>NC_044034.1:189305213-189613445 GCF_901765095.1 Microcaecilia unicolor | reverse complement strand
CCCCCCAAGAAGACCTGAACCCGAGCCTCCCCCCTGTCAGCGACATGAGGGCTGGAGATCTGGCAGGGCACTAGACACAGGGGTCTGGAGAGCCCAAACCCCTCCACCAGGTGGTCTAGTGGCCCCCCCTCTCTCCCTGTACCTTTGCGGTGGAGGAGGGAGTAGCACACTCCCTCCTCTTTAAAGCCGCCTTCAAAATGGGGGTGCCCAACCCTGCCCAGGGCTTCCCAACCATATAAGGGTGAAAAACTGCAAAGGATACACTGAACAGGGCTAGGCACCCCCATTTTGAAGGTGGTGCTGAAGAGTGTGCTACTCCCTTCTCCACCGCAAAGTAATGGGAGGAGAGGGGGCCGCTAGATCACCAGGTTGGGGGGGGGGGGGGGTTGCGCTTGCGGCCCTCTTGGCCACTAGGGCCTTATCTTTTGGGTGTGAGGAGGGATTATGGGGGCCTGGTGGTCTGCCAGATCTCCATCCCCCATGTCGCTGACAGGGGGGAGGCTCGGGTTCAGGTCTTCTTGGGGGGGATGGGGGAGCCTGCTAGCATGCAAATGTATGCTGGCTAGGGCTCCCCATTCCTCCCCAATGCTCTGCAGACCCTAACATCAGCTCTGAGCTGGTGTAGGGTTTGCTGCAGGACCAGTGCCAATGTTTGGCGTACTGCCCACTGAGTATTGGGAATAGGTAATGCCCTATTTAGCATTCATTTGCATGCTTATTGCATTCAGAGTCAGTGAGCGCGTTGTTGCATGTGCTTGCTGGCTCTGATTGGGCAAAAGCAAATGCGGGCGCTAACTGTTGGCCTCTAGCACCCGCGTTTCAGAAGATCATCAGCCCAAATGTTTGTACTTAAGGGTTCAGTGACACAGGGCCTGATGCAGAAAGCTTACCATGCTGTTAACGTTTGCTTTAGACTGACTGTAGCCAGTCTAAACGTTATTTAACCAGTAATGCACAAAAGGGTTTCCCATGGCTCTAACATGTGCCACTAGCAGCTACTGAAAACCATATGCAAATGCATTACAAGGAGTTCATTAGCACCTATCTTTAATGTGCAAAATTTTTGGAAGGTCTGGACCTGTCACAATGGGCAGCAGTCTGCTTGTAGACTGCCCACCATAAGGAAGGCGCTCAAGTGCATGGAACCCAGAATTTTACAGAATCCCTGGTGGTCCAGTGGATCGCCTTCTGACCCCCACTCAACGCCCTCCTGACCCCCAGCACAAAAAATCCCCTGGTGGTTCAGTGGACCCCAGCACCCTGACCCCATCCAAGCAAGAATGGCCCTGTTGGTCATTACCTCGCACCTCCTCCAGACCCCCCCCCCCCCCATGGTAACAATGGCCCTGGTAGTCTAGTGACCCCCTCCAGTCTCCCCTCTCTGTACCTGGAAAAAGATGGAGGCAGGAGCAACACATCCCACTGCACAAAATTACAGTGCCAGGATGCACCAAGGCAGGAGGGTGTGAGTTGTTGCTCCTGCCTCCATCTTTTTTTCCAGGTACGTGGTGGAGGGGAGGGAGGAGGGGAGGGGGGGAGGGGGAGGGGAAGGGGAGGGGGTCAGGGCACTAGACCACCAGGGCCATTGTTGGTTTTCTATGGGGGGAAGGAGTTGGGAAGGGGGCACGGGAGGCTCAAGAGTCCACTGGATCACCAGGGATTGATTGTGTGGTGAGCCGGGAGAGGGTGCGAAAGGTTTCAGGGGTCCACTGGACCACCAAGTATTTGTTCCTTGGGAGTGCAGGAGGATAGGGTGCAGGGGGACAGCTTGTTGTCACAAAAAATGACCGATGCACAAAGGGGGATCCATGCAACTCATTTGCATGCAATCCCCTTTGTGCATCGGTCGCTGTTTGAAACTCACTAAATATTACTGAGGCTTTGTGCATCGAGCCCTCACTCAAGATCATAAGAAGCTGCAGTGGGATTGGAACCAGGCTCCCCTCGTTCTCAGCCCACTGCTCTAACCATTAGGCTACTCCTCCACTCCACTCCACGCATTATAATACCCTGTAGATCACACTCCTCCCTCCTGACAATTTTCCCTTATAATCTTCCAGTCAGTTAATGCTAATCTATTGCATGCACAGGCACACTCAGAAATCTCGTTGTTTTGCAAAACAAAACAGAAAAGTCATTTGCTTTTGTGTTTCAATTTAATCAAATTAAAAATGTAGCTCATACAAAATAGTTTGGTTGGGAGGTGATTCTCCTACAAATACTACATGGGAAAGACTGACATTTGTACATTATCCCCCAAAATTCACTTACATCAAAGATAAGAAAATAGTAAACCAAAGTGCTGCTGGCTTTATAGAACTGATAGAAGAAATTATGTTCTTAGACACAATGGTGTAAAAAACCCCCCCAATAAATATGAAAAAGACAGCAGAGTGCAAATACTTATACTCTAGTCCATAAGTTTTTTTTCTTATTTTTAATACCTGAAAATGATTAGCTTGTGGAATACCTTCAGCATCCAAATGCTACATAGCACATTTTCCCTCTTTTGCTGTGTACCAAATTGGCACTATAAAGACTTTGAAATTAATCTATTCCAATAGACCAATCACAGTAACCCCCTCCTCTCCCCCAATGCAGAGGATTTGTGCTGCATTCCCTGGGCTGGGGATGCTGTGGAGGTATCATTCATAGCACCTGGCAGAGAGCTTCAGCCGTACATCGTGGTTAAACTTAGGGACTCCAGTTGCAGAGCACGCCATAGTATGTGACTCTCAGCCAAGAACAGTCATTGCAATAGATAGGGCAAGGCAAGTAGCTGTGGGGAGTGGATATTGTAGAAATATGCTGTCCCTTGCTCTCAGTGAAATACAGGCCAACGGCTCAGGCTAAGAACTAGGCCTGTAAAAATCAAAGATCATCTCTGACACAGATACATTTCACTGCAGCAAATGCTGAAATGAGGTAATTGGGAGCAGATAGAGGGAGGGAGAATCTGCTCTGTAAACAATAAGAGAACTGGCACCTGCAAGATGTCATGAGCGAAGATGTTTTGGCTAATGGAAGATAGCAGTAGGTCAGGTGCAAGTTGGGCTAGAGGAAGGCTTGGGAACATGTGAAGTCATTCTTATCAACTGATAAGGACCAAAGAGTTATGGTGAGAAAGCTAGGGTCCACTGGGATGAATAGAGCCAGAAGAGTTTAAAAAGGGCAGTCTGAAGGGTATCAGCGCAGAAGGCTGAAGAGAGAGATCAGACTGCACCTGCTGTGTGAAACGTTGTCCCATCATGATCCAGAGATGAATGCCTAATTGCCTGTACTATTTTGGGTGAGATGGTTTAATAAAGACAACATTATTATATCCACTTAATCCTGGGTGTCTTACTGATCATGTAGCTTGTTAGTTCTCAGGCTGTGTAAAGCAGTCATAAGCAAATACAAGGTCAGAGTAATTAGGTATTTTATGGGGATATGCAGTCCTTTTCAGGGTAGTAGAAATCCCAATGCTTCCGCTGCCCAAACCGTTCTGGCAGACCCAATTATTTTCAATATAAAAAAGAAAGAAACCCAGGTAGCTGTGAATGAAGCCTCACAATGTCATAAGTCCAATGGAGCCTAGCTTTGATTATACTGGAAGCCCAAGAGAACAGAAGGAAACAGCTAAGGTAAAAATTCAACAGCAAAAATCAAGTATACTTGGCCTATCACTCCGACTTACTGAACCCCAATCTTTGCATCTGTCTGAAATAGATGCAGAGCATATTGTGTGTTTATTTTTTCTACAACCCAGACCTGGACTCATTTAGGGCATCTGGATGAAACGTTCCTCAGATTTTATTTCTGAAATAATGGCCTTCTGTATATTATGGGTACAGTTATGAACTATGAAATATGAACCATGGTTAAGACCTTTACTGAATCAGAGCTCATGGTCTGCTAGCACCTAAGTAAACACTATAAACTTAGTTGTCCACCCTAGAGCAGAGTAAATCGTGAGGCCCAGGGACTTATGATCTGATAAGACATTCCTATGTGCAAACAGGCCTGGAACAGAAGAATGTGTGATTTAGTGACGTGGGGATAGGTGGTGAGAACAGAAAACAGAATGTTTCTCAGGAACATAAGTGATAAGGCCTTGCTTAACACAAAGGGTATAAAAACAGCTATATCAGAGCATTACGTTGGGGAGAGAAGCAGAGTTAGACCACGTTTGGGTCCCCTGCCCCCCCTCCCCCCAATGATAAACTAGCATTTGTAATTGTAAATTACTCTTGGTAAAAAAGAATAAAGAATTGCCTCTCTCATTATCCTGTAGTTTTAGTTTCTTTTACTACTTCCAGTAGAGAATTGCTGATTTATGCTAATTTGGGAGGAGATACAAGCAGCCTAAAAACACTTCATGTCTCTGAAAACATGTATCTGTTACTTCCACCTACAGGGTAACAACTGACCCCACATCAGAAGGATCAGATTAATCCAGTCCTGGCAAGGCAATAAGATCAAACCAGGACATTTTTTGTTCTACAGCTGATATAAATGTCATATGATATCTATCAGCTGTTGATATCATGAAACAGAAAACAATACTTTGTTTCTAAAGTGCGGTGGTTGAGTACCTTGGGAATAAAAATGCATCTTAATTATTAAATTGAACGGGTATAAGCTAAAAGTCTTAGAGCACTAACATTTAAGTAGCTAGGAAGTCTCATGTCTGCACAATGCTAATATCTTCATGACACCCACAAAAGATCATGGTGAGGTCTACATGCTTCTTTTTCCTCCCCCTCCCCAAAGAAAGCACGTTAGCATGAAATGAGGTGGGGGGGTCTTCTATATTGAAGATGGATTCTTTCGTAGACTTTTTTCCCCAGGTGCTTCCCTTCTTGTGGAGTTTGCGTTTATGGATGTAGGTTTGGAATATTTTAAGTTTTCGGATTCTTTGAATTTTTAAGACAAAGAAACAAAAAACAATAGGGCAACAAGCCTTAACATGAACATGAACAACAACTGCAAAGCCAAGAGAGATATATGACATCTACCAGCATACCATCAAGCAAAAACAAATCAGGATTCGTGAATACAAAAAGTCCCATAATTGCAGAATTCCTCAGTTCCAGGAGAAACTAGGCACTGCGAGAATGGAGAAGAAACAACACAGGGTCATTTGTATCCCACACTTTCCCGCCTCTTTGCAGGCTCAATGTGGCTTACAATACATCATGAATGGTGGAGATATATAAGAAATAAACATTTAGTAATTACACACAAAACATTTAGTAATTACACACAAAAAAAGCAATCAGATTTTCACTTACCAGCTCTTCAACACAGCTAAACTTCCTCTTTGAACCTACTGTTTGAACCATCAGCCAATGAAATGGCTTTTAAGCTGTAGCTATCTCAGGTTACCTGATAATTATGCACACATCATTGCAGTCATGCCCTCCTCTCAGTGTACATGCTCAGAAAAAAACAACAACTTTAAACCACTTACAGATTTTAACAAACAATTTCACTATTTATTTTTTTATTTCTCTCCAGTCTCACTTGCACACCTCCCTCCAAACCTGTTCTCTTTAATTTGAATGTTGTACAAGCTCACCCTGAATGAGGAGTTCTTCCCACACCAAAGACATACATAGCACTGGTTGTACTCTTTGAAGCAACTTTAGCAGAGCGTGTCTGCCTCAGTTAGCACTGCTGGGCTGCCTTCACTTCCTGACACGGAGAGGGAAGGGCAGGGGAGAGAGGAGAATCACAACTTCAGGTAAAAGATTTTTCAAGTGAGCGGACCTGGGCGGCACCCTCCAGAGGTTGGCACCCCCCTGCGGTGCTTACCCCGCTTACCGTGTTGGCACGGCCCTGGCTGGCAGCACTTGCCTTGAGCCGATGCTAATACCAGCCCCTAAGCACATGCTCAGTTTTCGTACAAGCACAAGCACTGAGCATATACAGCCTACTGGCAGTAGCATTGGCTCGAGGCAAGTGCTGCTGGCTTCCATTTAGAAGAATGCAGGCTGCCTGAGGAGGAAATCATCAGCTGGCCTTTGCTAGTCCTCGCGCACCCAGCGCGGCCGTCTTCCCGCCCGAACCGGCTCGTGTTCGTCAGTCCCATATGTAGCAAGACAAAGACAAGGGAAGACACAACTCCAAAGGGGAGGCTGGCGGGTTTGTGAGAACAATCAGCCTGCTGTCCTCGGAGAATACCTTCTACAGGTATGTAGCATTCGCTTTCTCCGAGGACAAGCAGGCTGCTTGTTCTCACTGATGGGGTATCCCGATCCCCCAGGCTCACTCAAAACAACAAACATGGTCAATTGGGCCTCGCAACGGCGAGGACATAACTGAGATTGACCTAACAATTTTTCCAACTAACTGAGAGTGTAGCCTGGAACAGAAAAAACATGGGCCTAGGGGGGTGTAGTTGGATTCTAAACCCCGAACAGATTCTGAAGCACTGACTGCCCGAACCGACTGTCGCGTCGGGTATCCTGCTGCAGGCAGTAATGAGATGTGAATGTGTGGACAGATGACCACGTCGCAGCTTTGCAAATAATAGTGGCTGACTTCAAGTGGGCTACCGACGCTGCCATGGCTCTAACATTATGAGCTGTGACATGACCCTCAAGAGCCAGCCCAGCCTGGGCGTAAGTGAAGGAAATGCAATCTGCTAGCCAATTGGATATGGTGCGTTTTCCCACAGCCACTCCCCTCCTGTTGGGATCAAAAGAAACAAACAATTGGGCGGACTGTCTGTTGGGCTGTGTCCGCTCCAGATAGAAGGCCAATGCTCTTTTGCAGTCCAATGTGTGCAGCTGACGTTCAGCAGGGCAGAAATGAGGATGGGGAAAGAATGTTGGCAAGACAATTGACTGGATCAGATGGAACTCCGACACAACCTTTGGCAAGAACTTAGGGTGAGTGCGGAGAACTACTCTGTTATGATGAAATTTGGTGTAAGGGGCCTGGGCTACCAGGGCCTGAAGCTCACTGACTCTACGAGCTGAAGTAACTGCCACCAAGAAAATGACCTTCCAGGTCAAGTACTTCAGATGGCAGGAGTTCAGTGGCTCAAAAGGAGGTTTCATCAGCTGGGTGAGAACGACATTGAGATCCCATGACACTGTAGGAGGTTTGACGGGGGGCTTTGACAAAAGCAAACCTCTCATGAAGCGAACAACTAAAGGCTGTCCTGAGATCGGCTTACCTTCCACACGGTAATGGTATGCACTGATTGCACTAAGGTGAACCCTTACAGAGTTGGTCTTGAGACCAGACTCAGACAAGTGCAGAAGGTATTCAAGCAGGGTCTGTGTAGGACAAGAGCGAGGAACTAGGGCCTTGCTGTCACACCAGACGGCAAACCTCCTCCATAGAAAGAAGTAACTCCTCTTAGTGGAATCTTTCCTGGAAGCAAGCAAGATGCGGGAGACACCCTCTGACAGACCCAAAGAGGCAAAGTCTACGCTCTCAACATCCAGGCCGTGAGAGCCAGAGACTGGAGGTTGGGATGCAGAAGCGCCCGTTCGTCCTGTGTGATGAGGGTCGGAAAACACTCCAATCTCCACGGTTCTTCGGAGGATAACTCCAGAAGAAGAGGGAACCAGATATGACGCAGCCAAAAAGGAGCAATCAGAATCATGGTGCCTCGGTCTTGCTTGAGTTTCAACAAAGTCTTCCCGACCAGAGGTATGGGAGGATAAGCATACAGGAGACCCTCCCCCCAGTCCAGGAGGAAGGCATCCGGTGCCAGTCTGCCGTTGGCCTGAAGCCTGGAACAGAACTGAGGGACCTTGTGGTTGGCTCGAGATGCAAAGAGATCTACCAAGGGGGTGCCCCACACCTGGAAGATCTGGCGCACTACTCGGGAGTTGAGCGACCACTCGTGAGGTTGCATAATCCTGCTCAACCTGTCGGCCAGACTGTTGTTTACGCCTGCCAGATAGGTGGCTTGCAGCACCATGCCGTGACGGCGAGCCCAGAGCCACATGCTGATGGCTTCCTGACACAGGGGGCGAGATCCGGTGCCCCCCTGCTTGTCGATGTAATACATGGCAACCTGGTTGTCTGTCTGAATTTGGATAATTTGGTGGGACAGCCGATCTCTGAAAGCCTTCAGAGCGTTCCAGACCACTCGTAACTCCAGGAGATTGATCTGCAGATCGCGTTCCTGGAGGGCCCAGCTTCCCTGGGTGTGAAGCCCATCGACATGAGCTCCCCACCCCAGGAGAGACATCCGTAGTCAGCACTTTTTGTGGCTGAGGAATTTGGAAAGGACGTCCCAGAGTCAAATTGGACCAAATCGTCCACCAATACAGGGATTTGAGAAAACTCGTGGACAGGTGGATCACGTCTTCTAGATCCCCAGCAGCCTGAAACCACTGGGAAGCTAGGGTCCATTGAGCAGATTGCATGTGAAGGCGGGCCATGGGAGTCACATGAACTGTGGAGGCCATGTGGCCCAGCAATCTCAACATCTGCCGAACTGTGATCTGCTGGGACGCTTGCACCCGCGAGACGAGGGACAACAAGTTGTTGGCTCTCGCCTCTGGGAGATAGGCACGAGCCGTCCGAGAATCCAGCAGAGCTCCTATGAATTCGAGTCTCTGTACTGGGAGAAGATGGGACTTTGGATAATTTATCACAAACCCCAGTAGCTCCAGGAGGCGAATAGTCATCCGCATGGACTGTAGAGCTCCTGCCTCGGATGTGTTCTTTACCAGCCAATCGTCGAGATAGGGGAACACGTGCACTCCCAGCCTGCGAAGCACCGCTGCTACTACAGCCAAGCACTTGGTGAACACTCTGGGCGCAGAGGCGAGCCCAAAGGGTAGCACACAGTACTGGAAGTGACGTGTGCCCAGCTGAAACCGCAGATACTGTCTGTGAGCTGGCAGTATCGGGATGTGCGTGTAGGCATCCTTCAAGTCCAGAGAGCATAGCCAGTCATTTTCCTGAATCATGGGAAGAAGGGTGCCCAGGGAAAGCATCCTGAACTTTTCTTTGACCAGATATTTGTTCAGGGCCCTTAGGTCTAGGATGGGACGCATCCCCCCTGTTTTCTTTTCCACAAGGAAGTACCTGGAATAGAATCCCAGCCCTTCTTGCCCGGATGGCACGGGCTCGACCGCATTGGCGCTGAGAAGGGCGGAGAGTTCCTCTGCAAGTACCTGCTTGTGCTGGAAGCTGTAGGATTGAGCTCCCGGTGGGCAATTTGGAGGTTTGGAAAACAAATTGAGGGTGTATCCTTGCCAGACTATTTGGAGAACCCACTGGTCGGAGGTTATGAGAGGCCACCTTTGGTGAAAAACTTTCAACCTCCCCCCGACCGGCAGATCGCCCGGCACTGACACATTGATGTCGGCTATGCTCTGCTGGAGCCAGTCAAAAGCTCGTCCCTTGCTTTTGCTGGGGAGCCGAGGGGCCTTGCTGAGGCGCACGCTGCTGACAAGAGCGTGCGCACTGGGGCTTAGCCTGGGCCGCAGGCTGTCGAGAAGGAGGATTGTACCTACGCTTACCAGAAGAGTAGGGAACAGTCTTCCTTCCCCCATAAAAACGTCTACCTGTGGAGGTAGAAGCTGAAGGCTGCCAGCGGGAGAACTTGTCGAAAGCGGTATCCCCGCTGGTGGAGCTGCTCTACCACCTGTTCGACCTTCTCTCCAAAAATATTGTCCGCACGGCAAGGCGAGTCCGCAATCCGCTGCTGGATCCTATTCTCCAAGTTGGAGGCACGCAGCCATGAGAGTCTGCGCATCACCACACCTTGAGCAGTGGCCCTGGACGCAACATCAAAGGTGTCATACACCCCTCTGGCCAGGAATTTTCTGCATGCCTTCAGCTGCCTGACCACCTCCTGAAATGGCTTGGCTTGCTCAGGAGGGAGCTTGTCCACCAAGCCCGCCAACTGCCGCACATTATTCCGCATGTGTATGCTCGTGTAGAGCTGGTAAGACTGGATTTTGGCCACGAGCATAGAAGAATGGTAGGCCTTCCTCCCAAAGGAGTCTAAGGTTCTAGAGTCCTTGCCCGGGGGCGCCAAAGCATGCTCCCTAGAACTCTTAGCCTTCTTTAGGACCAAATCCACAACTCCAGAGTCGTGAGGCAACTGAGTGCGCATCAGCTCTGGGTCCCCATGGATCTGGTACTGGGACTCGATCTTCTTGGGAATGTGGGGATTACTTAGAGGCTTGGTCCAGTTCGCCAGCAATGTCTTTTTGAGGACATGATGCATGGGTACTGTGGACGCTTCCTTAGGTGGAGAAGGATAGTCCAGGAGCTCAAACATTTCAGCCCTGGGCTCGTCCTCCACAACCACCGGGAAGGGGATGGCCGTAGACATCTCCCGGACAAAGGCCGCAAAAGACAGACTCTCGGGAGGAGAAAGCTGCCTTTCAGGGGAGGGTGTGGGATCAGAAGGAAGGCCATCAGACTCCTCGTCAGAGAAATATCTGATGTCCTCCTCCTCCCACGAGGCCTCACCATCGGTATCAGACACAAGTTCATGAACCTGTGTCTGAAGCCGTGCCCGGCTCGACTCCATGGAAACACGGTCACGGTGTGAGCGTCGAGAGGTAGACTCCCTCGCCCGCACCGGCGAAGCTCCCTCCGCCGACGTCGTCGGGGAGCCTTCCTGGGAGGCGACCGCAGTCGGCACCGCAAGCGGCACCGATGTCGGAGACCTCACCCCGGGCAAGGGGCCAGCCGGCGCCTCACTCGACGGTACCGGTGGCGCAAGCACCCCCGGTACCGGAGGGGAAGGGCGCAACAGCTCTCCCAGGATCTCTGGGAGAACGGCCCGGAGACTCTCGTGCAGGGCGGCTGTGGAAAAAGACATGGAAGCCGATGCAGGTGTCGAAGTCAGTCTGTTCCGGGCGTGGAGGCTGTTCCGGGCTGTCCAAGGTGGAGCGCATCGACACCTCCTGAACAGAGGGTGAGCGGTCCTCCCGGTGCCGATGCCTACTGGGTGCCGACTCCCTCGGCGACCCGGAGCTCTCGGTACAGACGCGGGAAGGAGACCGGTGTTGATGCTTCTTTGACTTTTTCAAACGAAGCATGTCACCGGAGCTTCCCGGTACCGACGAGGAGGACATAGAATCCAGCCGTCGCTTCCTCGGGGCCGAGGCCGAAGAAGGTCGGTCTGGGGGGGGGCTGTACCGCAGAAGCCCTCAGGGTAGGGGGAGACCCACCCGAAGGCTCACCGCCACCAGCAGGGGAATGGACAGCCCTCACCTGCACTCCAGACGAAGCACCACCGTCCGACGACATCAGCACTAGTGGAGGTCACGGTACCACCGACGCCGACGCAGCCTTCCGATGTCTCGGCCCCGACGATGCAGAGGGTCGATGCCTCGATGCATTCGATACAGTCGCGGCCGAGGGCGGAGGTCTTGACGCTGTCGACGTCGACGCACTCGATACTCCCGGTGCTGATGCCGACGAAGAGCCCGAGAACAAAACGTTCCACTGGGCCAATCTCGCTACCTGAGTCCTTTTCTGTAAAAGGGCGCACAGACTACAGGCCTGCGGGCGGTGCCCAGCCCCCAGACACTGAAGACACGACGCGTGCCTATCAGTGAGCGAGATTACCCGGGCGCACTGGGTGCACTTCTTGAAGCCGCTGGGAGACTTCGATGACATGGGCAGAAAAATCACGCCGGCGAAATCAAAACTCATAATTGCGGTAAGGCACCAAAAAGAGGGGGAGAAAAAACTCGACCCGAGGCCTCAAAAGGGCCTACCCTGAAAACGAAAGAAAACTTAACGGGGCCAAAAACTGGAAATACGGGAAGGGGAAAAAGACCGAAAGGCCCTTCTCCGAAATCCCTTTTTTTAAAAAAAGCGAAGTCAAAAGACGCGCGAGGGTCAGCTTAAGGGGCGTGAACGGCGCAAAGACGACCGTACCGAGCGCGGACAAAAGAAGACTGACGAACACGAGCCGGTTCGGGCGGGAAGACGGCCGCGCATGGGCGCGCGAGGACTATCAAAGGCCTTTGCTAGTGAAGTTTCCGATTGGAGGGGCTGCCGTGGACGTCACCCATCAGTGAGAACAAGCAGCCTGCTTGTCCTCGGAGAATTATAGGTTGACATCCTGGAAGGTTTTAATAGTTTTGCACAAAGTATATATATCCCGCTACACATAATCCTTTCATTTATCCTTGTTAACAGCAGGAACACCCCATTTCCAAATTTCTGAAGATGACTTTTGACCAGATACAGATTTTTAATAGACCTTTCCTATGGAATCTTGGAACCTGTAATGTTGATTGAAATGGAAGAAGACTGACAAGTACCACTGGAAAGGTAGCCTAGTGATCAGAGCAATGGGCTAAAAACAAGGGTTCAAATCCCAGTTGCTCCATTAACATGTCTTACCACCATGAGCACCTCGCTTGGGTACCCATTTAGACTGAAAGCTCTTTGGGGTGGGAACTAATTGTACTTGAATTCTAAAAATTGCTGTAGCTGCCTCAAATGTCATTTGGAAAGGTAGTATCAAAATTAAATAAAAAAAACAAACATGAAAGTACTAGGAGTGGTGTTTCCCTTGAAGAATTTTTAATCCCCAGTCCACCCTGTGGACGTAAGTCCATCACAATGCAAATAGTGTTAAGGCGCTGGAAAAGAGCTGTAGTGCAGCAGTTAAAAGTTACAGCCATAAATGTTAACAGCATGAGAAGGAAAGCACCTGGGGAAATAGCCGGCTAAAGAATTCACCTCATTTCATGCTAACATGCTTTCTTTGGTGGGGAGGAGAGGGAAAGGAAAAAGAAGCACATGGACCTCACCCAGCCATTGTGCAAACATGAGACTTCCTGGTTCCTTTAATGTCACTGCTCTGAGGGCCAGATGCACTAAACTTAACGAGCCATTAACGAGCAAGTAGTAAACTGTGGCATGCACTAAATGCTTCTCCGAGCCATTTTCCTATCACGGTAGCAGCTAACAAAAACGGAATGCGGATGAGCAAATTAGTACCCCAATGTGTATAAATCGTATTGTAATGAGATGCACTACCGTTTTCCGATTGCCTAACTGTGGAAAATCTAACGAGAGGTCTGTACCTCTCATTGGGGCTGCGCAGCCTCTAAAAACTTCTATAAATGTAACAAAAAAATCGGGGAAAAAAAGCGTCCAAGTGCTCGTCAGGGACGTCCTTTATGGAGGTCCTTCACTGCCTAGCCACGTCCAAGTGCTCATCAGGGATGTCTAACACGAGCTAGATGTCTTCCTGCAGCTCAGTGGCGTAGCCAGACTGCCAATTTTGGGTGGGCCTGAACCCAAAGTGGGTGGGCACAAAAGTTTCTCTCCACCCCCCTCCCCCAGCAAAATGTAGTCACACTCAGATACATTTGTCACACAGGGTAAAGTGCTGCTTTTCAGTGCATCAGATTTCAGACAATTTATTTAATAGCCTAATCCTTTTCAGTGAGCTTTCAGAGGCCAAAACCTCCTGCCTCAGGTCAGTATAATGCTGTTACGGTATCCTGCTTCTTGCTGGCCTCCCACTTACTCACCTCTCCCCTCTCCAGTCGGTTCAAAACTCTGCTGCTCGTCTCATCTTCCGCCAGGGTCGCTTTACTCATACTACCCCTCTCCTCAAGACCCTTCACTGGCTCCCTATCCGTTTTCGCATCCTGTTCAAACTTCTTCTACTAACCTATAAATGTATTCACTCTGCTGCTCCCCAGTATCTCTCCACACTCGTCCTTCCTTACACCCCTTCCCGTGCACTCCGCTCCATGGATAAATCCTTCTTATCTGTTCCCTTCTCCACTACTGCCAACTCCAGACTTCGCGCCTTCTGTCTCGCTGCACCCTACGCCTGGAATAAACTTCCTGAGCCCCTACGTCTTGCCCCATCCTTGGCCACCTTTAAATCTAGACTAAAAGCCCACCTCTTTAACATTGCTTTTGACTCGTAACCACTTGTAACCACTCGCCTCCACCTACCCTCCTCTCTTCCTTCCCGTTCACATTAATTGATTTGATTTGCTTACTTTATTTATTTTTTGTCTATTAGATTGTAAGCTCTTTGAGCAAGGACTGTCTTTCTTCTATGTTTGTACAGCGCTGCGTATGCCTTGTAGTGCTATAGAAATGCTAAATAGTAGTAGTAGTAGTAGTAGTAGTATCCTGTCCTGACCTAAGGAAGGAAGTATTGGTCTCTGAAACTTTATTAACACCATATTACTTTATCCTAAATTAAAAATACAATTATTTTCTTTACCTTTGTTGTATGGCCATTTACTTTTTCTCATTGTGTTGCTCCCAGTCTCTAAATTCTGCTTTCCTTCGTTTTCGCTTAACTCTTCTACCAGGGTTTCCTGGCCATTTGTCATTTTTCTCTCCTTTTTCTTTGCTTTCTTCAATATTTTTCTGCCTCTCTCTCTCTGTCCAGATTTAATTCATTCTTACTATCCATTCTTTAATTTCCTTCATCTACTTATGGCTTTTCATCTTTTTCTCACCCTTGTTCTCCCCATGCCCCTTCCTCTTATTCTCCAGTCTTTCACTACTCTCCTTTTCCATCCAGCAGCTCTCGTCTTTCTCTCCCCATCCTTCCAGTGTCTCCCCTCTCTCTCCCCATCTTTCCAGTAGTCTCCCCTCTTTCTTTCTGCATCCTTCCATCCAGTGTCACCTCTTTCTCCCTACCCTTCCATCCAGCGTCTTCCCTTTCTCTCCCCATCCTTCCACCCATCTACCCTCTCTCCTGATCCTTCCATCTAATGTCTCTCTCTCCCTCCTTCTAACCAGTGTCTATCTCTCTACCCTTTTCTGTTCAGTGTCCCTTCTCTCTCCACATCCTTCCAGTCTCGCCCCTTTCTCTCTGCATCCTTTCATCCATCTCCACTCTTTCTCTCCCCATCCTTCCATCCAGTGTCTCTCTTCCTATCCATCCGTTTCCCCTCTTTCTCTGCCATACTTCCATCCGTTTTCCCTCTTTCTCTGCCATCCTTCTGTCTGTTTTCCCTTTCTCTTTCTCGCCCCATCCTTCCGTTTTCCCTCTTTCTCTGCCATCCTTCCATCTGTATTCCCTCTCTCTCCCCATCCTTCCGTTTTCCCTCTTTCTCTGCCATCCTTCCGTTTTCCCTCTTTCTCTGCCATCCTCCCATCTGTTTTCCCTCTTTCTCTCCTCATCCTCCGTTTTCCCTCTCTCTGCCATCCTCCCATCTGTTTTCCCTCTTTCTCTCCCCATCCTCCGTTTTCCCTCTTTCTCTGCCATCCTCCCATCTGTTTTCCCTCTTTCTCTCCCCATCCTTCCGTTTTCCCTCTTTCTCTGCCATCCTTCCATCTGTATTCCCTCTCTCCCCATTCTTCCGTTTTCCCTCTTTCTCTGCCATCCTTCCGTTTTCCCTCTTTCTCTGCCATCCTCCCATCTGTTTTCCCTCTTTCTCTCCCTATCCTTCTGTTTTCCCTCTTTCTCTGCCATCCTCCCATCTGTTTTCCCTCTTTCTCTCCTCATCCTCCGTTTTCCCTCTCTCTGCCATCCTCCCATCTGTTTTCCCTCTTTCTCTCCCCATCCTCCGTTTTCCCTCTTTCTCTGCCATCCTCCCACCTGTTTTCCCTCTTTCTCTCCCCATCCTTCCGTTTCCCCTCTTTCTCCCCAGTCCCCATCCTGCCATCCGTTTTCCCTCTTTCTCTCCCCATCCTTCCATTTTCCTTCTCTCTCCCCAGTCCCCATCCTGCCATCTGTTTTCCCTCTTTCTCCCCAGTCCCCATCCTGCCATCCGATTCAGGCCCACCCGATTCAGGCCCGCCAGCCCCAGCTACAAAAAGAAGAAGTGCTCAGCTGATTGAGCTGAGCGCCGCCACCAACGCTAAAGACGAGAAAAAAATGTTTAAAACAAAAAAAGCGCGGCACTGCAAGCAGCCTCGAAGCATTGGCTGCTGGCTCTGCAGGCTCCTCCCGTCTCTTACGTCACTGGCCCTGTTCGCTCCAGGGGCAGTGATGTAAGAGATGGGAGGAGCCTGCAGAGCCAGCAGCCAATGGTTCGAGGCTGCCTACGGTGCCGCGCTTTTTTTTAAACATTTTTTTCTCATTGTTAACGTTGGCGGCGGCGCTCAGCTCAATCAGCTGAGCGCTTCTTTTTGTAGCGCCGGCCCTGCAGCAGTGGCCGGCAATGGGAGCAATGGGAGTGGGCGGGCCAGAGCTGAAATTGGGTGGGCCTGGGCCCACCCAGGCCCACCCGTAGCTACGCCCCTGCTGCAGCTTCTGTGATGGGCGTCCTTCTTGGATGCGTTTTTCTAACCTGCAATTAGGAAAAAAAAAAAAAAGGACGTCCCTGTTTTTCTTAACTGCTTAAACTGACCACAACCACAGTTCTCTCAACAGTCCCCTCCAAGGTTGTTTTCAGCTTGTGCCTCCACCCCCCCCCCCCCCAAGGATCGGGACGTGCGAGGATGTCCAAATCAAAACTTTTTGGATGTCCCTCCCTCCTGGTCTCTGTCAGCCAATCACAGCGCGTTTAGCTGTTACCAGTATCAGCTAAACGCGCCGGAATTGGCTGAGAGAGACCTGGAGGGAGGGATATCCAAAAAGTTTTGATTTGGACGTCCTCGCACATCCCGATCCTGGGGTGCGGGGTGCAAGATGAAAACAACCTTGGAGGGGACTGCTGAGAGAACTGTGGTTGTGGTCAGTTCAGGCAGGTAAGAAAAACTGGGACGTCCTTTTTTTTTTTCTTCAGAGATGTCCTTCCTAATTGCAAGTTAGAAAAACACGTCCAAGAAGGACGCCCATCACAAAAGCTACAGGAAGACATCTAGCTTTTGTCAGAGGTCCCCGAGGAACACTTGGATTTTTTATTTTCCTTCAGAGAAGTCCTTCCTAATTGCCTGATGTAAGCCTGCCTTTAACATGCAAAGCAGTAAACAATGGAAATGTTACACAACAGAGCAGTAGCACTTAAATTAACTGGGGCTCTTTTCAGACACGTTTCCTGCTGGTCAGGGACGTCCTTTTTTTTTTTGCTTTTTTGAGTGAAGGACGCCTTGGCATGCGCAGAGCAGCCAGCATAACGCTTGGCTGCTCTGTGCATGCTCGACTGGCTTCCGAGGGAATAGAGAATGCAAGTAAGCTACAACGAGCAGCTCATTTGCATTCCCTTTCCTTGATGCATGGCCCTTCTCTACCGATTCGCTATGGAATCGGTAAGGGAAGGGATCTTCCGAGGACCTTAATGCATCTGCCCCTGAGACCTTTACCTTACACCTGTTAATTTAATAATTAAGTTGTTCCCCTCCCCCCATTGTGCTCAGTCACTGTGCTTTAGAAACAAAAGCATTATTTTTCTATTCAATGATATCAGAACACTCGATATCAGCTGTAGAATTTTTTTAAAAGCCACATCCTAGATACTTGTTTGTTTCTGAACAAGCAGATGACTTAACTACTGAAGGGCGCCTGCAGGGGCTTTAAGACAGAGCAACCAGAAAGGTAAAGCATTTGCACCAGGAAAAATATATTGAGTGATCAGATCAGCCATTCCCAACATCTCTGGTGTCCTGTAGGAGAAAGAACTCTATCTGAATCAGGCCCTTTATTCTCTTAACAAAAAATAGAAAACTATCAAATATTAAACTGTGGATTAATACAATTGCTGATCACAAACCACTAAAAGGACTGCTATCACTGCCTGGCTTGGGTGGTCCCTGGGAATTCTGACTCTAAAAGACTTTACCCATCTCTTTTAAAAATGGCTGTAATACCTTATAAAGATCATTTGGGAACCTATGTACCAAAGGTTTGCTCCATCCTATGTTAACAGGAAATATTCTTAGCACAGAGTCCTTAATATCCATTACTTCTTAGTATGGTAAAAAGCCCTGGGCAGAGCTTCATCTTGGGATTCACTTCCCTGTAACACCATGGATAAAATTTGTAAACAGACCAATTGAACGTGTTTAGTAAATGGTCAGACAGTTGGAGTTGAACCTTCAGTACTGAATACTAACTTGGCTGACACTTTCTCTCTCTTGGAGATGCATATAATTTCTGCACACCTTCATATGTCACAGACCAGTGGCTTGCGATGGGGCTAAAGTTACTCCCTGGCTTCATATCACAGTGTTCTGCAAGAAGGCAACTCCCATTGAGTCTATGTTCTACAAGGCAACCTCCATTGAGTCTGGTGAGTCCTATGACTGATTTTTTGACGGTGCAACTTGAAATTTCTAGCTGCCTTCATAAGCCCGGTAGAGTCCCTGATGCAAAATACAAAACAGGCCACATCGTCGGACCTGTATAGCTGGTTATGATTGGATTTGAGCAGCTTGAACAATATTAAGTTTACTAAGTTTGATTTTTTGATGGTTTGAAACACATTTTGAAGTAGGTATCACTTTATTTGTTTTGGGACATTGGGACTAGAATATGTATTAGATATATTTATTTTCATCACATTAGTGGAGTTAGGTGATAGATGATTTAACTTCAATACGCTGTTTACAAGCCGTTAGAGCTCTACATATAGCATTTTATTATATGAGCAATTGGAAAGTGCCATTTAGTTGCTGTTGTTACTGAAACGTAAAATGTAAGTCTCAGGATGTCCTGTTTTATTGGTTTACTAGAGTGTGTATATATATATATATATATATGGTTTTTTTTGGGGGGGAGGGGGTGGTTCATGTCATAAAGATCGGTTTAATCCACTCTTGGCTTTACCTCACTGCATGCATAGATATCTGGTTCTGTTTTCTATTGAGATCCCAAGAAACTGTCTAGGCCATGCAAGCAAGTGGAAGAAAACCAGACCTACAGTATAGAGTAGCCTATTCCTTTGACAGTGTGCCACTAGACAACCCTAAACGGAGCAGTATGGACAAACTACCATATTACACAACACGTTACAGCCCATCAAATTCTCCTGGATTTTTAATGTATTTTAAGCCTATGTATTTGGTTTGCTTATCCATTTATCTTTAACATGCCACAGATGAGGACTAATGAGTAGACATACAAACCAAACAACTTACATTGGTGCCCCTTTTTATCATGCAAGCGGATGGCCCTGAGATGACAATAGCAGAAAACCATATGGTGAGAAGTCTGTTGGTATAAGCAATACGATGTGCTAGAAGGGAATAGAGCTGGTTACAGCAGCTAGAAAAGGGGCACAGAGCCCCAGAGACCAGAAGCTTTGGCCGCAGCTGTGCTGTTGGGATGGTGTAGACTGATCAGCAAGAGTTGCTTCAACAGCAGACTCTGAGGAGCAGGACTCAATGTGTTTCCACAGGGGTGGAGAAGTTGGAGGATACAGCAGGCTACATAAGTCACATGCAGGAATGGTACTGGAGAGGAATCATTATGGTCTGGAGCAAGGTGGGCCATTAGTGTTAGTAGGGGTGAGAAACTCACAGATGGAGATCACTCGGGATGGAGAGAGTGAGCGGTTCTGGGAATAAAGGTAGGGGATTGGCTGCTGGATGGATGATGAGGAGGGGCTGTGGGACTGACTAGGTGGAAAGAAGTGAGGCTGCAGAGAGGCTCAAGAGACACAGCAAATGCAAAAGGTATAAAAAAAAACAAACTAACCTTAATCCACAATAAAGAAGGTAAAGAAATGTGTGGTCATGGTCCAGGGTCTCTCTTCCTGCAGGACCTACAGAAGTGCTCTTTAAGCTGCTACACGGTTCTAGACGTGCTTGCTATTTTTTTGCTAACAGATTTTCTAATCACCAGAAATAAAGCAAGGTAAGAAACTGTTAAGATTTCTCTGGATAGAGCAGGGAAATATACAAATGAAAATAAGATAACAGAACACAAACTATAGCAATCTTGACTTCCGGTAAAGCGGGTGGCTAAGATGGCCGCGGCAAGTTGAGCTCCCGGAACCCAGACCCGAAATCTGCCGCATTGGTCCCCCTTAAAGTGGTTCTCGAGTGGGTATGACTGAGAGGGAGAAGTGGCTGGATGGGAGGATATCGGGAGTGATGCGGTTTGATCGATTGAAAGTGCGGGGAACGGCGGTGGCGGAGAACACACGTGGCTCCCTTCCCCCATCAGAGCGAGAGCTGAAGCACGGAGAAGTAGGCTGGAGGGGGAGCGTGCCGCAAGAGGAGAGGTGCGCCGGACAGTTTGGAGCTTGGCTGGAGATGGGCGCCTAGTGCCTGGTCAGTGCGGGAGAGTATAATCTTCCATCCCCTGGTGAGGATACGGGCCCGGTTGGTAGCGGAGCACAGCTGGGAGGAGTGGGTCGGCTACATGGCTGGTGGTGGTGGCTGCTTGGGAGGTGCAACAGACAGCTGCAGCGTGCTCTCGGATGAGCTGACGGGGAGAGTGGGAAGCAGTCGAGTGCAGAGCACAGAGCAGGTACTGTTGAGTGAGGAGTGAGCTGAGGTGCTGAGAACATCAGAGAGGTGCATGGGAACTGGAAGCCAAGGGAGAGGCTAGAGCCGAGCAGATAAAAGAGACACTTGCTCTCATGGAGAGAGGAGGACAGGAACCTGTTTTGCAAAAGTTGGGTGCCTGTGTCTGGGCAGTAAGGCTGTGGGGCAGATATCAGGAGATATGCCGCCGAAAAAGACCTTGGAGCGGTTTCGCTATTTGGCGGAGCAGGGGGAGAAGGCGCGGCCTGAACTTGAGAAACCGTGTGTGCAAGAAGCAAAGATGGCGGAGACAGCGTTGGAAGGGGCGGAGGGCCAGGCCTTGGAGGGAGCTGAGGCCATGATGGAGTTCTCCAAATCAGAAGTGATGGGATGGTTTCAGGATTTAAGAGCAGATATGGCAGGAGTAAGGAAGGACCTGCAGATGGCTGTGCGAGACATAAAAACTGAAATTAGAGAGTTGGGGACTCAGGTTGGTGAAATGGAGGAGGAGCATGAAGGTCTCAAAACTAAAGTGGGAAAGTTGGCTAAAAAAGTGGAGGTGGATGGGGGAGAACTTCAGCAGCTTAAGGACCGGATAGAAGATCTGGAGAACAGATCTCAGAGATGTAATCTGAGATTCAAAGGGATACCAGAACTGGACATTTTCAGCAACATTGAGGTGGTAATACGAGAGCTGTGTGAGCATTTGTTGCAGAAAGAGGGTGAGTCCCAGAAAAGGGAAATTGGTATCCAAAGAGCTCATTGGGCGGCGGGCCCTCAAAGAGGATCTAATCCGAGAGACATTGTGGTGTGTTTTACAGACTACCCCATTAAAGAGCGAATTCTGGCAAAGGCCAGATAGCAGAAGGAGATAGTGTGGAAAAATTGTAAGATTGGAGTGTTTCAGGACTTGGCGTGGTCTACGATTCAGAAGTGCAGATCTTTCCGGGAGGTAACGGAGTATATGAGAATAAAGGGAATATGTTATAGATGGCTGTTTCCCTTTGCGGTGTGGTTGACGGTGGAGAGAAAGTCACACAGGGTGAAGACGCCGGAGGAAGCATGGGAGGCATTACGAGCACTAGGATGTGAGGGGATACCTGAAGAACAAGTGCAAGCAGGAAGATTGGAAGAAGCTAAAAGGTCCACGGCTTGGCAGCATGTGATGAAGCGAGGAAAGAAAGCTTCTTGAAAGGAACTGAGAGAACTATGTTTTGAGCGCTGACGTTTTTGAGTAGTTTTACAGTTTGCTGAATGTAGTTGTTTTTTTGATTTGGGAAAGATGGGGCCATGGGTGGTGGAGGGGGGAAAGGTTGGAGGGGAGGTTGGGGTTGTATTTGTGGTATCCCACAAAGTAGTTGGAGGAAGTAGGGGGGTAGTGTTGGGGGATATGATGAAAGGGGGGTGAGAGGGCAGGAGGGGTCGTGGGGTTAAACTAGGAGTAGGATGTTTCAGGGGAGCGAAATAGACTGGTAAGAATGGCTGACTCGTTTTCTGGGTCAGTGCGAGGGGGGGTAAGGAGAGGGGTGGATGGGAAGGGAGATAAAGGAGAGGGGGGACTTAGAGGGGAGGAGCGTAGAGGGGGTTAAGGGGAGGGTTTTGGGGAAAGGGGGGGGGGAAGGAGGGGAGGAATGGCGGGTGAGAACCTAGAATGTTAATGGGCTTAATAACCCAGGGAAATGTAGTAGGGTTTGTAAGGAGCTCGCTAGACTGCAATGGGATGTTACATTTTTGCAAGAGACTCATCTAAGGCCGAGAGATGCTCATATGTTGAGGCGAAGGCCTTTTTGGGAGGTGGTGGTACATCAGGGGAAGGGGTCTAAACGGATGGGGGGGGGGGGGGGGGGTGGCTATTTTACTACATCAGAGATGTGGATTTGTGACCAAGCAGGAATTTCGGGACTCAAGTGGGCGATGTGTGGTGTTGAGGGCTGGATGCAGGGGAATGAATTTACTTTGGTAAATATTTATGCTCCTAATGTGGATCAGCAGGTGTTTTACAATACATTAGCAGGGGAGCTTCATGGGTTTGTAGGGGGGACAGGTGATAGTGGGAGGGGATTTTAATGTTTCTCCTGATGCACAGTTGGATCATTCTGGGGGTGGGGGGCAATATAGCAGTAAGGGACGGAAAGCACTGTTGAAATTTTTGCGGGCACTAGAAGTGGTGGATTGTTGGAGGCTCTTACATGGTCTTCAGCGCAATTACACTTTTTACTCCCATGCAGCACAGTCCTATTCACGAATAGATGGCATTTGGCTTCATCAGAATAGTTGGCCAATGATTAAGGAAGCAGAGATTGGAGTTATGCAAATTTCAGACCATGCGCCTACGTGGATTAAACTAACAAAGTGGGGATTTGGGAATAAACATAGTTATTGGAGATTGACTGAGTCACTGTTAGGGGATGAGAGGGTAAGAGAGGAGGTAAAAAGCGCGAGTCATGAATTTCGGGCTTTGAATGATAATGGGGAGGTGACAGATGGGATATTGTGGGATGCGTTGAAGGCGGTGGTGAGGGGGTTTTTGATTAAATGGGGGGCGAGGAAGAAAAGGGAAAAGGGGCAAATATCATTGACATTACGTACCCGTTTGATGCATTTGGAAAAACTGCATAAAAGAAATCCCACAGTACAGATATGGGAGGAGTTAAAGCGGACGAGGGGAGGGCTGGCCCAATAGCAAATGGAGGAGGTAGAATTTATGAGGACTAAGCTAAAACAAACGTATTTTGAGTTTGCAAATAAATCAGGTGCATTATTGGCTCGTTATTTACGGGCTAGGAGAGTGAGAACGTTGATTCAGAGGGTGTGAGATGGGAGAGGGGGATGAAGGGTTTCAGATAATGGTATCGCAGAGAGTTTCCTGACGTATTATAAGGAGTTCTATAGGGCTCTGGAGGGTACTCGAGCAGGTGATATAAGCCATTACTTGAAGGGGATTCCAATAAAAAGTTTAAGTGCTTCTGAATGGGCGCAGTTGGGTGAGCCCATTAGGTTGGGGGAGGTGAAGGGGGGTGATAAAGAGGCTACAAAACGGGAAGGCTCCGGGATTGGATGGATACACAGCCCGCTTTTATAAGTGTTATGTGGAGGAGGTGGGAGACTTGTTGGTGCAGGTGGGGAATGGGGTTTTGGAAGGGAATAGGTAACCGGCCTCTATGTCAGAGGCAGGGATAACAGTTTTACCTAAGTCAGGCAAAGATCCTACGGTCTGTGGTTCATATAGACCAATTTCCCTGTTGAATGTAGATGCTAAGCTAATGGCAAAAATTCTGGCCAACAGGCTGGCTAGAGTTATGCCCAAGTTGATACACATAGATCAATCAGGATTCATTCAACAGAGACAGGTGGGGGATAATGTTAGACGTACCCTTTACCTAGTGTGGGAAGCGCAAAGGGCCAGATGTAATATGGTGTTATTGGCCATGGATGCTGAGAAGGTGTTTGACAGGGTAAGTTGGGAATTTTTGAGGGAGGTAGTGAACTGTATGGGCCTGGGGGACAACTCTGCTGCTTGGTTGGCGGCATTGTATGCAGCCCCGAGGGTATACGCCCTTTTTTCAAATAGGGAGAGGGACAAGGCAGGGGTGTCCTTTGTCGCCCCTCCTGTTTGCATTGTATATAGAGCCCCTGGCGGAATTGGTTCGTCAGCACCCAGATATTAAGGGTATTACGATAGGGGGGATGGAACACCGGATAGCACTGTTTGCAGATGATATATTGTTATATGTGAGGGATCCCGAACGGACGTTGCCAGTAATATTGGGAATTATAGGGGAGTTCGAGGGCTATGCTGGTCTGAAGATTAATATGGATAAAAGTGAGTTATTGAGGATAAACCTGGACCATGGGGTGAAAATTAGAATGAGAGGGAAATTTAAATTTAAATGGGCTACGCATAGTATTAGGTATTCAGATCCCCAGAGACTTGGAAAGGGTGTATGATTTAAATTACGGGAAGATAGTGGTAAGGATCAGGGATGAGTTGTCAAGATGGAAGGGGTTGTGGTTGTCTTGGTGGGGCAGAATGGCGGTGGTGAAGATGAATGTGTTACCTAGATTATTGTTTTTATTTCAATCATTGCCGGTGGCTATACCAAAGACAGTACTTAAACGATTGCAAAGTTCTTTTATGTAATTTATTTGGAATGGAAAGCATCCTAGATTAGCACAGCGGGTGTTGTGGGGGGGATCCTGAGAGGGGAGGTCGAGCGGTGCCGAATATCGAATGGTATTACATTGCGGCCCAATTTAGGATGATTATGGATTGGGAGAAGGGGACAGTTAAGCCAGCTAGCCAAGTGGAACAATGGAGTTGTCATAACCGGCCTCTGGGGTCTTATTTGTGGATTACTGAGGGTATGGGGGTTGGTAAGGGCAGGGCTGCAGAACCCCTTTTGTGAGACATTTGATGGGATTGTGGGGAGAAGTGAGGAGGAGATGGGGGCAGATTGATCGGGTGTCTACACTTGCACCGTTAAGGTGGGAACCAAAATTTGGAGCAGGGAGGGATAATGCAGTGTTTGTGAGATGGGAACAAGTGGGAATGTGGAATTTTCAGGATGTGCTGCATGGGGGAAAGGTGCAAAGTTTTGAAACACTGAGTTCCAGGTATGGTCTGCCAGGGGGGGATACTTTTTCATATATACAGGTTCAACATTTTGTTGCAGCTATAGGGTGGAGGGGCGGGAATCCTCAAGAGATGGAGAGCTTGGAAAATTTGTGGATCCTGTTGAGAAAGGTGCCTAGACCGATGTCAGTTATTTATAAATTCTTTAGGGGTGGGGATCCACATAAATTCAAGTTTCAGGGGGAGTGGGAAAAGGATTTAAGTTGCCGCTTTTCTGACCAAGAATGGGAAAGAATATGTGGGGAGGTGCAAAGGGCGTCTGTGTGTGTATTGGTGCAAGAAAATGCTTATAAGGTCCTTACCAGATGGTATTTTACATCGGAAAGATTGAAGAGAATGTATCCAAGTGCCCTGGATGTATGTTGGAGGTGTAATACACAGGTGGGCTCATTTTTACACATCTGGTGGACCTGTCCATTGGTGATCCCATTTTGGCAGGCGGTCATGAAGGCACTGGTACGTTTGATGGGTACCTCCTTGGTGTGTAGCCCTGCGGTCTGTCTTTTGGGGTTACATAATGAGAGGGAATCTTGGGAACAAAGTAAATGGCTGAGGTGGGGATTGGCGGCAGCAAAATGCCTTATAGTGCAATTCTGGAAGAGAGCAGAAGCTCCATCAGTGGGGGATTGGAAGATTAAGTTGGGTCAGCTAATACATATGGATCATCTCACGGCATATCATAGAGACAGCGAGTTGAGATGTAAAAGGAGGTGGGTTAGAGTTCAAAAGGGTTTGTTACATATATAAGGGTAATGAAGTAGAGATGGCGAGTTGAGATGTAAAAGGGGGAGGGACAGAGCTCAAAAGGGTTTGCTACGGGTTTAAGGGTAATGGAGTTATAAGGGGATGGGGAGGATTCAAGGGGGGGAGGCTATGTTGATGTCGGGGGTTAATGGGGAAGGGTGGGTAGAAGTGAGTATATGTCTATATAAGATGTGTGGTATGTTAAGAGGTCGGTAAGATGTTATGAAGGGTGCAGAATGTTGTTGCCAGAGCCTCTGTGAGGGCAGGATTTTGGGGGGGGGGGGGGGGTTATGTTGTGTTGTTCATTTGTTTTGGGGAGGTGGGTTGGATTGGGGGGGGGGGGGAAGGAATAGAGAAGGGGTGGGGAGTAAAAGATAAAATGTATTGTCCTATTGGCTGTATATCTTTTTGACTGGCCGGTTTGTCTTTTTACATGAGGTTATGCATATTTTTTGTTCTTCTTGTTGTATGGGACAATAAAGATATTTCAAATAAAAAAAACAAAACAAACTATAGCAATCTTGTAACCAACACCATGCACAGCACAAAGAGCTACATTTCGGTGCACTTTAGGCAACAGAAAGAATTTTACAATGACTGTGGCACAGAAAAATGTGTCTTCCATTGCAGCAATTTTCCCACCACATAACTAGGTCTCATTTGACAGCAGTGGCTGGATCTGTGTAGAAAGAATGAGCACAGACACACAACCAAAGTATTGCACCCTGACCCTTTCAAAGACAGGAGTAGCATTCTTACTCCAGGCTTACAGTGATTTGTAGATACTTGTACACATAAGAACAAATCTCCTAAATAACATGATTAATTTGTGCCAGTTATGCTTGAAAGAATGCCATGGTCCTAAAATTCATCAAAGGTTTTTATTTGGTGTCAAAATGTACAATTCTCATATCTCTTTTCCTATCGTCTCTCCACATAGTGAGTGACCTGCAGCATGGAACTGGTGACATGCTTACACACTGTGTGGTGCGACATGCAGAGTCTGTCAGCTCCCCTGGATAGGGAGAAAATGCAAGAGAGTGCCAAAAAGCGTCAGTTTAAACCTGCTGAAAGAGGAGATAAAAGACAAGGAGACAGGAGCAAAGGAAAACCTGGAGGCAGGAACCCTATACATGTCCCTACTGTAATGCAGAAAATGTTAGGGCTTGTACCTGCTGTAGAAAGGGGGAAAGAAAGGAAACTCCAGAACTTACCTATAGGAGGCCTCTCTGCACAAGCTGAGCTGGGGGAGGGGAATTCCCTCCTGCCCAGTCAGGCTAGTAATCAGGTAGCTTAAGAGTGTGGTTTTCCCCACCAACCAGAGAGACAGAGGGTGTTGCTGGAAAGCACACTGGTTAAAAGTAGCAATCATGCAAAGAAGTGAGGTCCACGGTGAAGGAAGGGTAGGATTCCTTAGAAGCCACAGGAAAGGAAAGAGCCCTGTAAAGGGAAGGGCAAGTTCCCAGAGGCTAGAGGGAAGAGAGGGTTTCCCTGGGAGGGAGCCACAACCCACAGCCTGCCCAAAGGAAACAGCATTTCCCCCATAGTGCTGCAAAGGGCAGGGAAGCCTGCAGCAGGTGGAATCTAGGTAAAGGCAGAAGCAGTGCCGTAGCCAGACTGCCAGTTTTGAATGGGCCTGAACCTAAAGTGGGTGGGCACAAATTTTTTTCTCTACCCCCCTTCCCAGCAAAATGTAGTCACACTAATCAGATGCATTTGTAACACAGGGGTAAAGTGCTGCTTTTCAGTGCATCAGGTTTCAGAAAATAATTTATTTAATAGCCTAACACCCTTTTCAATGAGCTTTCAGAGGCTAAAACCTCCTGCCTCAGGTCAGTATAATGCTGTTATGGTATCCTCTCCTGACCTAAGGAAGAAAGTATTGGTCTCTGAAACTTTATTAACACAGGTACCATATTACTTTATCCTAAATTAAAAATAATTTTCTTTACCTTTGTTGTATGGCCATTTACTTTTTCTCATTGTGTTCCTCCCAGTCTCTAGATTCTGCTTTCCTTCGTCTTTCTCTTGCCAGGGTTTCCTGTCCATTCGTCACCTATGGCTTTTCATCTTTTCCTCACCCTGATCTCCACATGCCCCTTCCTCTTATTCTCCAGTCTTTCCCCTACTCTGTCTCTCCCTCTTTCCATCCAGCAGCTCTCCTCTTTCTCTCCCCATCCTTCCAGTGTCTCCCCTCTTTCTTTTGCATCCAGCGTCTCCTTTTTCTCCCACCCTTCCATCCAGTGTCTTCCCTCTTTCTCTCCTTATCCTTCCACTCATCTACCCTCTCTCCTGATCCTTCCATCTAGTGTCTCTCTCCCCTCTCCTTCTATCCAGTGTCTATCTCTCTACCCTTTTCTGTTCAGTCTCCTCCCTCTCTCCACATTCTTCTAGTTTCTCCGCTTTTTCTCTGCATCCTTTCATCCATATCCCCTCTTTCTCTCCCTATTCTCCCATGTCCAGCAGCTCTCTCCCCACTAGTCCATTCTTCCTCTTCTTCCCTTGTGCAGCAGCTCTCCAGCCCCTTCCTCCTCTCCCTCCCATGTCCAGTAGCTCTCTCCCTTCCAGCCAGTCCCTTCCTCTCCCTCCATGTCCCAGCAGCTTTCTCCCTTCCCTCCAGTCCCTTCTTCCTCTCCCTCCCATGTCCCAGTAGCTCTCTCTCTTCCCTCCAGTCCCTTCTTCCTCTTCCTCCCATGTCCAGTAGCTCTCTCCCTTCCAACCAACCAGCACCTGTCCCTTCCCACTCTCCATTCAGTAACTGTCTCTTCCTCCTCCCCTTCTTTCTGACTCTTTTTTTCAGGATCCCATCCAGCCCCTCTCTTCCTCCTTCAACCAGCCGTGTCTCTACCCTTTCTCACTCTGACCCTCCATCCAGCTCCTGTCCCCTCTGCCATCTTCCCCTTCCTTCCAGCATCTGACCTCTTTCCCTTCCCCTCCCTCTGACACCCCACTGCTGCTAATGCTCCATCTTAAGCACCTCGCGTCTGCTGCTCTGTCTGCCCTGCTCTGCCTGCACTCAGCTGTAAGCGATTTGCTCGTCGGCCCTTCCATCACCGTGTCCCCCCCTCGCGGAAATAGGAAGTTACATCAGAGGGCGGGACACGGTGAAGGAAGGGCAAATGAGCAAATCGCTTTACAGCTGCAGCAGCGCAGAGCGGGTAGAGAGAGCAGCTAACGCGAGGCGCTTCACCGTCCGATTCGTCTTTTAAGGTTGGGTTCCGGGTGGTCTGCTCCTCGACGGAGCTGCGAAGCTGGCGGGGCGGATCGCCCCGCCTTGGTACGACGATGTTGGGGCGGGCCTGGAGGGAAAGTGGGTGGGCCTGGGCCCGTCCAGGCCCACCCGTGGCTACGCCCCTGGGCAGAAGGCTGGTAATGAGAGAAAGGAATAGTAATCCTTGTTTGCTGGCTGGAGTGTGGGCCCACAGCTTTCCCAAGAGCCCGGTAAGACAGTGGGGGAAGGGAGTTGTGCAGCTAGCTACTGTGTGTGTTGGAGTAGGGCTAAGAATGGTGGAAGCCCACCTTATGAGTGGGAATAGGGAGGTGTTTGGGACTGAAGCCTGGTTAATTGGCAGAAGGCCACCCAGTTCCTAGGTGAGTAAAAGAAAATGGGAGAGAAAGGGCTGAGGGCTAGAAAGTTAAGAGCCCTGACTGTGTAAAGTGAAATATTTGAATTATATGGAGAGTGGGTTGGGTGGAAATAAAAACAGCAGAAGTGAACAGTGAGGCTGCCTGTCTAATTAGCTTGTCCACCTCAGTGGCATAGCTACGTGGGGCCTGAGGGGGCCTGGGCCCCCGTAGATTCCAGCCTGGACCCCCCTCCCGGCAAAACCCGCCCAACTTCACTTTTGCTGGCGGGGGACCCCACTCCCCGCCAGCTGACGTCCTCTCCGTCCTGCTCCTGCTCTTGTTGCATGCATTGCTGATGTCCTGCACGTTGTACGTGCGACGTCAGACTCAGAGAACAGGACAACGTGCAGGGACGTCAGCAATGCATGCAACAAGAGCAGGAGCAGGACGGAGAGGACGTCGGCTGGCGGGGAGTGGGGTCCCCGCCAGCAAAAGTGAAGGTAGGCGGCGGCGGAGGAGGGTCGGAAAAGACATGGGGGGGGGGGCGGCAATGGCGGCGGGGGGGGGCGCCAGGGGGGGGCTAAAATGTGTCCCCTCCCGTCAGGCTTTGGACCCCCCCCCCTACGGAAGTCTGGCTACGCCCCTGGTCCACCTGGGAAGCCCTCAGCTGGGTGTTAGTTTGGAAGGAGGACAGAAGAAACCCTGTGTATGTGTGTAATGGCAAGATAAGCCAAGGTACTGTAATAGAATTGCTCTTATGTTAAAAGAAGTTGTTTTTATTTCCATTTAGTCCTCTTGTGGAAACATAAAGAGTGTTAATTGGCTTAAAAAATGTGACTGTCAGGTCTGTGAGAAACTTGGGTCCAGAATACAAAGGTCTTCAGCACCAGAGCCTCGCCCCTGCCATAAACTGTGGTCAGTAGGAGGGGGTTGGTGTTGCCTGAGGAGCACCATGGTCTGGATGCTGAAGGGTTCATCAGAAGAGATTGCCAACTCCTGGGTGCCTGGAGCAAGAGGAAGTACTGCCTACTACTGCCAGGTCATCTGTGCCTGAAGCCCTCCTTTTTCTGACTCCTAATACACATGAGTTTTAACATTGAACTCTCACTCAGATTTTTAAAGCTATCAGGTCATCCTCAAGTGAAGCACAGACTCTCAGGTCTCGAATCTAACCACTGAGTGTATCTAGGTTTAATACTGTCATATACTCCATGACATTACAGGCAGTAGAAGAAACAGAACCATGACTGTAAATTTTCTATGTTCAACCTTCCCACCCCTCCCCCCAATAAAATAAGAGAGATCTGGAATGGCAACAAGGCAGGAGGGAGGGAGGGAGGGAGGAGGGAGGGGGGTTAGGCGTGAGAGTGAATCTGCTCAGCTGCAGCCTCATGTGCTACCGGGTAAATGCCCTGGGGGCAAAGGGTTGGCTTCCTGCTGCTGGGTGGGCCTCTATGCTCCCTGCTGCTTGCTCCCCAGCTGAAAAACAAACAAACACCTCAAGTTCTGAAATAAGATACACTCTTGCCAAATTCCTCTCATGCTTTACTTCATTAACAATTAGAGCATTTTGTGGTAATTATGATAAAATATACACAGCCCACACTCAGATTTGCAGTTAACTGCTGCTGATCTCCTTTACTCTCTAGGTCTATACATAGTCTAGATGTTTTGCCAAAGCTCTGTGAAGCCACAATTACAGATAACAGCTACATAAGTACATAAGTGTTGCCATCCTGGGACGGACCAAATGTCCACCAAGCCCAGTATCCTGTTTCCAGCAGTAGCCAATCCAGGGTCCCAGCACCTGGCAAGATCCTAAAAGAGTTAAAACAGATTTTATGCTAAGTGAGACAATGAAGGCACATACCCCCTGATATTCAGCCGACGCAGCGATCAGCATTTTTTTAAAAATGCCGATCGGCACCAGCTAAAGTAGGACCCGATATTCAGTGGTCGGCCATTTCTGGGTGCCGGCACTGATATTGGGGATAATGTTTGGTGAATTGGGCATCGGCACTTATGCGTAAGAGTTATGCAGTCCAAACTGAAAATCGGGCCACGCCCAACTAACTTTTTTTTTGTTAAAACTCTAAAAGCCTCTGCCCCTCCCCCCGCCAAATGTCCTCTCTTTCCTTCCATCTTCCATCGACCCTCCCTCCCCCCAGAGGACCATACCCCCCCATGCCTGTATCCCTGGTGGTCCAGCGGGGGTCACGGGCAGGAAGCACAGCCCCCTTTGCTTCTGCCCCTTGCGGCGCCTCTCTAGAAATGGCTGCCGCGACTTCTATCCTGCTGTCCACAGAGCCTCAGCAACTGTTTTTTTCCAAGGACAATTGGGATAGAATGTCTTCACAAATGGGTTCCCTAACAACAAGTTACATTTAACAAAAATATTGCCAGTAGGCAGACAATGAAGGGAAATGGGACTTCATATACGCCTTTCTGTGGTATTTTGCAACTACTACTACTACTCAACATTTCTAGAGCGCTACTAGGGTTACGCAGCGCTGTACATTATAACAAAGAGAGACAGTCCCTGCTCAAAGAGCTTACAATCTAATAGACAAGTGAACGTCGGTCCGATCGGGCAGTCAAATTGGGGCAAGTCTGGATTCACTGAACGGTAAGGGTTAGGTGCCGAACGCAGCATTGAAGAGGTGGGCTTTAAGCAAAGACTTGAAGATGGGCAGGGAGGGGGCTTGGCGTACGGGTTCAGGAAGGTTGTTCCAAGCATAGGGTGAGGCGAGGCAGAATGAGCGGAAGCCTGGAGTTGGCGGTGGTGGAGAAGGGTATGAGAGGAGGGATTTATCCTGTGAACGGAGGTTACGGGCGGGAACGTAAGGGGAGATGAGGTAGAGAGGTAGTGAGGGGCAGCAGACTGAGTGCATTTGTAGGTAAGAAGGAGAAGCTTGAATTGAATGGGTATCTGATCGGAAGCCAGTGAAGTGACCTGAGGAGAGGGGTGATATGAGTATAATCGTTTCTGGCGGAATATGAGACGTGCAGCAGAGTTCTGAACAGACTGAAGGGGGGATAGATGGCTAAGTGGGAGGCGGTGAGGAGTAAGTTGCAGTAGTCCAGGCGAGAGGTAATGAGAGCGTGGACGAGAGTTCGGGTGGTGTGTTCAGAGAGGAAAGGGCGATTTTGCTGATGTTAAAGAGGAAGAAGCGACAGGTCTTGGCTATCTGCTGGATATGCGCAGAGAAGGAAAGAGAGGAGTCAAAGATGACTCCGAGTTGCGGGCAGATGAGACGGGGAGGAATGAGGGTGTTATCAACTGAGATAGAAAGTGGAGGAAGAGGAGAAGTGGGTTTTGGGTGGAAAGACCGATAAGCTCGGTCTTGGACATGTTCAGTTCAGGTGGCGGTTGGACATCCAGGCAGCAATGTCGGATAAGCAGGCCGATACCTTTGCCTGGGTCTCCGCGGTGATGTCTGGTGTGGAGAGATACAGTTGGGTGTCATCAGCATAGAGATGATACTGGAAACCATGAGATGAGATCATGGAGCCCAGGGAAGAGGTGTAGATTGAGAAGAGAAGGGGTCCAAGGACCGATCCCTGGGGAACACCAACAGATAAGGGAGGGGGTGGAGGAAGATCCATGAGAGTGACTTTGAAGGTGCGGTGGGAGAGATAGGAGGAGAACCAGGAGAGGACAGAGCCCTGGAACCCAACTACATTCAAAGCGGTTTACATATACACAGGTACTTATTTTGTACCTGTCCTGGGGCAATGGAGGGTTAAGTAACTTGCCCACAGTCACATGGAGCTGCAGTGGGAATCGAACACAGTTCCCCGGATCAAAGTCTGCTGCACTAACCACTAGGCTACTCCTCCACTCCATATTTTTTTGTTGGCAAAACAACTTTTCAGATTTTTTCTCCTTTTTTCCTGGAAACTTGGGAAATGAAGAAATGAAAGAAAAAAAAAAGGCCCCATAGAACCACATCTACTGTCTCACTGAAATCCATTTCCAAAAGATGAGATATGATTGTATGAACTTGAGTCCATGTCGCAGTTCTACAAACCTTGAGTGGACTTCTGCTGCTGCCTTAATTCTAAAAATTGTGAGCTTACTGACATGAGCTGGAGAAGATGGAAGTCTGCTAGCATTGGTTTGCCAACAGCATCCCAGGCTTACTGGGACAAAAGAAGCAAAAAAACTGGAAGAACTATCTAATCCACTCCAAATTGAAGGCTAAGGTTCTTCTGCAATTCAAAATGTGCAAGGCATTCACTTTGTGGGCAAATGAATTAGGGAAAAATTCTGGCTTTCCCCATGGCTATCTCAATAGCAGACTATGAAACTTTTCCTCCAGGAACTTGTTCAAACTTTTTTTAAACCCAGATACGCTAACTGCTGTTACCATATCCTCTGGCAACAAGTTCCAGAGCAAACACTTTGAATTTCAATGAAGCAAAGGTACTACCTGCAGCAGGTGCTCTCTGAGGACAGCAGGCTTTATATTCTCACAAATGGGTGATGCCAACCCGCACTGCCAGTCCGTGATTTATAAAAGTATAAATAGAGCTTGTGGGAGTGCAAGACACGCTCCACTGTGCATGTGCGAGTGCCTTCCCACCTGCCACAGAACACGGTCTCCTCAGTTTTAAACTACAGAAAAAATAAAGTAAAAATAACAAAGGAGACAACTCCAAGGGGAGTGGGAGGGATTGTGAGAATATAAACCCTGCTGTCTTTGGAAAACACCTGCTACAGGTAAATACCTTCGCTTTCCTCAGAGGACAAGCAGCTTATAGATTCTCACAAGTGGAGAATTCCTAGCATCCAGGCTCACCAAAAAAACAAACACTGGACAATTGGGACCTTGCAATCGCGAGGAAATAACACAGATTAACCTGAAACTATATACAATGAGAGTGAATGTGAGTGCAGCCTGGAATAGAATAAAACGGGCCTAGGAGGGTGGAGTTGGAGTCTAGACCCTAGACAGATTCTGCAAACACTGTCTGCCTGAACCGACTGTCGCGTTGGGTATCCTGCTCAAGGCAGTAGTGCAATGTGAATGTATGGACTGAAGATGACTGCAGACTTGCACATTTCTTCAATGGAGGCTGACCTCAAGTGGGCTAACCGATACAGCCATGGCTCTGCCATTGTAAGCCGTGAACCTGACCCACTAGGGCCAACTCAGCCTGCAGGGCGAGAGGAGCAGTCGCAGAGGGCCCCATGGCACTCCCTTCTGCCTCCCCGCCTCTGCTGCGATCGGACTCCTTGCCTCCCTCCTCTGAGCCACAGGGTGCCCTCCCGGCACATACCCTAGGCCACCTTAGTGGTATGTGGAGTCTTCGAGGCAAGAAAGATCCCCAGTCTTCCTGCCCGCTGCGACGCCTTGTGCTGCATCGTCTTTACAAATAGCTGCCGAGACTTCTGCTCAAATCTTGTGAGGCCGTCGTTGGGAAGTCTCGCAGCCATTTTAAAGAAGATGTGGCAGCAAGAGGATCAGCACCGGCAGCAAGCAGGAAAGACTTGGGATCTTTCCTGCCCTGAGACTCCACTAGACCACAAGGGTGGCTTCAGGTATGTGCCGGGAGGGCACCCTGCAGCTCGGGGGAGCGGGGCAGAGGTGTGGAATCGGTAGGTGGGTGGGTGTGGAAGATACTGTTAAAAAAAAAATCAAGGTATAGTATCTGTGTCGTTTGGAGAGGCTGGTTAAAAGAACAGGGAGAGGTCACGTGACGCCATGGTGCAGGGCTGACGCGGGTAAGCTAGGCTCCGCGCACATTCACCCCGAAAATCTGCTAATTTGGCGTGCCCAAGGCTCGAAATGATACTGCCTTATTTACATAAGGTGGGAGAACTGATTAGTGATTGAAGATCGGGCGGTGAGCAACAGAATGGCAGCGAAAACGGTGAGGAGAGAGCGAGACAAATCGAAACCGTCCGACAACAAGATGGCCGACCAGCGCGAACCTGGGGAGCTAGCGGTGGGATCCGCATGGCTGACAGAGATCACAGCCGAGGTAACAGCAGCGGTTGAGGCGGCGCTGGACAAGAAACTTCAGCAGTTGTTTGATCGGACGGAGGAGGCTCATGAGCGTATTGATTGGAGGCCTATTTAAGAGCTGGCCTGAGCCACCATCTTTGCTTCGGCTTCTATTGATTTAGAGGTTTGGTGCTCGTATCGTGTGCTTCACTACTACTCATCTGCTTTACCTGCTTTGACCTTTGGATCGTTCCTGACTACCCGCTGTGTTGCTGCCTGCCTTGACCTTTGGACCTTTCCTGACTACCCGCTGTGTTGCTGCCTGCCTTGACCTTTGGACTTGACTTGATTACCCGCTATGTTGCTGCCTGCCTTGACATTTGGACCATTCCTGACTACCCGCTGTGTTGCTGCCTACCTTGACCTTTGGACCGTACCTGATTACCCGCTGTGTTGCTGCCTTTGACCCTTGGACTGTACCTAATTTCCCACTGTAGTGCTGCCTGCCTTAATCTCTGAACTGTACCTGACTCCCGTCAAGTTACGCCCGCTCTTACCACTAGCCAGGTCAGTGGCTGCCCAACCCCGTCCAGATTACGAAGTCCTGGTGGCCACCTGCACCTGGGAGCTCAACTCCTGGGGAACAGTGGTTGCTTCCTAGGTGAAGCTAGGGGTTGTCCGGCTGCCTGACCGAGTGCGGCGCTGCTTTTCATCCACCGTGCTCAGTCATGGCACAAGGGCTCACTACCCAGTCTTAACATGTGCCTACATCAAAAGAAAAAAGATGGCATGTGGGAACTTGCTCCTTTTGCTTTGTGGAATGCAGTGGTATATTATAAAAATGCACGTGCTTTTTAAAATTATTATTATTATTACTTTTTCACAGAGAAGGTATTGATTAATGAGGGAAGGGTTTCCTTCATGCAGAACTGTCCAGATTCATTCTAAATGCACTCCCTAGTTAGGGTGGGAATATGTCCCTCCCCGAGCAAGCACTTGCGTCCCGCTTTGCTGCAACATCCAGCCTGTAATGCCAGACAAAGGAGAACTTAGAAGCCCAAGTAGCCGCACTACAGAACTCCTGAAGAGAGAGTGCTCCTGTTTCGGCCCATGAAGAGGAAATCGCCCTCGTGGAATGCACTTTAAATGCGTCAGGCGGAGACCGCCCTGTCAGCAGATACGCAGAAAAAATGATTTCCTTGAGCCAACGGGCTATAGTGGCCTTAGACGCCGGAGACCCTCTTCAAGGACCTGACAACAGGACAAAAAGGTGATCAGAGGTCCTGAAGTCATTTAACATTTGGATACTGCAAGAGAGCCCTGCGAACATCCAGAAGATGTAAGTGCCCAAAAGATTCCGGAAACTCCTCCCTAGTAAAGGAGGGCAGATAAATGGGTTGGTTTAGGTGAAACGCTGAAACCACCTTAGGCAGGAAGGAAGGCACAGTACGTACTGTAACTCTGGACTCCGAGAATTGCAGAAAAGAGTCTCGACAGGACAGAGCCTAGAGCTCAGACACACGTCTCGCCGAGGTTATGGCCACCAAAAAGACTTGTCTTTAGAGTCACACCCTTCTCTGAAGTTCGCCTCAGCGGCTCGAAGGGCAAACACTGGAGAGCCTTCAACACCAGCCCCAGGTTCCAAGCCAGAGACGGCAGCTGCACTGGCGGGCGGAGCCGGAGTGCCCCTCTGAGAAATTGGGCAACGTCCAGATGAGCGGCCAGGGAAAGGCCAGAGACCTTTTTGTAAACTATCCTGCAAAAACTCCAGTATCGGTGAGACTGTAGCCCTCGTGGGTGTGAAACACACCACACCTCAAACTGGCGCCAGATCCGAGCATAAGCAACGGAAGTGGACCGCTCGCGGGCCTACAAGAGAGTGGAGATGACTTTGTTAGAATAGCCTTTATCTCTCAATTGCGCCCTCTCAAGAGCCATGCCGTAAGACCAAAGCGGCAGGGATCCTCCATGGTCACCGGGCCCTGCATCAACAGGTTCGGTACCAGAGGCAAAGGAAGAGGGGCCTCCACCAGCATCCGCCGGAGGTCCACGTACCACAGCCGCCTAGGCCAATCCGGGGCAATGAGAATCACCACTCCTTGATGTAGCCGAACTCGCAGGAGGACTCACCCTATCAAGGGCCAAGGAGGCCCGAAGGCCAGGGTTGAGCCAAAGCATCCAACCCTGCCGAGCGAGGATCTCTCCGTCTGCTGAAAAAGCACGGGACTTTGGCATTTGCGCTTGACACCATTAGACCACTACGGGCATTCCCCATTTGTCACAGATCTGAAGAAACACTTCGTCTGCCAGTTCCCACTCTGCTGAGCCGATTTGATGCCTGCTTAGAAAATCGGCTTGCACGTTTCTCTGACCTGCTATGTGAGCTGCTGACAGAAGCTGCAGGTGTAGCTCACCCCAGTGGCAAATATAAGCGGCCTCCGCGGCCAGTGCTCTGCACTGAGTGCCGCCCTGTCGATTTATGTAGGCCACAGCTGTCGTATTGTCCAACAGAACTCTGACAGCCAGCCCCTCCAGAGACTTATGAAAGGCCAGAAGAGCCTGGAATATCGCTCTCAGTTCCAAGCGACTGATGGACCACCTTAATTCCGCGGGTGTCCACAGGCCCTGGGCATAGCTTCCCTTGCAATGTGCTCCCCAGCCGACCAGGCTGTCATCGGTTATCACCAAGCACCAAGAGGGAAGCGCCAGCGGCATTCCTCACTGCAGCATGCTGTCAGAGAGCCACCACTCCATACTGAGCCGGGCCGCAGGGAGCCACGTGAGTCTGCGTTGATATTCCTGGGACATGGGACACCATCGTTGAAGCAGGGCAATCTGCAGAGGTCTCAAGTGCGTTCTCACCCATGGCACTACCACCAAAGTGGCCGTCATCGACCCCAGCAGCTGGACAAAGTCCAGGAGCAGACGGACCTGATTCTGAAGCTTGCAATGCCTTTGGTCGGGTAGAAAGACAGTCCCCGAGGTCGTGTCGAACTGGATCCCCAAATATTCGAGAGACTGAGAGGGGGTCAGGTGACTTTTGGGTATACTGACGACCCAGCCCAGAGACTGAAGTACTGAGACCACTCTGGCTGTGGCCAGACGACTTTCGTCTGTCGAATCCGCTCTGATGAGCCAGTCATCGAGGTACGGGTGAACACGGATACCCTGTCGCCTGAGAAAAGCAGCTACTACCACCATAACCTTGGAAAAGGTGCGGGGAGCTGTGGCGAGGCCAAAAGGCAAGACCCGAAACTGGAAATGTTTTCCCAACACCGCAAACCGGAGAAACCGTTGATGCGGGGGCCAAATAGGAATGTGCAAGTAAGCTTCTTTTAGGTCCAGAGACGTGAGATGTTCTCCTGGCTGTACCACCGCAATGACGGAATGCAGGGTTTCCATGCGAAAATGTCGCACTCTTCGTGCCTCGTTGACTTACCTTAAGTCAAGGATCAGTCGGAAAGACCCGCCTTTCCGAGGCACCACAAAGTAAATGGAGTAGCGACTGCAGCCGCGTTCGGCGGGAGGCACGGGGATCACCGCTCCAAGGTCTCCTCTACCGCCGCCCGTTTGACTCCACAAACATGTCTCTCACCAGGGCGCTGAATTCCAATCGGTAACCTTATTTTATTTATTTATTTGTTGCATTTGTATCTCACCTTATCCCACCTCTTTGCAGGCTCAAAGTGGCTTACAATACATCATGAGTAGTGGAAGAATGTTAGTAATATAAACATTTAGTATTGCATGATCTTGGTCAGCATGATGATAAAAACAAAGGAGTAGTATACAAGCAGATTTTAGGAAACAGTTCTGATCAGGTCCAGGACCCACTGATCAGAGGTAATCTTGGTCCATTCCTCGAGAAAGAGGGAAAGACGTCCTCCTACTGCATGAATCGAGGAATGGACCGGTGCCCTGTCATTGGGGGGGCTGCCCCTGAACTCCAGGCCTTGAACCGGCCGCTGCGGACTGTTTGTCTGAGCGAAAGGAGTTCCTCTGCTGAAAACGGGCACGTTGAGAAACCTCAGCAGAGCGCCCCGGGCGATACCTGCGAGCTTCACGGAAGCGAGGTCTGGAAAAGGAGGGCCACACAGAACCTTTGGAAGAAGGCCTCGGCCTATCCTCAGGTAAGTGCTGGGGCTTAGAGTCCCCCAGGACTTTCACAATCTTCGCCAGCTCCTCTCCAAATAACAGGTGGCCCCGAAAGGGAAGCTTCCCCAGCCTGTGCTTAGAGGTCATGTCAGCCGCCCAATGCTGTAGCCATAGAAGGCGGCGGGCCGCAACCACCACAGACATCTGCTTAGCCGAAGCTCTGACCAGATCTTAGAGGGCGTCAGTCAAAAATGACAGGACCGACTCCATCCGCGGTGCAACCTTAGCGAGGGACTCCGCACCATCCGCGGGCTGTTCCACTGCCTGTTGTAACCAAGAAAGGCAGGCCCGGGCAGCATAGGCCAAGAAAGGCAAAACCCAAGATTTCAAAAGACTGTTTCAATGCGGATTCAAGCCACCGGTCCTGTATGTCTTTCAGGGCAACCCTTCCCTCTACGGGGAGGGTGGTCCTCTTAGTCACCGCCGTGACCAAGGCGTCCAACTTTAGGTATCCCCAAAGGGGCCAAGAGCTACTCACTTAGACGGTAAAGCTGACCCATAGCCCTGGCCACTTTCAAAAGCCATTCGGGTTCAGACCATTGAGCTGAAATATGCTCTTGGATGGAGTCATGCACAGGAAAGGCTCGAGCAAGCTTCTTAGTACTTGCCATCGTCGGATTACCAGAGGAGGCCTCGCCCTTGACAGGATCATCAATTGAGAGGGCCTGCAGCTTGGGATCATCCAGATCCAGTGGCAAACTGGCACTTTCCTCTGGCTCTTCAGACCATGAGGCCCTGCCAGAACCCTCAGAATACAAACCGCCCAACCACGGGGGGGGGGGGGGGGGGGAAGGGAAGTGTGCCACTCTCCGACGGGGAATTTACCCGTCTATGTTTTGCGTCCTTCCAGCACTTGGGGGAATCAGCCAGCCCCAGGGCCATCAACACCCGGGGGAAAACCAGGTAGCAGCGCAGTGTCAGACACTTACGGCAGAGCTCTTTTCAGCATGAAAGCTTTATGCATTAAAAGCACAAACTCTGGGGAGAAAAATTCACACTGACCCTCCGTCTCCGAATCAGGAGAAACGGGAACAGGAGCTCCTCTGGTAGCCTCTAACCGAGGCGTCCCCCTGCACTCAGACTCCTCCGCAACAGCGAGGGTTGAGGCATGCGGCGCTTCCAAAATGGCGCCCACTGCCAGCTCCATTGAGCGGGAAGAATCATCGCTCGCCATGCTTTTACCAGCTCTAGCGTCTAAAGAGCACATTTTACAGAGCCCCGTGCTGATCTACGTTTACCACAACGGGAGCAGTGTTTAACTGCTTCAGCAGCCATCGTCCGACCGGACGGAATTATATAAGTAAAATGGCGGCTTCGCGCCAAAACTTACCCCGATCGGAACGGCGTCCGCAGGACCTCCCCGGAGGAGCTGGGCACCACTTTCACCTCAAAAGACCAAGTCAAACGAGCTCCAGTCAAGTTGCACATGGAAAATAGCCTCAGAATAGCTACGCAGAACCAATGCGTACTCCTTTTTTTTTTTTTTTTTTTAACGCTGTGAGGAAAGTTGGAGGCAAGCAGCAACAGAGGTACACCGGTAGGCAGGGGGACAGGCAAGGTAGGGAAAGGGCGAACCTATATGCCTTCAAAGTGGGCACCACCAGCCACAACACCCCAGCTTCAACTGGCAAAAGCACAGAAGCCACCCCAGGCAGAATTTTTTCCAGGAGCTGATCAAGCTACGTCCACACCTGCTGGGAGATAGAGAAATACTGAAGGCAGATGGAGCTAGCCGTCCATAGAGCACTATGGTTTTTCAGTGTTCTCTATCTCCACCTGCTGGTAGGCGGACATAACCCATCAGTTAATGCGTTTATCTGCTGCTGATGACAAGGAAGGCTGGGATAATCTGGTTAGTAATATCCACAAATGTTAAATTACACCATTTTAACAACTTGATAAAATTATGGAAATCTTGTGCACACTTCAGAAATATTGAAAACGAGATCTTTTACATACGTGGCTGGAATTTCAGTTCCCCAGCTGGTCCTGATGGTGGAACATGTTGCTGTAATTTCTTTTGTTCCAAATGTTGTACAGCCTGGGAATCAGAAAAAATATGGATTTGGCAACTAAGAACTCTCCTAGGTCTCCTCTCAAGATCTCACAAAATCTAACTGTGTAACTTAGTAAATTTACCCATTTCTTTACTCCCTGAGGTCTTTGTGCTGCAAGAGCATCAAGAAAACAAGCTCAGTTACCTGGCAGATCTCACTAAGCTCTCTCTTTTGTAGGGATTTGATATTTCATTCCTGCAGAGATATTCAAGCTTAAAGAGTTTGGATTTTTTTCCCCTATTTGACCATGCTCATATGACAAAAGCTCCATTGGCTCAATGTAAGGTATGATCATAGCATTAATAACTGAAGAGTACACATGGGGGAAGGAAACCATCTAAAAACAGAAATGTACTTAGACTTACAAAGTTACACAGGCGTTCATTTTCAAAAGAGAAAATCGTCCAAAAAAGTGTCATAAATCTACCTTTGGACGTTTTTCTAAAATAAAATCCAAATTGGTATTTTCAAAACCAATTTTTAGATGTTTTTCTATGAAGTCCATCAGAAGTGCAATCAAATCACAAGGGGGCATGTCAGGGGTGTGTTAAGGGTGGGATCTGGGTATTCATAACACTTGGACGTTTTTCTGCCATAATAAAAGAAAACAAAAACATCCAGGGCTAAAAGGTGGACATTTTGGTCTAGACCTGTTTTCTTAACGAATAAGCCACAAAAAAGTGCCCTAATGACCAGATTACCACTGGAGGGAATCAGGGATGACCTCCCCTTACTCCCCCAATGGTTAATAACCCCCTCTCACCTCCCAAAAATGTGATTAAAAACATTACTTACCAGCCTCTATGCCAGCCTCAGATGTTATAATCAGGTCCATTAGCGTAGCATGCAGGTCCCTAGAGTAGTCTGTTGGTGGATCCAGTGCACTACAGACATGTGGACTCAGGCCATACCGCCCCCTACCTGTTACACTTGTGTTGGAAACTGCGAGCCCTCCAAAACTCACCAGCAACCCACTATACCACACAGTCAGGATTTCGGGCTAACCACAGCACTGAAACAGTACTAGTTACACTCATGACCAAATTTAAACAAATGATTGCAACTGGAACAAACATATGACTACTACAATTTGACATGTCAAACGCCTTCGACATGGTCAATCATGGAATACTACTACATAACCTTGAGTACTTCGGAACTGGAGGTAACGTACTCAACTGGTTCAAGGGATTCCTAACCACACGATCTTACCAAGTGACATCTAACACGACTACTTCAGCCACTTGGACTCCTGAATGCGGAGTCCCACAGGGTTCCCCCCTCTCGCCGACTCTATTCAACTTAATGATGATACCATTGGCCAAACTATTATCAAACCAAAACCTCAACCCATACATATACGCAGACGACGTAACGATTTATATTTCCATTCAAACAAGATTTAAAGGAAATTTCCAACAACATCAACCAAAGTCTCCATATCATGCATTCATGGGCGGATGCATTTCAACTGAAACTTAATGCAGAAAAAACCCAATGCCTAATACTTACCTCTCAACACAACACGAACAAATTCACCACCATTAACACACCAAATCTGAACCTTCCAATTTCGGACACCTTACAAATTCTTGGAGTTACCATAGATCGACACCTAACACTGGAGAACCACGTGAGAAACACAACCAAGAAGATGTTCTACTCAATGTGGAAACTAAAAAGAGACCTTTCTTCCCAAGAACTGTTTTCCGCAACCTGGTACAATCAATGGTGCTCAGTCATCTAGATTACTGCAATGCAATCTTCGCCGGCTGTAAAGAGCAAATAATAAAAAAACTTCAGACAGCCCAGAACACTGCAGCTAGACTCATATTCGGTAAAACAAAATATTAAAGTGCTAAACCCCTACGAGAAAAACTACACTGGCTCCCACTCAAAGAACGCATCACATTCAAAATATGCTCTCTAGTTCACAAAATCATTCACGGAGAGGAACCAGCCTACATGTCAGACCTGATAGACTTACCACCCAGGAATGCAAAAAGATCATCTCGCACATTCCTTAACCTGCACTTCCCCAACTGCAAAGGTCTAAAATAGAAACTAATGCATGCATCAAACTTTACCTACTTAAGTACAAAGTTATGGAACGCACTGCCGCGCAACCTAAAAATGATCTACAAACTAACCAACTTCCTCAAATTACTGAAAACCCATCTCTTTAATAAAGCATACCACAAAGATCAACAAATATGAACAAAACACCTTTCCTCCACTTAAGTTAAGAATTGCTCTACAATACCTACTTGCTTTATTACTATCATGCTTTATCATTATCATGTTACCCAAGATTCGGCTAGAGTAGCAGACTTGGTGGAGCTGAGGGAAACAGAGAGGTACATAGAGGAGACCTACAGGGATGTTGTAGAGAAGTCCCACCTCCAGTCTAGTAGCCCTTGTGCTACCTTGGAGGAGGGCGGTCTCCTAGAAGGAGAGCATCACCCTGGTGACGTAGGAAGTACTCCTGTAGCCAGGACCTGCCCACCAGGGGATGTACTATCCTCTCGCACCGAGGATATGTCTCCAAGTGCTGCCCGGGAGGGAAAGGTTAAGACAGCTGTTGTAGTTGGTGATTCGATCATTAGGCATATAGATAGCTGGGTGGCTGGTGGACGTGAGGATCGCTTGGTGACTTGCCTGCCTGGTGCGAAGGTGGCGGACCTCACACGTCACCTAGATAGGATTCTAGATAGTGCTGGGGAGGAGTCCGCTGTCTTGGTATATGTGGGTACCAATGACATAGGAAAATGTGGGAGAGAGGTTCTGGAAGCCAAATTTAGGCTCTTAGGTAGACAGCTCAAATCCAGATCCTCTAGGGTAGCATTTTCTGAAATGCTACCTGTTCCAAGCGCAGGGCCCAAGAGACAGGCAGAGCTCCGGAGTCTCAATGCGTGGATGAGACGATGGTGCAGGGAGGAGGGTTTTAGATTTGTTAGGAACTGGGCAACATTCTGGGGAAGTGGGAGCTTATTCCGAAAGGATGGGCTCCACCTTAACCAGGGTGGGACCAGGCTGCTGGCGTCGGCATTTAAAAAGGAGATAGAGCAGCTTTTAGGCTAGAAATGGGGGGGAAGGCCAACAGTCGCTCAAAAGTGCATGGTTCGGGATAAGGTATCTTGCAAAGATACCTCACAAACAGGGAAGATAGGGTTTCTGGATAGTGAGGTTGCACAACAGACTGTAGGCCAGGTGCCCTTAAATACAACTAAAGATCAGAGAAAAGATGGCAAATCAATAGTGTCAGGTACTAATCATCATGCAAATAGGAACAACAAACATACTCTGAAATGTCTATATGCAAATGCTAGGAGTCTAAGAAATAAGATGGGAGAGTTGGAATATATTGCACTAAATGAAAAATTGGATTTAATAGGCATTACTGAGACCTGGTGGAAGGAGGATAACCAGTGGGACACTGTCATACCGGGGTACAAAGTATATCGTAGTGATAGGGTGTACCGGACTGGTGAAGGGGTAGCATTGTATATTAACGAGAGCCTTGACTCAGATATATTACAAATTCAGCAGGACACAAGTGACACCTTTGAATCATTGTGGGTTGAAATTCCATGTATAAAAGGGAAAAAAATGGTGATAGGAGTGTACTACCATCCGCCTCGTCAGGACGAGCAGGTAGACGCAGAAATGATAAAAGAAATCAGAGACGCGAACAAAATGGGCAATGTGACAATAATGGGTGACTTCAATTATCCAAATATAGACTGGGTAAATGTAACATCGGGACACGCTACAGAGGTACAATTCCTTGATGAAATCAAGGACAGATTTATGGAGCAGCTGGTGCAGGAACCGACGAGAGAAGGAAAAATTCTAGACTTGGTCCTTAGTGGAGCGCATAATCTGGTACTGGGGCCGCTTGATAACAGTGATCATAATATGATCAGTTTTGATATCGACCTTGAAGTAACTGTACACAGAAAGTCAAATACGTTAGCGTTTAACTTTAAAAAAGGAGACTATGATAAAATGAGATGAACGGTAAAAAAAAAAAACTTAGGGGGGCAACTGAGAGAGTAAAAACTGTACAACAGGCGTGGACGCTGTTCAAAAATACCATCCTGGAGGCCCAGGCCATACATATTCCGCGAATTAGAAAAGAAAGATGGAACTCCAAAAGACAGCCGGCCTGGTTGAAAATTGAGGTGAAGGAAGCTATAAGGGCTAAAAGAAACGCCTTCAGAAAATGGAAGAAGGAACCGTCTGAAAATAACAAGAAGCAGCATAAGGAGTGTCAATGCAAATGCAAGGCGCAGATAAAGAAGGCCAAGAGGGATTACGAAAAAAAAAGACAGCATTAGAGGCAAAAAAACATAGTAAAAATTTTTTCGGTATATTAAAAGCAGGAAGCCAGCAAAAGAATCGGTTGGGCCGCTGGATGACCGAGGGGTAAAAGGGGCGATCAAGGAAGACAACAATTTAGCGGAGAGACTGAATGAATTCTTTGCTTCGGTCTTCACCGAGGAAGATTTGGGTGGGATACCGGTGTCGGAAATGTTATTTCAAGCGGATGAGTCGGAGAAACTTACTGACTTCATGGTAAACCTGGAGGACGTAATGGGGCAGTTCAGCAAACTGAAGAGTAGCAAATCTCCTGGACCAGATGGTATTCATCCTAGAGTACTGATAGAACTGAAAAATGAGCTTGCGGAACTACTGCTAGTGATTTGCAACTTATCCTTAAAATCGAGCGTGGTACCGGAAGATTGGAGGGTGGCCAATGTAACACCGATTTTTAAAAAAGGTTCCAGGGGAGATCCGGGAAATTATAGACCGGCGAGTCTGACGTCAGTGCCGGGGAAAATGGTAGAGGCTATTATTAAAACCAAAATTACAGAGCACATCCGAGGACATGGATTACTGAGACTGAGTCAGCACGGCTTTTGTGTGGGGAAATCTTGCCTGACCAATTTACTTCAATTCTTTGAAGGAGTAAACAAACATGTGGACAAAGGGGAGCCGGTTGATATTGTGTATCTGGATTTCCAAAAGGCGTTTGACAAAGTACCTCATGAAAGTCTACAGAGGAAATTGGAGGGTCATGGGATAGGAGGAAATGTCCTATTGTGGATTAAAAACTGGTTGAAGGATAGGAAACAGAGAGTGGGGTTAAATGGGCAGTATTCACAATGGAGAAGGGTAGTTAGTGGGGTTCCTCAGGGGTCTGTGCTAGGACCGCTGCTTTTTAATATAGTTATAAATGATTTAGAGATGGGAGTAACTAGCGAGGTAATTAAATTTGCTGATGACACAAAGTTATTCAAAGTTGTTAAATCGCGACAGGATTGTGAAAAATTACAAGAGGACCTTACGAGACTGGGCGGCTAAGGTAAAATTATGTATAATCATACCTGATAATTTTCTTTCCATTAATCATAGCTGATGAATCCATAGACTGGTGGGTTGTGTCCATCTACCAGCAGGTGGAGATAGAGAGCAAACTTTTGCCTCCCTATATGTGGTCATGTGCTGCCGGAAACTCCTCAGTATGTCGATATCAAAGCTCCATCCGCAGGACTCAGCACTTAGAGAATTACACCCACGAAGGGACACTCTGCCCAGCTCACCACCGCCGAAACGGGGGAGGGGAATTAACCCAGCTCATCCCCACACAAGTGGGGGAGGGGAATCCGTCCAGCTCATCCCCGCGGAGCGGGGGAGGGACACCACACCCGCCGATGCGGGGGGATCTGGCTTATCCTGCAACCGCAACCGCGGGAGGAGCTGACTGACCCTAACACCGCCGAAGCGGGAGGGGTACAAAGCTGCCCTACAGCCGCACGAAGCGGGAGGGAGTGCCGGCAGAATTTATGTCTCAATCCAGCCCCGTAAAACGGAGGGGAGAGGAATGCAGCAGCTCACTGTAACACAAACTCGTCTCAACTCTTGAAGAATCCAAGTGAAAGAAGAACTTGAACACGAAGTCCTCCTGAAGTAACTGAAGGCTAAACTTGAACCTAAAATTCAACCAGAATATAAACAGTACAGATATCTGGGAGGGGCTATGGATTGATCAGCTATGATTAATGGAAAGAAAATTATCAGGTATGATTATACATAATTTTACCTTCCATATCATCAAGCTGATCAATCCATAGACTGGTGGGATGTACCGAAGCAGTACTCACCCAGGGCGGGACATAGAAATCCCTGACCTCAACACTGAAGCTCCAAACCGGGCCTCCGCCCGTGCAGCCACAGTCAAACGGTAATGCTTGGAGAATGTATGAGCCGAAGCCCACGTTGCCGCCTTGCATATCTCTTCCAAGGAGACGGATCCGGCCTCTGCCATCGAGGCCGCCTGAGCTCTCGTGGAGTGAGCCTTCAGCTGGATAGGCGGCACCTTCCCCGCGGCCACATAAGCCGCTGCAATGGCTTCCTTGACCCATCTTGCCACTGTAGGCTTAGCAGCCTGCAGACCCTTACGAGGACCTGCAAACAGGACAAACAGATGATCCGATTTCCGGAAATCATTGGTCACTTCCAAGTATCTGATGATGACTCGTCTCACATCCAGATATTCAAGAGCGGAGTACTCCTCTGGGTAGTCCTCCCTACGAAAGGAAGGGAGACAGAGCTGCTGATTCACATGGAAGCGAGAACCAATCTTGGGCAGGAAGGCAGGCACTGTGCGAATAGTCACTCCTGCCTCAGTGAACTGCAGAAAAGGCTCTCGACATGAGAGCGCCTGGAGCTCGGAAACTCTTCTGGCTGAAGTGATAGCCACCAAAAAGACTGCTTTCAACGTCAGGTCTTTCAGAGATGCCCTCGACAAGGGTTCCAAAGGCGGCTTCTGCAATGCTCTTAGCACCAGGTTGAGATTCCACGCAGGCACCACTGAGTGCAGAGGAGGGCGCAGGTGATTAACTCCCTTGAGAAAGCGCCCCACATCTGGCTGCGAAGCCAGGGAAGCACCCTTCAGGCGGCCCCTGAAGCAAGCCAGAGCCGCTACCTGGACTTTAAGGGAACTGAGCGACAGGCCTTTCTCCAGACCTTCTTGCAGGAACGCCAACACTGAAGAAATTGGAGCAGTGAAGGGAGAAAGTGAGCCTGCTTCACACCATGCTGCAAAGATACGCCAAACCCTGGCGTAAGCAGTAGAAGTAGAGCGCTTCCTCGCTCTCAGCATAGTGGCGATGACCTTGTCTGAGAAGCCCTTCTTCCTCAGACGCTGCCGCTCAATAGCCAGGCCGTAAGACCAAAGGGAGAGGGATCCTCCATCACCACGGGACCCTGATGTAACAGGCCCTGCTCCACTGACAGCCGCAGAGGATCGTCGACTGAGAGCCTGAACAAGTCCGCATACCAGGGACGTCTGGGCCACTCCGGACCCACCAGGATTACCCTGCCGGGATGCTTTGCCACCCGGTCTAGCACCCTGCCCAACATGGGCCAGGGCGGGAACACATAGAGGAGCTCTTGTGTCGGCCACTGTTGGAGAAGAGCATCTACTCCCAGGGATCGAGGGTTCCGTCCTCTGCTGAAAAAGCGCGGCACTTGGCCATTGGCCGATGACGCCATCAGATCTAGGCTCGGCTGGCCCCAGCGCTTCGTGATGTCCAAGAACGCCTGAGCAGATAGTTGCCACTCTCCGGGCTCCAAGGTATGGCGACTGAGAAAGTCCGCCTTGACATTCATGACTCCGGCAATGTGGGCCGCTGAAAGCTGCTCCAGGTTCGCTTCCGCCCACTGGCAAAGACACATAGCCTCCTGGCTAGAGGGGCGCTCTTGGTACCTCCCTGGCGGTTGATATAGGCCACAGCCGTGGCATTGTCCGACAGGACCCGTACAGGCTTCAACACCAGTACCGGGAGAAACTCCAATAACACCAACCGAATGGCTCTGAGTTCCAGGAGGTTGATAGACCACTTGCCTCTGCAGGAGACTAGAGCCCCTGCGCTGTCCTTCCCAAGCAGTGGGCTCCCCAGCCCATCAAAGAGGCGTCTGTCGTGACGACAATCCACTCCGGGGTCACCAGAGGCAATCCTGCAGACAACTTGTCTGTCTGCGTCCACCAGCTCAGCGCCTTGCGCACTGCTGGGTCACAGGGAAGGCGCACAGCATAATCCTCCGACATCGGAAGTCCAGCGCAGCAGCAGAGATAGCTGTAGTGGTCCTCATATGAGCCCTGGCCCAGGGCACTACTTCCATCGTGGCCGTCATAGAGCCCAACAGCTGCACGTAGTCCCAAGCCCGAATAGGAGAGGCTACTAGGAACTAGTCCCACCTGAGCCTGAAGCTTGACAATCCGATTGTCTGGCAGGAACACTCTGCCCACTTGGGTGTCGAATCGAACTCCCCAGATACACCAGGGACTGAGTCGGGCGCAGCTGGCTCTTCTTCCAGTTGATGATCCATCCCAGGGAGCTCAAAAGAGCAACTACCCCGGTCCATAGCTTTGCCGCACTCTGCATAAGAGGGGGCTCGGATCAACCAGTCGTCCAGATAAGGATGGACTTGTACTCTTCCTTTAGCAGGAAGGCCGCTATGACCCCCATACTTGGAAAAGGTCGCGCGGAGCAGTAGCCAACCCGAAAGGGAGGCCGCTCTGAACTGAAGTGTCGTCTCAGGACTGTAAAACGCAGAAAGCGTTGGAGAGGAGGCCAGATGGGGAATATGCAGGTACGCTTCCTTGATGTCCAAGGAAGCCCAGAACTCTCCTGCCTTCACTGCCGCTATAACAGAGCGGAGAGTTCCATGCGAAAGTGCCTCACTTTCCAGGCCCGATTGACCCCTTTGAGGTCGAGAAGGAGAGCCGGACATAACCTCCTTTCTTGGAACCACAAAGTAAATGGAGTAACGTCCCTTGCCAAACTGATTTGTTTGGCCCCCGTTGAACGACCGCACCCAGGCGGATCAGGTGTCCAAGGTCTGCTGCACTACCACAAGCTTGACCGGAGACTTGCAGGAGAGAGTACAAACCCCGTCTCTTAAGGGTTGGCAGAAACTCTAGCTTGTAGCGTCTCTGATGACTTCCAGCACCCACGCATCTGAAGTTATAGTGGTCCACTCGCCAGAAAACGAGGACAGCCGTCCTCCAATTTGCACTGGGGCGTGGACCAAGGCCCCGTCATTGGGTACGAGACCCTGGGGGAGGACCGGAGGAGCACCTCCGGACGGCGGTCTCTGCGAAAGGAATGCTGCTTGGGGGAGAAATTCCTCTTGAAGGAAGAGGGGGCAGAGGACACCCGACTTGCCCGGGCGGTACGATGGGCTTCCTGCAAACCGTCCTCTGGAGGTATCGGGCGAGTTACTAACCCGAGCCCTGACCTCTGGTAATTTCTTGCCCTTAGACGTGCCGAGATCGGTCACGATTTTGTCCAGCTCGACCCCAAGGCAGCTTGCCTTAAAAGGCAATCTAGCCAGGCGGGATTTAAGAAGCGTGGTCAGCAGACCAATGTTTCAGCCAAAGCCACCGCCGCGCAGAGACTGTTGAGCCATGCCTTTAGCTGAGGCTTCCAGACATCATACAGCAAAGTCTGCCAAATAGGCTAAGCCCGATTCCAGGGCCGGCCAATCAGACCTCAAGGAATGATCCGAGGGGGGAAGCCCGCTGCACCATAGTCCGGCACGCCCTGGCCACATAGGAGCCGCAAACTGAGGCCTGCAAACTTAAAGGCAGCTGCCTCAAAGGGACGACCTTAAGGCCGCCTCCAATCTTCTGTCTTGGGCGTCCTTTAGGGCCGTGCCACCTTCCACCGGCAACGCCGTTTTCTTAGTCACCGCAGTGATTAAAGAATCCACGGTAGGCCACAGATAGGCCTTCACGTTCACTCACAGCCAAAGGATAGAGGCGGGACATAGCCCTAGCCACTTTAAGGCTCGTTTCCGGGACATCCCATTGAGCCGCAATTAAGGTGTGCATGGCATCATGCACGTGGAAGGTTCTAGGCGGGCGCTTCGTCCCCAGCATAATGGCAGAGCCAACAGGGGCTGAGGGCGAGACGTCCTCCGGAGAGGAAATCTTCAAAGTGTCCATGGCCTGTAACCAACAGGTTGGGCAAATCCTCTGGGCTAAAAAGCCGCGCTTGCAGAGGGGTCATCCGCTCCATCCGAGCGGGATCTACTGTATCTCCTCCAAGGAATCCGCAAAGGATCGTTGGAGGACCTCAGACACGCTGCCCTCATCTACATCGGAGGGGACAAAAGTCCTCCAAGGCCTGGAAATCAACCCGAGGGCGTTTACCTCCGGGAACCTCAACCTCTTTATCAGAGAGAGGAGCAGGGGCAGCGTTTGCATGAGGAAAGCCTGATGCAGCAGCAAAACAAACTCGGGGGAGAAACCCCCCAGACCGTTGCACTTCCGCAGCCTGGGCAACAGCCCTAGACGCACTCTCAACCGGGCGCTCGCAATAGCGGGGGAGAGACATGCTGCGCATTCCAAAATGGCGTCCGGCGCGAAACTCCGTGAAGGAGCCGCGCGGGAAGAACGGCGCTTAACTTTAGCCGCTTTTGTGCCGTCGCCCAAATTAAGGGCGTTCATGGCATTAATGTCTCAACCTCAAGGGCGGCCGCCGAAGAAGCCGTCCGAGCCGCGTGGCCGGCCAAGATGGCGGAGGCGAGGAGCGGGGGATGGGCGTTTATGCGGGGAAAAACCGCCACGCCGGAGGAACGACCGGGACATTCATCGGTCACTAAACTGTCACCCATCAAGGGCGAATCAGGTTGTAAAACCCCCGCATCCCCTCTAGAAGCGCTCCAGCGATCCGGGGAGCGACCCTTTGCGCCCTCGCCCTCCGACGCCATTGCCACGAGGAGAAGAATCGGGGAACCCCCTGCCCGCTATAAAAAGGTAAAATTACCTGCTTGCCGCTCCGAGCTGTAACGAACTGGTGTCCCAGTGAGTAGCTGCAATGAACGTTTAAAGAAACGTCGAATTAAACGCCTTTAAAGACGTTTAAAAATTTTTTTTTTTTTTTTTTTAAACGGAAGCCAGCGGGAGGGGGGAGAAAAGGAGGGACCTGGCACCACCAGGTTTGCACTTGCTCAAAAGAGCCCTCAACCCCAGGCCTCAACAAAACCTAAGGATTAGGCTTGGAGGCCTAGCCAGAGCTGCTGCTGTGTGTGACCACCACCTGCTGAGATAGAGAACATACTGAGGAGTTTCCGGCAGCACATGACCACATATAGGGAGGCAAAAGTTTGCTCTCTATCTCCACCTGCTGGTAGATGGACACAACCCACCAGTCTATGGATTGATCAGCTTGATGATATGGAAATGGCAGATGACGTTTAATGTGAGCAAGTACAAGGTGATGCATGTGGGAAAAAAGAACCCAAATTATAGCTACGTCATGCAAGGTTCCACGTTAGGAGTTACGGACCAGGAAAGGGATCTGGGTGTCGTCGTCGATAATACACTGAAACCTTCTGCTCAGTGTGCTGCTGCGGCTAGGAAAGCGAATAGAATGTTGGGTATTATTAGGAAAGGTATGGAAAACAGGTGTGAGGATGTTATAATGCCGTTGTATCGCTCCATGGTGCGACCGCACCTTGAGTATTGTGTTCAATTCTGGTCGCCCGCATCTCAAGAAAGATACAGTAGAATTGGAAAAGGTGCAGAGAAGGGCGACTAAAATGGATAGCGGGGATGGGACGACTTCCCTATGAAGAAAGATTAAGGAGGCTAGGGCTATTCAGCTTGGAGAAGAGACGGCTGAGGGGAGACATGATAGAGGCATATAAAATAATGAGTGGAGTGGAACAGGTGGATGTGAAGCGTCTGTTCACGCTTTCCAAAATACTAGGACTAGGGGGGCATGCGATGAAACTACAGTGTAGTAAATTTAAAACAAATCGGAGAAAATGTTTCTTCACCCAACGTATAATTAAACTCTGGAATTCGTTGCAGGAGAAAGTGGTGAAGGCGGTTAGCTTAGCAGAGTTTAAAAAGGGGTTGGACGGTTTCCTAAAGGACAAGTCCATAAACCGCTACTAAATGGACTTGGGGAAAAATCCACAATTCCAGGAATAACACGTATAGAATGTTTGTACGTTTGGGAAACTTGCCAGGTGCCCTTGGCCAGGATTGGCCGCTGTCGTGGACAGGATGCTGGGCTCGATGGACCCTTCGTCTTTTCCCAGTATGGCATTACTTATGTACTTATGTTCTGTAACACTAATAGTCTAATTTCTAATGTATTTCCACCATTCATGATATATTGTAAGCCACTATCATGTTACCCAAGACCCTTCTGTGACACTAAATGTCTATTTTCTAATGTATTACTGTCACGTCTGTGGCCGTGACCACCCTTAGACTTACCTTATTCCTGGGGGTCAGCTTCCTAGCTGGCTCTTGTTTCTTCTGTCTGTCCTTTCTGAGCTAGCTCTGGCTCTCTGTGCTGGCTGCATCCAGCAGCATGGCACTAATTGCCTCACTATACTGCACCTGTGGGTGTTGCCTGGGTTAGCTCTCTCTGTGTGTGCTGGCTGCTTCCAGCATGACTCTATTTGCTTCACTACACTACACCTGGGTGTGGGAAGCCTCTCTGTGTTTCACTGTGCTTTCTGCCTGCTCTGTGGTTTGTGCCTGAACAGCCTCCGTAGTTGCTTAGAGATGGCTGCAGCTGTGCCTTTGGTGTTGAAGGGCTTTATTAAGCACTTAGAGACTGCAGCCTTTGCCTTGCCAATGCCTCCGCAGTGCCTTAGGTCCCGAGGTTAGTGTGCTGTTTGCACAGTTAGCTTTCCTTGTCTTTTCTTGTGGGCTTCTAGCCCTTCTGCTTTGCGAGTTACTATCACCTGTGGGCCTTGCCTTCTGGTTCAGGGTATTATTGCCCTGTGGGCTTTCAGCCCTTCTGTGTCTATTGCCCTGTGGGCTTCCAGCCCTTCTGTGCCCATTGCTCTGAGGGCCTCCAGTCTATCTGCGTATATCCCTTTTACCTGTGGGCTTCCAGGCCTTCTGGGTGTATTACTGTGGCCTGGGGGTTTCCAGCCTTTCTGGGTGTATCTCTATGACCTGCAGGCTTTCAGCCTTTCTGTGTTTATTATTCTCTGTGGGCTTCTAGCCTGTTATCCCTGTGCAGTGGTGCAGCAGCACACTGTCTGAGTCTAGTTCCGTGCCCTGTCTGGGTGTATCTCTATGACCTGCAGGCTTTCAGCCTTTCTGTGTTTATTATTCTCTGTGGGCTTCTAGCCTGTTATCCCTGTGCAGTGGTGCAGCAGCACACTGTCTGAGTCTAGTTCCGTGCCCTGTCACCCTCGTGTATCTCAGACCCAGGGTGGGTCCTCTGGATCTTCAGTTCCTGCCTTATCCTGCAAGTCCTGCCGGCCACCTGCACTTCGGAGCTCAACTCCGGAGGAACGGTGGCTAAGTGCAGGTGAAGCTGTTCCTGTTTCGTCTGTTCTAGTTGCCTGCCTTGTACTACTCCAGTCCAGAGTTCCAGTACTGCTCTTCTGTGTTTCCAGTCCTGAAGTGGTCTTGCCTGCCGCTGCCGCTCCTTGGCAATGGCCCAAGGGCTCACGAACTCCAGTCCTGCCTCGAGGATCTGACAGAATGCCAAGGCCCTCGAGAATGCAACAATTACCACCGACATGATGTATTGTAAGCCACATTGAGCCTGCAAAGAGGTGGGAAAATGTGGGATACAGATGCAATAAATAAATATAGGTGCCTCCTTTGCCCATAAGTGCTACTGTAGTGGTGTAAGTTGGGGGTAGAGGGTTTTGGTGGGGCTCAGCAGTCAAGTTAAGACATCAACAGTGAGACATGTACCTGGGAACATTTATTTGAAGTCCACTGCAGTACCCCCCAAGGTGCCCCATTACTCTCCTGGGATGTTTGTGTGGCTAGTCTACTAAGAATGCTGGCTCCTCCTACATCCCGATGGCTTGATTTTGTGTGTTTTTCACTTGGACATTTTTTCAAAACGAGACCAAAAAGATAAATGCACAGAGCACAAAAACATCTACCAAATAGCCATTAAAAAAAAAAAAAAAGATAGACGTTTTTCCATTTTGAAAATGGATATATTCCCCACTTGAATTCTGGATGTTTTTAGCAAAATGTTCAAAGTTGGACTTAGACGTCATATCGAAAATGCCCCTCATAATAACCTATGGAAGTTTGTAAGTCTAAGTGCTTTGAAAATGAGCCCCGTAGCTACCATCCAAAGAGGGAAAAAACAGATCCAACAATTTGGCTAGCATAACCAGTGCTGCCAACTAACCCTATGTCTCAGATGAAAAGCAAAAGCAAAGATTTCACACAATACCTGCTGGAGTTCCTGTTTCTGAACCTGAAGCTGGTCATGTTGTCTCTCTAATTCTTCCTTCTGCTTTTGAAGTTCTAGTGCTCTTTTCTGCAATTCACTTTCCTGAACAGCTATATGATTTTCAAATTCCTTCAGCTCCTCCTCGGTGAAAAGCTGCTGTTGATCCAAGGTCTGCAAAATAATTTAAAAAGAACGTGAACATCCCACAGGCAAAGTTGTTAGCATATGGAATGCCTTGCACATTAATATGTCGACTATGCCATCTTACAACCTATAAAGGAACTTCTCAGACCACAGGTAACCCGTATAAGAGGCTTAGGGAGGCTACGTTTTCCCAACAGCAAACATGACCTCCACAAGAGGACCCACCAACTCTCCACCTACTGACCCAGACTGCCAGCAGCTTTCTTCTCTCCCTCCCTTCCCCGCGGTAACGGTCTGATGGAGCTTAATAACCTTCCTCAATCGCTGCCGGCAGGGGCATCGCAGCAATTCAAAGGATCTGCCTCGGTCTTCCCTGTGACGTGTACTGCCCACGTGGAACAGGAAATTGCAGCAGAGGAGGCGTAAACACATCACAGGGAAGACCGAAGCAGCTCCTTTCAATTCTGGGTTGGTGGTGATTTTTACACTGCCCACGTTGCTATAAAGTTGTGGGTACTTTTTACCTTTGGTCTTTGCTCAGATTTTCAAAGTGAAATAACATAGGTACATTTTAAAAACTGCTAAAGAAAAAGTGTCACAGCCACCTGGACCTTTTTTTTGTGTGCAATTGTTCTGACTAGAACCATGCAAAATGTTTTGAAGAAACAAAATTATGTGCATGTTTTTTCTCTGGGACGAAATCCCACCCCAGGAACACCTCTATTACAATGCAGGGAAAAGTATGCACATAGTGGAGGACTGCATGTACTTATATCTGCATACAGATGATTTTTACAGATAAAATGCTTTTTTACCCATGGAAATCTGACAATTTGTCCTCCTCAGACATTACAATTATTAAAAACCAAAAGCTAGACATAAAGGGGGAGATTCTATATATGGCACCTAAAAATTCCATGCAGAAAACAATGCCCACTATTCTATAAGTGGCGCCTAGATTTAGGCTCGTTATATAGAATACGCTTAGTTGTTATCCCAGTGCCTAAAACTACATGCGTCCATTTATGCCCATAACCACGCCCCTTTTTGCCTGCACACATTAGAAGTTGGCCACATTGCGTTACAGAATACGCTTAGTGACTTGTAGGCATAAATCTTAATTGGCAATCAATTAGTGCTCATTATTGCTTGTTAAGATTTGTTATCAACACTGATTGGCTTGTTAAGCCAATTAAGTTACGAATGTGGTTACAGAATATGCTTGGATTTCGGTGCAGATCTGTAGGTGCACTATAAAGAATCTGGGGGAAAGGGCCAGATTCAGTAAATAGAACTGAAAATTAGGTGCTGGGAAAAAATTGGTGCTCAGCGCTATGAAGGCGCTCCAAGTTGAGTGCTTTTATAGAACAGGTGTAGCACCAATTCCTGCGCTCAACTTTGGGTGCAAGGACTTGTGCCAGGTGTAAATCCAGATGAAACCAGATGTAAATCCTGGTGCGCAAGTTGAGTGTGCATCCCTGGAATTTCATAACACTGCATGCAACTTTTCAGGATGCCTCTGACCTGTCCATGCTCCTCCCACCGCCATACCCCCTTTTGAGATCTGCACGAGATCAGTTAGACACGGATGGAAGAAACGTAAACATCAGAGATCCGTGTGTAACTCCTAACTGGTGTCAACTGAGTGCTTGTTAACACTAGCAACTGCACCAATTTGTTAATGATTGGCCCAATAAGCAATTTTCCACACACAAATTTTTGCACCGATCACTTGGTGCCATAAATGGAATTTGGGGAAATGCTGCTTTAATTTTTTCAGCTGTGATACTATTTCCTTTGAATAAGCTAAAGATCACACAAATTGATAACTCCATCTTCAAATGTTCACCATGGTTTTATTACATCACATGGTTCTTACAGACGTCTCTAAAACTGAAGTCATGGTCTTCTTGAAAATTTCCATCTCCTACTACTAATCATTTCTATAGTGCTACTAGATGTACACAGCGCTGTACACTTGAACATGAAGAGGACAGTCCCTACTCGACAGAGCTACAATCTAATCAGGACAAATAAGGGATAAGGGAATTACTAAGGTGGGAATGATAAAACAGACATGGATACTGAACAAGTGAATAGGGGTTAGGAGTTAAAAGCAGTATCAAAAGGCCAGAGATGGAGCTTGACTTACTGGTTCAGGAAGTCTATTCCAGGCATATGGTGCAGCAAGATAAAAGAAACGGAGTCTGGAGTTATAAATGGAAGAGAATGGTACAGATAAGAGAGATTTACCTAATGAACAGAGTTCCTGGGGAGGAGTGTAGAGAGAGATAAGAATGGAGAGGTACTGAGGAGCTGCAAGTCAATAAGAGGAGTTTGAACTGTATGTGGAAATGGATAGGGAGCCAATGAAGTGACTTGAGAAAAGGGTTAATACCATAGCAACAGTGGTGGAACATAAACTGTGCAGCAGAATTCTGAACAGATTGAAGGGGAGAGAGATGGCTTAATGGGAGACCTGTGAGAAGCAAGTTGCAGTAGTCTAAGAATGAGATGATAAGAGTGCAGGTAAATGTTTTGGTAGTGTGCTCAGAAAGGAAAAGAGAAATTTTGGTGATATTATAGAGAAAGAAACAACAGGTTTTAGAAGTCTGTTGAATATGTGCAGAGAAAGAGAGAGAGATGACCCCAAGGTTATGAGCTGATGAGACAGGGAAGGTGAGAATGTTATCCACAGAGATAGAGAATGGGGGAAGAGGAGAGGTTGGTTTAGGGGGGAAAGATAAGAAGCTAAGTCTTGTTCATGTTTAGTTTCAGATGGCGGTGAGACATCCAGGCAGCAATGTCAGACAGGCAGGCTGATACTTGGGCCTGGATTCCGGCTGACATTTCTGGTGTGGAGAGGTAGATCAGGGAGTCATCAGTATAAAGGTGATACTGAAAACTTCTTGGACAACAATATATCCTTATGCACATAAAGCAGAGACACCCCTTAATGCAGCTGCAGCTGCTCCAACTCCGACCCATGAGCAGAAGGCACTGTATATCTAGTTAGCCCTTCTACATAATGTCCAGAAAACATGCAGAAGCACGCTAAGAATCCGAGGACATCACCTCCCAGCTGTCTGGTTCCAAAAATTCTCTTTTTTGTGTAGCTTTCAGAAACTCTTCCATGGTAATCAATCTGTCTTTGTTAATGTCCACCTAATGTTAAGACAAAATAAAAAGAAAAACAAAAACACTAAGGTTTTTTTTTTTACATTTTTAAAATTGTAAAGGTGAAATACAGAGATTATAGATGTTCCTGCAAACCTTATGTCCTTGAATATCATTGTAACAGGTAGGTTCATTTTAAGCTGGGATAAAGAGAGAAGCAATGTAACCCCTGGGAAAAACCAATGGTCAAAGCAGACTGTGTGCTTTAAAAGGATGCAGTCTCAAACAGGTATCTGCAGAGGGATCCTAGGGAGAGGGTTGGCAGGACTCCATCCCTAGCCAAGTAAGATTATTTCTATTACTGAGTCTAGTATTCAGGAAGCAGAGAAGGACCTGTAGCAAGGATGTTACACTGTGATCTGCAGGCCAGAGCTAGCCTGAAAGAAAGAAAAAAAAAACAAAAACTCATTCCATTAAGTGCTGCCATGCTCTCTACTGCTGGGGAACCCATAGAATTTCTCTTTGAAACAAAAGGTGCTTCCTCCCCTCATTCCCAATGAGGGCTTAAAATCTTATTTTGTATAGCTTTCTTACTGTACTGATCACAGGATAGTTTATTAGACATCAAAAAGTATCTTGTTTGCTCTCAAGGCCTCACAGGGCACTACTGTCAATATATCAATCTGATCCGAGGTCGGCAAGGCCTCGAATGCCACAATACAGCAATGTCTATGTGTCTTATTGGTCCAACACCAATAGGTTTAAGTTTCTATCAATTTGATATAACCAATCTCTAATCGAGGCAGTTTACATATACTATACAGGTACCTGCACTGTCCCTGATAGGGCTCACAATCAAGTATAGTTGTACCTGGGTAATGGAGGACTAAGTGACTTGTCCCAGGGTCACATGGAGCTGCAGAGGGAATTGATACCTAGTTCCCCAGGATCTTAGCCCCTGCTGACGTAAGGCGCAGCAGCGGGAATTGAACCCAGTTCCCCCAGGATCAAAGTCCACTGCACTAACCATTAGCACACTGATGCATCAAGGAGTGCCAGTGCCTAAACAAATGAGCCTGATGTACGTGGCAGAAATAGCCTAATGGTCAAGCAGCAGACCAAGAACAAGGAAGCCAGAGTTCCCATCCCCATTCTTACACTGACAACCTTGTGACTTTTGGCAAGTCACTTAACTCTCCACTGCTTCAATGGCACTACTTGAGTGTATGTTAACAAGTATTATTTTTACCGCAGAGGCCACTTATGCAATGGGTAGACAAACAAAAGAAAGATATGGTCCCCCACAATGGACAAAACATGGATGAAAAGCGAGGAAAGGACAACAGATGAGAGACTGTATATCACTCCATTCAGTCATGTAGTCAGCTGTCTTGGGGTCCTCTGCCCTGGGAGGGGGAAGGGGCTGGGGTGGGAAGTTAGGGAAAACCTACCTATATTCATGCCATATAAGATGGCCTGGAGTCATAAGAGTCCAGGACAAATGGGCCATCATAGTTGTATTATGAATGGATAAAGGTAACGGAAATAGGTGGTAGCGGGTTGTTCATAAATTGGGATCATAAGTTCCTTTTATTTCTCATGTATTATGGTGCTTTGTCCATTCTTATATCATTTTGTACTACTGTTCAGCAGTTTGCTGTATTGTTCTTTTCACCCTGAATAAAAAACCATTAAAACTTAAATTAAAAAATAAAAACATGCAGTCTATGACACAAAAGTCTATGAAGCCAAATGCAGTCAATTTGTGGCACAGAAGACTCAATATGGCCAAGTTTCAGCACTAGGCCTGCTTCAGGAGTCAGCAGTACTACAAAAAGAACATACGACAATAAGCAAAAATATAAATATATGTATGTAATATGTGAATACATAATATAAAACCCATAATAAAAACATAAGTATTCAAATAAGCATGTAAAAATTTCACGTTTTAAATAAACTGGAGTCCACAGTTCAATTAAATAAATGCAAAGAAATAGTAGAAAAATTGGAACTTTAAAATAATGTGGGAATTTTAGGGTTGTGGTTTGTGATGGGATGCCCTATGAGAAACCTAATAACCCTTATTTGACTCCATAGATACCTGGCTGTTACTCTTCTCATAGGTATTTGGGTTACGTAAGTACATAAGTAATGCCACAACTGGGAAAGACCAAGTGTCCATCGAGCCCAGCATCCTGTCCATGACAGCGGCCAACCAAGGCCAAGGGCACCTGGCAAGCTTCCCAAATGTACACACATTCTATACATGTTATTCCTGGAATTGTGGATTTTTCCCATTTAGTAGTGGTTTATGGACTTGTCCTTAGGAAACCGTCTAACCCCTTTTTAAATCTGCTAAGCTAACCGCCTTCACCACGTTCTCCGGCAACGAATTCCAGAGTTTAATTAGCATTGGGTGAAGAAAACCTTTCTCCGATTTGTTTTAAATTTACTACACTGTAGTTTCATTGCATGCCCCCTAGTCCTAGTATTTTTGGAAAGCGTGAACAGACGCTTCACATCCACCTGTTCAACTCCACTCATTATTTTATATACCTCTATCATGTCTCCCCTCAGCCGTCTCTTCTCCAAGCTGAAAGCCTAGCCTCCTTAGTCTTTGTTCATAGGGGAAGTCGTCCCATCCCCGCTATCATTTTAGTCGCCCTTCTCTGCAGCTTTTCCAATTCTACTATATTTTTCTTGAGATGCGGCGACCAGAATTGAACACAATACTCAAGGTGCGGTCACACCATGGAGCGATACAACGGATTATAACATCTCACACCTGTTTTTCCATACCTTTCCTAATAATACCCCAATATTCTATTCGTTTCCTAGCCGCAGCAGCACACTGAGCAGAAGGTTTCAGTGTATATCGACGACGACACCCAGATCCACTGAAACCTAATAACCTTATTTGACTCCATAGGTTGTTTAAGGTCCAATTTTCCACTACTTCTTTGCTTTATTTACATTTTAAATAAAGACTGACTGGTATGATACACATTCTCTCCAACATCTCCTGTCTTTCCTCGCTTTTCATCCACACTTATGCAATGGGACCTAATTACTATTAATGCACACTCATAATATCGCTAAGTAAAAGAGATATTACAAACCCCCTTGAATAGGGACATATCTACTGTACCTGTATGTAACTCACCTTCAGCTCAAATCTGGAAAGAAATAATTGAATCATTCATATCCTAAGCATTTTCCCAAAAATTTCAATAAAAGCACCTACTTTATGCAAGGCAAAAAAGAGAATATACCCCAGACCTTGAATAACCAGAACAAATATAAATATCAACCATAGTAAAGCTTGAATTCTTCCACTGAACTATATATTACTAGTATGAACTTTCAAAGATTGACAGTGCTTCATGGGCAATAAAAATCAGAAGTCTGGAGCCGATGATGAAAACTGGTGCCAACATCATACTAATTTAGAACATTAGATTAATATTACTTATCTGATTCATGACGATATAGTCACTCGCAAAAACTTCAAGGCTAATTTCTAAATTCATATCCTGCAGCCCTAGTTCAGGCTGTGCAATGTCTTAACGAATAACTGCACATCAGACATTGGACCACTGGTGGACTTGAACTAGGGATGTACACTGTGTATTTGGAAATTGTCTGAAATGTTGGCATCAATTAAGAAATATTAATGCAATGTTCTAAATTAATATGATGTTTGGACCAATGTTGAAAACTGGAGCAAAGTTCTGATTTTTATGTCCATGAAGCACTGTCAATCTTTGAAAGTCCATATCAGTAATAGAGCTATACCGAATAGCATATTTTACTATTCAGTCTAATACGAATAATGAAAAATATTATTTGGCCAAATTATTCGGCCAAATATGAATAATAAGCATTGAGCTTTAACATAACAAATAATTTAAAAAGCAACATGAAATCAGAGATCAACCCCTCCGATATTCAACATCATTTAACCATCCGGGAATGGCATCTGGCTGGTTAAATAGTACTTAGTGGCTATCTCCACTAAATATCGCCAATAGCAGCTAGCCAGACATAATACAATATAATGGGTAATCTTCTGATTTTTAGTGTGGGTTTGGTGGCCATTTTGGGCATTGAATATCCGGCATTAGCGCCGACTGCGGGAGTTAGGATAACTCCCATGGTCTGAATATCAGCCCCCAAGTCAAGTTTAAGTTTATTATAGTTTCACTATCCTGCCCTTTGGGCACCTTCAGAGCAGCTTACAATCTAAATATAGTAGAATAGACATAGTAGACAGAAACAAGTTCAGACATGACTGAAAGGGCAGGGGGAGGGAGAACTACAATAATTGAGGGAGGGAAAAGAACAAAAGGGAAAGCTACAGGTATCTTCCAAGGAACTTTGCCGTGTGCCTGCTGGAGATACATAGAAATCTATTCATATGAATCTTTAAAAGGTGTGTTTTAAGGTCTGTTTTAAATTGATCGAGTGATGTCTGAAGGCAAAGAGACAGGGTGGAATTCCAAAGATGAGGCCCTGCACATTGAAAATACATGCCTAGTGTACTCATGGGTTACTTAACGCACACATATGTAAATGCTGGTCGTTAGCATTGAAGTTTCTATTACTCAATCAGCAGGAAAACCTCATACGCTGTGGCTCAGCCGGTTGATTAACGGGAAAAAATTTAGAGACATACAGTAAAAGTAATCATGGGTTAAAAAAACCCTCCATGAACATATAATGGCAAAATCATCAGCACACATCTTATCATCTGTGCTCCGTTACTCCAGGTGCTCTGTAAATATTCTGCAACGTTGAGTCCCGACGGACCCGTTTTGCTTCTGTTTGTAAAGCAAAACGGGTCCGTCGGGACTCAACGTTGCCAAACTATTTAGCCCTCTTCTCCCAGTCCTGCGTGCCGCACAGAATTTAAAAATTCTTACCTCGGGGTCCAGCGGCAGCAGTGATAGGCGAGCAGGCACGGCGCTTCAGCCTGCCTTCCCTTCTCTCTAAGCTCTGCCTCTGGTACCACCCTCATTTCCTGTTTCCACAAGGGCGGGACCAGAGACAGAGCTGAGAGAGAAGGGAAGGCAGGCTGAAGGTGCCGAGCCTGCTCGCCTTTCACTGCTGCCACCAGACCCTGAGGTAAGAACTTTTAATTCTGGGTGGCACACAGGAAGGTGACGGGCAGGCAGAGGACTGGGAGAAGAGGGCGGCCAGCACAGGTCGGGCTAGCACTCGAGGAGAGGGAGGGAGGGGGGCCTGGAACTCGGAGGAGAAGGAGGGAAGGGGGTCTGGAACTCGGAGAGGGAGGGAGGAGGAGGGCCTGGAACTCGGAGAGGGAGGGAGGGAGGAGGGCCTGGAACTCAGAGAGAGAGGGAGAGAGGGAGGGAGGGTGGCTTTATAAAATTACTCGCAAATGGGAAAAAGGCTTTAATACATCTGGTCCTATATAAGGTGCAGCTCATCTGCTAAGGTTTAAAGGATAATTTGGGGCTCATTTTCAAAAGAGAAAAACATTTAAAAAGTGGCATAAACCAGCAGATGGACTTTTGCTCACCAAAACGTCCAAATTGGTATTTTCGAAACCCATTTTCCAGATGTTTTTCTATGCTGTTCATCTGCAATGCATTCAAATCTCAAGGGGGCATGCTAAGGGCAGGATCTGAGCATTCCTAAGACTTGGACATTTTTCATCCATAATGGAACAGAACAAAAATGTCCAGGACTAAAACTAAAACGTTTTGAACTAGACCTGTTTTAATAACGACTAAGCCACAAAAAAAGTGCCCTAAATGACCAGATGACCACTGGAGGAATAAAGGAAAGACCATTCCTTACTCCCTCCAGTAGTTATTGACCCCTTCCCACCCCCAAAGATGTAAAAGAAACAGTACATACCAGCCTCTATGACAGGACTGGGTATAACATCTGAGGCTATTACATTAGCAAGCAAGTCCCTGGAGTGCATTGTAGAGAAGGAGACCCAGGCCTATACCCCACTCTGTTACACTTCTGTTGGAAAGTGTGAGCCCTCCAAAACCCACCTGCAGCCATAAGGACTATTGTAGTTGGGTACAGTAGGATTCTGGTGGGTTTTGGATGGCTCACTATACAATATAAGGGAAGAACGGTGAAATGTGTATCTGGGCGATTTTTTTGTCAAGTCCACTGTAGTGCCACCCACCAAAAACCTACTGTACCCAACTGTACACCACTACAATAGTCCTTATGGCTGCAGGTGGATTTTGGAGGGCTCACACTTTCCACCAGAAGTGTAACAGAGTGGGATATAGGCTCTGAAGGGATGTCTGTGTGGCCAGTCTACTAAGAATGTTGGCTCCTCCTACATCACAATGGCTTGATTTGGTGTTTTTTTCACATGGACTTTTTTTTTTTCCAAAAATGGGCCAAAAATATAAATGCACAAAGCACAAAAACATCTAGCAAATGGCCATTAAAAAACAAAAAGGATAAACGTTTTGCTGTTTCGAAAATCGCTACATTTGCTATTCAGATTCTGGACGATTTGAGCAAAACATCCAAAGTCGGACTCAGACATCATATCGAAAATGCTTCACATAAAAAACAAAACAGTTAAATCTTTCATTTAGGTGCCATGTGTGCCCTGAGCCACCTACCTCGTTCATGACATGTTCTCTCATTCTGAGCCGCTCTTCTTCCATTTCTACCATGTCGTCCTCCTCATTCTTAGGGTCATAGACTTTTTCAAGCTAAAGAGTCAATAAAAAATGGAATGCTAAACCTCCCAAAAATGAATATGGCATATATAGTTTAGATGCAGTACTTGAAGGAAAAAAAAAGAAGGCATATTTCCTTAATAAAACTTGGCTACACTAGGGTGATTTAATTCTTTAGTAGTAAAGAGTTCATACTGCTCATTTAGTGGGTAGTTACTAGGGCTGCATTTCAATTTTTAATCATGATTAATCATGCGATGAAAAATTTTAATTGTATGATCAATCACGTGACATAGCCAGCAACCATTGGAGGGGCATGCGTTTCCTCTCCCTCCCCCCCTCCCCCCCACACATTACATATCATACCTTTACTGGTAGGGATGCCGAAGCCCTGCCAGTTGAGGAAATCCACTGCCAAAGCGGCCCCCTTCTTTCTTGTGCTGCCTTGGGAGCAAGGAAGTCAGTGGAGTGCATCCAGCTGCCAATGCAAGCACTCCCCGAGCATGCTTGGGAAGTGCAAGCGTTGGTGGCTGGAGGCACCCCATTGACTTCCTTGCTCCTAATACAGTAAGAGGAAAGGAGTAACTCAGGCAGATTTCTTCGGCTGGTGGGGTTTCATCTACCCTACCAGCCACTGAAAAGGCACTGCAGCTTTGGAAGAGGCCTAAGCCCATCCTCTCCCTCTCTCATATGTGCCCCCCCCCCCCCCCGTGCCTTCACCTATTTTCTCTCATGTGTCCCCATGTGCCTTCACCCAATCTCTCTCTCTCTCATGTGTCCTCTGTGCCTTCACCCATTCTCTTCCTCTCTCTCATGTGCCCCCCTCTCTCTCTCCTGTGCCCCCCGTGCCTTCACCCATTCTCTCTCCTGTGCTCCCATTCTTTCATCCATTTTTTCTCTCTATTTGCCAACCTGTGCTTCACTCATTTTCTCTATGTGCCCCCCTGTGTCTTCACTAATTCTCTCTCTCTCTCACTCATGTGTCCCCCGGTGTCTTCACCTATTCTCTCTCTCTCTATGTGCACCCCTGTGCTTCACCCATTCTCTCTCACTCTCATGTGCCCCCTCTGTGCCTTCACCCATTCTCTCTCACTGTCTCATATGCCCCCATGCCTTTACCCATTCTCTGTCTCATGTGCCCCCCCCCCCCGTGCCTTTACCTATTCTCTCTCTGTCTCATGTGCCTCCATGTGCATTCACCCATTCTCTCTCTCTCTAATGTGCAGTACCTCCTCTCCTCTCCTGCAGTTCTCTCTCGATGCCCTCCCCGCCCACCTCCCTCCCCTACCCCCTTTTTGTCAGTAAATCTATATTGAAACAATGTCTCAGCCTGAATCGGGCCTTTCTTTCTGACCCGTCCCATCTCCTTCTGAAAACAGGAAGCTATGTCAGAAGACGGTGGGGATGGGTTAGAGAGAAATGCCTGGTGCAGGCCAAGGCAGTGCTTCAATACTGCTGCAGGGCAAAGATTCACTGGAAAAAAAAAAAAAAAAAAAAGGTAAACAAGGAGGGGAGGGGAGGGGATGGAAGGGAGAGCTACCGGTGGTCCGGGAGGGCAGGGAGAGATACCGGACTGACCGTGCATGCGGGTGGGCAGGGGAGGGAGGGCAGTTAATCATTAATCGTGGAATTAATTGTGATTAACGTGCAATCCTAGTAGTTACTAAAGTATGTTATGAGAATAAATGCAGGATGTTTGGAACTTTATCTGCCTAATTCTCTAAAAGTCACCAAAAATTGCATGTGCCCAATTTGCGTACGCAATTTAATTAAATAAGGTAACTAGCGATAATAATTGGCTTTCTAACAATTATTGGCACTAGATTTAATTGGTTTTTATGCGTGTAAATTTTATACGAAAGTAAAAAAAAAAAAAAAAAGAGGGCATGGAAATGGGAGGGTCATGGGTGGGATGGGGGTGTTCCTAGGATTTACGTGCATTGTTACAGAATAAGGGGGGATATGCACCTAATGTAGGCGCATACATTTGTACCATGTTTCAGTTGGTGCAAATGGCCATGCCTAAGTTAGGCACAATTCCTAGGTGTAAGCACTATTCTATAAACAGCACATAACTTTAAATGTGGCTTATAGAATAGCATTTTTTCTGTACCAATTGTTTGGTGCCATATACAGAATTTAGTGTTAAAGGGCAAAATCCTGTGTTATTTGCTCTTCATGCACTTTAGTTGACATAACACATCTACGTAATGAGATGCAAAGTATGTAAAGCATCTCATTATTGTGCAAATTGAGTAGCATAGTTTACACTGAGCTTTGTAAGCAGCACTATTCATAGATAAATAATGCCAGCTTTGAGCTGACATTATTTTTCCTCCCTGGGAGTATTAGCACACCTACACGTGGCTCAGTGCTCTAAGTTCCACTGCAAAGAAGAGCCCCCCCATCCCATCCCCTGAAGATCTGCTGAGAACTACCAGGGATTTTCTCTGGTGTCTAGCTGGTAGGATAGATGCAATCCCCAGGAGCTTTTGCCCCATTGGGCAATGGATTCAAAATAGTGCACTGCCCTTGTTTGGCAGATTGACCCCTAGTGGTAGTATCATGAGACTACCACCAGGGGTCTATTGGCAACATTTTGAGTGGTAGTCTCATGAGACTACCGCCAGGGGTCAACTGGCAACATTTTAAACTTGGTGCGTGAAAGTGAAGGACTGGTGATCCTTCCCGACTGTCCTGTTAGACAGCAGGGAAATCCCCAACAGGTGCCTGGGGGGGGGGGAATTTCAGGATGTAGGGATTCTTTGCTGGAGGAGGGGGGTAGCTTATTATACCCTCCAGCCCCTTTAAGATGGTACCCAGGATCAGCAAATTGCACATTAGCAACCTGAGGTACCCAGGGAGGTAAAAAACGTAGCTTGCGAGTTTGAGCACATGTTCTGTAACTCATTTACTACGGGAGTTGCTACCCTGTGGTACTAAGTTACTGCAGCTCACTGATTCCCCCTATCCTCCCCCCAACAATGACAGAATTCATCTACATATACGATATGCTAGAATACAAATGAACATTCACAATTTTTAAAAATTTAAGCACATTTTACCTCTTTAGTAAATAAAGCTTCCAGTTCCTGTTCATCCAGAAAACCATCATTATTGGAATCTACAACAACACAATATCACAAAAGCAATGTTAGAAACCCAATGTTAAGAGATTTTAAAAAATTACTTGCGCATCTTCCTGACAGCTGAAACTTGTAACTACTTTGCAAAGGTTTCACTAAAAGATGGTATTATTCCTCATCCTTAAAATACGTACTTCAAGGTCCCCCCCCCCTTCTCCCTAATAGTTTTTCATTTCTCCTACCATGCAACATGAAAAATGTCCTAGGGTCAAAATCATTGGGGTCCAAACCATCTGTCTCTTCCCAAACTTCTTTCAGTTGATCTTGGCTTCCCTGTTAATCAATTAAAAATAAATTACCAACTTGCAAAACCTGCATTGGACAGATGGAAGTTTTTGAATACATATTACTTGAGATGATTAAAAAGCCTGCTAAGAAAAGCTCAAGTCTTTGCCTCCCTACATGACATCAGTTCTTTCCAACAAAACAGCATCTGTCTCACTCATTTTCATAACACACCAGTGCTCGAAGCTATTTCTTTTCTGTCCTTGGCTGGTTTGATAGGCCAATGTTTGTCTTATGTTCAGAGAGACAAGATCCTTGTTCTCTTCTGCCTCCACTTACCGGATGATTAACCTTTGGGTGCTCATTGTGTTTCTTCTTCATCTCCTCATATTTGGCTTCCTCTTCTTTTCTCTTCTCCTCATCCAGTGTTTTCAAATATTCTCTCCTTTCATGTTCCTTCATCATTTCATATTTTTTGAATTCCTCATGTTTCTCCTTGTCATAGTTTTCCAAATCTTTTGTAGCCTACAAAACAAGAAATCTTTATTAAGGAGATGAACACAAGTTCAGCTTGGCTCCTAAATACTGCACAAAAGTCCCATTCTTTCTCTCACTAGCTGGGATGACCAGATCACTTTACAGAGGTTAAGGTAGCCATGCCACAAATCTCCTGTCAAATTTTATTTTGAAGAAGCAAGAATTTCAACTTGGCACACTTGGCATCTGCTACAATGAAATTTCTTCCTCAACTAGCATCGAAATATGATAGCAAACGAAACTGGGACCACAGCTCTTAAACACAAGGGCAACTTCTGGCAAAACCAGCACACTGAGCCAACTTTGTGGATAGCCCAGGTTCCATTATGGAATACTAGCAAAACCTGGTGTGACTAAATGCCTGCCACCTGGGGCTAACCCTGCGACCACCTGGAAGTTCTGTCCCTAGCACAGCTCAAATCCGCCTGCACCTGCCGCTTGTGCTCTACACTAGCACCCTCCACCCCACCGACTGGGTCTCACTTGCCTCTGGGCAAGTCTTCCACTCTCAGGTTATTCCCCGGTTACTTCTAGGCCACATTCTCAGGAGTCCCACAATTCCCAGAAAGCACCCACAGACCAAAACACAAACCACTAGGATTCCTTGTCACTCCAAGACAGCAGAGTTAATAAACTTAGGTTTATTATCACAGAACTTGAACATTGAGCTACATATTTGGGGGGGAAGGCTGACAGTTGCTTAAAAGCGCATGGTTCGGGATAAAGTATCTTTCAAAGATATCACCAAAACAGGGAAGATAGGGTATCCTGATAGTGAGGTTGCAAAAGAAACCATAGCAGATCAAGTGTCCCTAAATAAAAATAAAAATGAGACAAAAGATTGCAAATTAGTACTGTCAAGTACTAAGCATGATGTAAATAGGAGCAACAAACACAGTTTGAAATGTCTAAATGCGAATGCCAGGAGCCTAAGAAATAAGATGGGAGAGTTAGAATATAATGCACTAAATTAAAAATTAGATATAATAGGCATCTCTGAGACCTGGTGGAAGGAGGCTAATCAGTGGGACACTGTCATACCGGGGTACAAATTATATCGTAGTGATAGGGTGGATCAAATTGGTGGAGAGGTAGCATTGTATATTAACGAGAGCCTTGAATCAAATAGACTGAAAACACTTCTTGGAATCACTGTGGATTGAAATTCCATGTGTAAAGGGGAAAAAGGATAATGATAGAAGTGTACTACCGTCTGCCAGGCCAGGATGAACAGACGGATGCAAAAATGCTAAAGGAAATTAGGGACGCAAACAAACTGGGCAACACAATAATAATGGGTGATTTCAATTACCCCAATATTGACTGGGTAAATATAACATCGGGACACGCTATGGAGGTAAAATTCCTTGATGAAATCAAGGACAGCTTTATGGAGCAGCTGGTACAGGAACCGACGAGAGAAGGAAAAATTCTAGACCTAGTCCTTAGTGGAGCGCATGATCTGGTGCAGGAGGCAATGGTGCTGGGGCCGCTTGATAACAGTGATCATAATATGATCGGATTTGATATTAGCTTTGAAGTATACATAAGAAATCAAATACGTTAGCGTTTAACTTTAAAAAAAGAGACTATGATAAAATGAGAACAATGGTGAAAAGAAATCTTAGAGGAGCGACTGCGAGGGTCAAAAATTTACATCAGGCGTGGATGCTGTTCAAAAACACCATCCTGGAAGCCCAGGCCAAATAAATTCCGCGTTTTAAAAAAGGAGGGCGGAAGACCAAACAACAGCCGGCATATGGCTAAACAGTGAGGTGAAGGAAGCTATTAGAGCTAAAAGAAAATCCTTCAGAAAATGGAAGACGGAACCGACTGAAAATAATAAGAAATGGCATAAGGAATGTTAAGTCAAATGCAATTCGCTCATAAGGAAAGCTAAGAGGGACTTCGAAAAAAAGATTGCATTGGAAGCAAAAACACATAGTAAAAATTTGTTTTAGGTATATTAAAAGCAGGAAGCCGACAAAAGAATCAGTTGGACTGCTAGATGACCGAGGAGTAAAAGGGGCGATCAGGGAAGACAAAGCCATAGCGGAGAGATTAAATTAATTCTTTGCTTCAGTCTTCACCGAGGAAGAGCTGGGTGGGATACTGGTGCCGGAAATGGTATTCGAAGCTGACGAGTCGGAGAAACTTAATGAATTCTCTGTAAACCTGGAGGATGTAATGGGGCAGTTCTACAAACTGAAGAGTAGCAAATCTCCTGGACCGGATGGTATTCATCCCAGAGTACTGATAGAACTGAAAAATGAGCTTGCAGAGCTATTGTTAGAAATATGCAATTTATCTTTAAAATCGAGCATGGTACTGGAAGATTGGAGGGTGGCCAATGTAACGCCGATTTTTTAAAAAGGTTCTAGAGGAGACCTGGGAAATTATAGACAGGTGAGTCTGATGGCGGTGCAGGGCAAAATGGTAGAGACTATTATTAAGAACAAAATTACAGAGCATATTCAAAAGCATGGATTAATGAGACAAAGTCAACATGGATTTAGTGAAGGGAAATCTTGCCTCACCAATCTACTACATTTCTTTGAAGGGGTGAACAAACATGTCGATAAAGGGGAGCCGGATTGATACTGTGTATCTGGATTTTCAGAAGGTGTTTGACAAAGTACCTCATGAAAGACTCCAGAGGAAATTGGAGAGTCATGGGATAGGAGGTAGTGTTCTATTGTGGATTAAAAACTGGTTAAAAGATAGAAAACACAGAGTAGGGTTAAATGGTCAGTATTCTCAATGGAGAAGGGTAGTTAGTGGGGTTCCCCAGGGGTCTGTGCTGGGACCGCTGCTTTTTAACACATTTATAAATTACCTAGAGATGGGAGTAACTAGTGAGGTAATTAAATTTCCTGATGACACAAAGTTATTCAAAGTCGTTAAATCGCAAGAGGATTGTGAAAAATTACAAGCGGACCTTACGAGACTCGGAGACTGGGCGTCTAAATGGCAGATGATGTTTAATGTGAGCAAGTGCAAAGTGATGCATGTGGGAAAGAGGAACCCGAATTATAGCTACGTCATGCAAGGTTCCACGTTAGGAGTCACGGACCAAGAAAGGGATCTAGGTGTCATCGTTGATGATACGTTAAAACCTTCTGCTCAGTGTACTGCTGCGGCTAAGAAAGCAAATAGAATGTTAGGTATTATTAGGAAACGAATGGAAAACAAAAATGAGGATGTTAATGTCTTTGTATCGCTCCGTGGTGCGACCGCACCTCGAATATTGTGTTAAATTCTGGTTGCCGCATCTCAAAAAAGATATAGTGGAATTAGAAAAGGTGCAGAGAAGGGCGACAAAAATGATAAAGAGGATGGGATGACTTCCCTATGAGGAAAGGCTAAAGCGGCTAGGGCTCTTCAGCTTGGAGAAAAGGCAGCTGAGGGGAGATATGATAGAGGTCTATAAAATAATTAGTGGAGTTGAACGGGTAGATGTGAAGCGTCTGTTCACCCTTTCCAAAAATACTAGGACTAGGGGGCATTCGAAGAAGCTACAATGTAGTAAATTTAAAATGAATCAGAGAAAACTTTTCTTCATTCAGCGTGTAATTAAACTCTGGGATTCGTTGCCAGAGAATGTGGTAAAGGCGGTTAGCTTAGCGGAGTTTAAAAAAGGTCTGGCCGGCTTCCTAAAGGAAAAGTCCATAGACAGTTATTAAACGGACTTGGGAAAAATCCACTATTTCTGGGATAAGCAGTATAAAATGTTTTGTATATTTTTGGGATCTTGCCGGGTATTTGTGACCTGGATTGGCCACTGTTGGAAACAGGATGCTGGGCTCGATGGACCTTTGGTCTTTCCCAGTATGGCAATACTTATGTACTTATAAAACAGATGGAAAAGTAACAGGCAATAACAGGTAACTGAATATGGATCAATAATAAAACTATCTAAACATTTATCTACTACCTAAATAGTACCTAAAAATGTTCTCGGACGACCACTCTGGCACTAGCCTTAGGCTAAATTCTATATATGGCATCTAAAAAAATCAGCACAGAAAAAAAACGTGTAAGCAGTATTCTAGAAGCCACACCTAAAATTTGGTGCAGTTTATAGAATTAACGCTTAAGCAGAGATGTCATGCATAAATTTAGTCATGGCCACTTGCACCAATGAAAACGCGATGTAAATGCCTGTGCCTGAATTTATGTGCAGACCACTGTTATTCTACAATTACTCACATAACTCAAACCCACGCACACCCATGATCTGGAAAATCTGTCTCAGAACAGAGACCCCCGGGTTTGGGCTGAAAATGATTATTTATTTATTTGTATATAACAAAAGAGACGGAACTAAGTACAAACTAAAGTCCAAACAAAAAAACAGCACCACGGGCCTTTAAAAATGGAACACAGTTCTTTAATGAATGAGACTTGACAAAAAGACCCGACACGGGCCGTGTTTCGATGACTAGCACCTGCGTCAGGGATCTACATAGAATACAAAACACAGATATAATATATTTTTTAAAAACTTTTTTAACATATAATGAATAAAACTAAAGATTAATATTTAGACTCATCAAGCATACATATATAAGCCTATATAAACACCTAAAGCATTTAATATTTTAACACTCATATATTATTATATAGTAATTTGAAAATAAATGACTAATCAAAACAAAAATGATAACTCACCACAGTGATGACGTGGAGAAGGGTACTGAGAGGAGGGATTTGTCCTGTGAGCGGAGGTTTCGGGTGGGAACGTAAGGGGAGATGAGGGTAGAGAGGTAATGAGGGGCTGCAGACTGAGTGCATTTGTAGGTAAGAAGAAGCTTAAACTGTATGCGGTATTTGATCGGAAGCCAGTGAAGTGACCTGAGGAGAGGGGTGATATGAGCATATCGGTCCAGGCGGAATATAAGACATGCAGCAGAGTTCTGAACCGATTGAAGAGGGGATAGATGGTTAAGTGGGAGGCCAGTGAGGAGTAGGTTGCAGTAGTCAAGGCGTGAGGTAATGAGAGAGTGGATGAGAGTTCGGGTGGTGTGCTCAGAGAGGAAAGGGCGAATTTTGCTGATGTTAAAGAGAAAGAAGCGACAGGTCTTGGCTATCTGCTGGATATGCGCAGAGAAGGAGAGGGAGGAATCAAAGAGGACTCTGAGGTTGCCGGCAGATGAGACGGGGAGGATGAGGGTGTTATCGACCGAGATAGAGAGTGGAGGAAGAGGAGAAGTGGGTTTTGGTGGAAAGACGATAAGCTCAGTCTTGGCCATGTTCAGTTTCAGGTGGCGGTTGGACATCCAGGCAGCAATGTCAAATAAGCAGGCCGATACTTTGGCCTGGGTCTCCGCAGTGATGTCTGGTGTGGAGAGAATGTACTCTGAAGGTGCGGTGGGAGAGATAGGAGGAGAACCAGGAGAGGACAGAGCCCTGGAACCCAAATGAGGACAGTGTGGCAAGAAGTAAATCATGATTGATAGTGTCAAAAGCGGCGGATAGATTGAGGAGGATGAAGATGGAGTAGTGACCTCTGGATTTGGCAAGGAACAGGTCATTACAGACTTTAGAAACTAAGTCATGAAACACTATACCGTAGTCCCATCTGTGAGAAAAGCGAATGCTACATACCTGTAGAAGGTATTCTCCGAGGACAGCAGGCTGATTGTTCTCACTGATGGGTGACGTCCACGGCAGCCCCTCCAATCGGAAACTTCACTAGCAAAGGCCTTTGCTAGTCCTCGCGCGCTCATGCGCTCCGCGCATGCGCGGCTGTCTTCCCGCCCGAACCAGCTCGTGTTCGTCAGTCCCATAAGTAGCAAACAAAGCAAGGGTAGACACAACTCCAAAGGGGAGGCGGGCGGGTTTGTGAGAACAATCAGCCTGCTGTCCTCGGAGAATACCTTCTACAGGTATGTAGCATTCGCTTTCTCCGAGGACAAGCAGGCTGCTTGTTCTCACTGATGGGTTATCCCTAGCCCCCAGGCTCACTCAAAACAACAACCATGGTCAATTGGGGCTCGCAACGGCGAGGACATAACTGAGATTGACCTAAAAAAATTTACCAACTAACTGAGAGTGCAGCCTGGAACAGAACAAACAGGGCCCTCGGGGGGTGGAGTTGGATCCTAAAGCCCAAACAGGTTCTGAAGAACTGACTGCCCGAACCGACTGTCGCGTCGGGTATCCTGCTGCAGGCAGTAATGAGATGTGAATGTGTGGACAGATGACCACGTCGCAGCTTTGCAAATTTCTTCAATAGAGGCTGACTTCAAGTGGGCTACCGACGCTGCCATGGCTCTAACATTATGAGCCGTGACATGACCCTCAAGAGCCAGCCCAGCCTGGGCGTAAGTGAAGGAAATGCAATCTGCTAGCCAATTGGATATGGTGCGTTTCCCCACAGCCACTCCCCTCCTACTGGGATCAAAAGAAACAAACAATTGGGCGGACTGTCTGTTGGGCTGTGTCCGCTCCAGGTAGAAGGCCAATGCTCTCTTGCAGTCCAAAGTGTGCAGCTGACGTTCAGCAGGGCAGGAATGAGGACGGGGAAAGAATGTTGGCAAGACAATTGACTGGTTCAGATGGAACTCCGACACAACCTTTGGCAAGAACTTAGGGTGAGTGCGGAGGACTACTCTGTTATGATGAAATTTGGTGTAAGGGGCCTGGGCTACCAGGGCCTGAAGCTCACTGACTCTACGAGCTGAAGTAACTGCCACCAAGAAAATGACCTTCCAGGTCAAGTACTTCAGATGGCAGGAATTCAGTGGCTCAAAAGGAGGTTTCATCAGCTGGGTGAGAACGACATTGAGATCCCATGACACTGTAGGAGGCTTGACAGGGGGCTTTGACAAAAGCAAACCTCTCATGAAGCGAACAACTAAAGGCTGTCCTGAGATCGGCTTACCTTCCACACGGTAATGGTATGCACTGATTGCACTAAGGTGAACCCTTACAGAGTTGGTCTTGAGACCAGACTCAGACAAGTGCAGAAGGTATTCAAGCAGGGTCTGTGTAGGACAAGAGCGAGGATCTAGGGCCTTGCTGTCACACCAGACGGCAAACCTCCTCCACAGAAAGAAGTAACTCCTCTTAGTGGAATCTTTCCTGGAAGCAAGCAAGATACGGGAGACACCCTCTGACAGACCCAAAGAGGCAAAGTCTACGCTCTCAACATCCAGGCCGTGAGAGCCAGGGACCGGAGGTTGGGATGCAGAAGCGCCCCTTCGTCCTGCGTGATGAGGGTCGGAAAACACTCCAATCTCCATGGTTCTTCGGAGGACAACTCCAGAAGAAGAGGGAACCAGATCTGACGCGGCCAAAAAGGAGCAATCAGAATCATGGTGCCTCGGTCTTGCTTGAGTTTCAACAAAGTCTTCCCCACCAGAGGTATGGGAGGATAAGCATACAGCAGACCCTCCCCCCAGTCCAGGAGGAAGGCATCCGATGCCAGTCTGCCGTGGGCCTGAAGCCTGGAACAGAACTGAGGGACTTTGTGGTTGGCTCGAGATGCTTGGAAGATCTGGCGCACCACTCGGGAATTGAGCAACTATTCGTGAGGTTGCATAATCCTGCTCAACCTGTTGGCCAGAAGTGCCGTGTGCCCAGCTGAAATCGCAGATACTGTCTGTGAGCTGGCAGTATCAGGATGTGCGTATAGGCGTCCTTCAAGTCCAGAGAGCATAGCCAATCGTTTTGCTGAATCATGGGTAGAAGGATGCCCAGGGAAAGCATCCTGAACTTTTCTTTGACCAGATATTTGTTCAGGGCCCTTAGGTCTAGGATGGGACGCATCCCCCCTGTTTTCTTTTCCACAAGGAAGTACCTGGAATAGAATCCCAGCCCTTCTTGCCCGGATGGCACGGGCTCGACCGCATTGGCGCTGAGAAGGGCGGAGAGTTCCTCTGCAAGTACCTGCTTGTGCTGGAAGCTGTAGGATTGAGCTCCCGGTGGACAATTTGGAGGTTTTGAAGCCAAATTGAGGGTGTACCCGTGCCGGACTATTTGAAGAACCCACTGATCGGAGGTTATGAGAGGCCACCTTTGGTGAAAAGCTTTTAACCTCCCCCCGACTGGTAGGTCGCCCGGCACTGATACTTGGATGTCGGCTATGCTCTGCTGGAGCCAGTCAAAAGCTCGTCCCTTGCTTTTGCTGGGGAGCCGAGGGGCCTTGCTGAGGCGCACGCTGCTGACGAGAGCGAGCGTGCTGGGGCTTAGCCTGGGCCGCAGGCTGTCGAGAAGGAGGATTGTACCTACGCTTACCAGAAGAGTAGGGAACAGTCTTCCTTCCCCCGAAAAATCTTCTACCTGTACAGGTAGATGCTGAAGGCTGCCGGCGGGAGAACTTGTCGAATGCGGTGTCCCGCTGGTGGAGCTGCTCTACCACCTGTTCGACTTTCTCTCCAAAAATATTATCCGCACGGCAAGGCGAGTCCGCAATCCGCTGCTGGATTCTATTCTCCAGGTCAGAGGCATGCAGCCATGAGAGTCTGCGCATCACCACACCTTGAGCAGCGGCCCTGGACGCAACATCAAAGGTGTCATACACCCCTCTGGCCAGGAATTTTCTGCACGCCTTCAGCTGCCTGACCACCTCCTGAAAAGGCTTGGCTTGCTCAGGGGGGAGCGCATCCACCAAGCCCGCCAACTGCCGCACATTGTTCCGCATGTGTATGCTCGTGTAGAGCTGGTAGGACTGAATTTTGGCCATGAGCATAGAAGAATGGTAGGCCTTCCTCCCAAAGGAGTCTAAGGTTCTAGAGTCCTTGCCCGGGGGCGCCGAAGCATGCTCCCTAGAACTCTTAGCCTTCTTTAGGGCCAAATCCACAACTCCAGAGTCATGAGGCAACTGTGTGCGCATCAGCTCTGGGTCCCCATGGATCCGGTACTGGGACTCGATCTTCTTGGGAATGTGGGGATTAGTTAGAGGCTTGGTCCAGTTCGCCAGCAATGTCTTTTTTAGGACATGGTGCATGGGTACAGTGGACGCTTCCTTAGGTGGAGAAGGATAGTCCAGGAGCTCAAACATTTCAGCCCTGGGCTCGTCCTCCACAACCACCGGGAAGGGGATGGCCGTAGACATCTCCCGGACAAAGGAAGCGAAAGACAGACTCTCGGGGGGAGAAAGCTGTCTCTCAGGAGAGGGAGTGGGATCGGAAGGAAGACCCTCAGACTCCTCGTCAGAGAAATATCTGATGTCTCCTTCGTCTTCCCACCCTCGGTGTCAGACACAAGTTCACGGACCTGTGTCTGCAACCGTGCCCGACTCGACTCTGTGGAGCCACGTCCACGATGGGGGCGTCGAGAGGTGGACTCCCTCGCCCGCATCGGCGAAGCTCCCTCCGCCGACGTAGTCGGGGAGCCCTCCTGGGAGGCGACGGCAGCCGGTACCGCACGCGGCACCGACGCCGGAGACCTCACCCCGGGCGATGGACCAGCCGGCGCCACGCTCGACGGTACCGGTGGCGCAAGCACCGCCGGTACCGGAGGGGTAGGGTGCAACAGCTCTCCCAGAATCTCTGGGAGGACGGCCCGGAGGCTCTCGTTCAGAGCGGCTGCAGAGAAAGGCATGGAGGTCGATGCAGGCGTCGACGTCAGAACCTGTTCCGGGCGTGGAGGCTGTTCCGGGCTGTCCAGAGTGGAGCGCATCGACACCTCCTGAACAGAGGGTGAGCGGTCCTCTCGGTGCCGATGCCTACTGGGTGCCGACTCCCTCGGCGACCCAGAGCTCTCGGTGCCGACACGGGAAGGAGACCGATGACGATGCTTCTTCGACTTCTTGGAACGAAGCATGTCACCGGAGCTTCCCGGCACCAATGAGGAGGACGTAGAAGCCAGCCGTCGCTTCCTCGGGGCCGAGGCCGAAGGAGGTCGGTCTGGGGGGGGCTGTACCGCAGGAGCCCTCAGGGTAGGGGGAGACCCACCCGAAGGCTCACCGCCACCAGCAGGGGAATGGACAGCCCTCACCTGCACTCCAGACGAAGCACCACCGTCCGACGACATCAGCAGACGAGGTCCCGGTACCACCGACGTCGACGCAGCTGTCCGATGTCTCAGCGCCGATGCAGAGGGCCGATGCCTCGATGCACTCGATGCACTGGCGGCCGAGGATGAAGGTCTGGACGCTGAAGACGTCGATGCACTCGATACCCCCGGTGCCGATGTCGACGAAGAGCCCGAGAACAAAACGTTCCACTGGGCCAATCTCGCTACCTGAGTCCGCTTTTGTAAAAGGGAACACAGACTACAGGCCTGCGGGCGGTGCCCAGCCCCCAAGCACTGAAGACACGACGCGTGCCTGTCAGTGAGCGAGATGACCCGGGCGCACTGGGTGCACTTCTTGAAGCCGCTGGGAGACTTCGATGTCATGGGCGGAAAAATCACGCCGGCGAAATCAAAAGTCGAAATGGCGGAAAAGGCACTACAAAAACAAGGGGAAGAAAACTTCAACCCGAGGCCTAAAAGCAGCCTACCCCGACGACGAAAGAAAACTTACCGGGGCGAAAAAGCTGGAAATATCGGGGGAAAAGAGACCGAAGAGTCCCTTTCCACACACAGAATGTTTTTTTTTTTTTTTTTAACACGAAGAGAACGCGCGAGGTCGACTTTGCGGGGCACGACACGGCGAAAACACGACCGTACCGAGCGCGGGCAAAAGAAGACTGACGAACACGAGCCGATTGGAGGGGCTGCCGTGGACGTCACCCATCAGTGAGAACAAGCAGCCTGCTTGTCCTCAGAGAATGTGTAAATATATTGCTTTTTCACTTAACATAATTGCAAAGATAGAATATATAGCTTATGCCCTCGTAGAAAGGAACTCTTTGGGGATAAAAGTATAACTATATACGCGTAGGCCCTTTCTAACAGAGATCACCACATTATGGCTTTCTAAATTACTAACAGAAGAAACTGTGTTAGTTTAAAGAGACATGTGCAAATTGATAAGAACTGCTGAGACAGGAAGGGAGAGAAAGGGGGGCGTAAGAAGCCCAAACCGCTGAGATGCATGAAAACTTCAAGGACAGGCCTTAGAGCTGAAATGGAGGTTTGGCCAGGCATGAGACCATGAAACTGTGAAGCTATTTCTAAAAAAAGGGAACAGAAAAAAGGGGGGTTGGGCGGAAGGTGAAACATACCATGTATGAAACTGCTAATGCAGAGTTCTCACACAAAGGTTTGAAGATAAGAAAATGTAAACCAAGCAGAAGAACTAAGAAAGGCACTGTCTATGGAAAATTTTCAGAAGGGACTATCATATGATAACTAGCACTGACATAATAGGGGGAAAATGTGATCAATATCTAATGAGAAACTTAGGGGCAGATATCTAATGTAACCAAAATGAAAGAATATATAACCTGTAAACATTAAGGAAGGGTGTGCCTGCTTGCTTTCAGAGACACCCATTCTTGCAAGAATGTATTTTTTAAACAATTTGTTTGTTTATTTATTTATTTGTTACATTTGTATCCCACATTTTTCCACCTATTTGCAGGCTCAATGTGGCTTACATAGTATTAAGACTTGTTTCATCAATCTGCTTTTACAAGTTCTTTTTGTATAGCTTCTCAGGTTATCTGGGGGCTATTTATAACACCATCATACTGAGAAGGAAATAGATGATAAAAGAAAATAAAAATGAGAATTACATGATTAAATCAAAGTATAAAAATGCTATGCCAAATAAAGAAAATGAGCATTTTTAAATTTACATGCTGGTTCACAAAACAAGACTTGCCAAAAACCATGACAGATACCAGTCTGAGACATTAATAGGTTCATTTTGAGGAAGCCATAAGACATATAATTGCTATTAAACCAAATAATAAAATAAGTTGATTTTACTACAGTGGTATAAAAAAAAACATGGCAACATCAAGTTAAACTGTATAATATATAAATATCTAACACTCACTGCTTTGATCAACAAATCTAAGTCTTTTGGTTCGAATTTGTCAGGATTCTGGTGGTTGAGATGCTCAAACTGTTTAAGCAGAGTGCGATGGTCTATCCCTGTGCCTGAAAGAACAAGCCAAAAATGTTATTTTAATGCTAACTTTAGGTTGAAAAGCACAATGTGCAACTACAATCTGTCCAAAAGTTGAAACTTGAGCCTATGACTTTGAGAACCCAAGTGCACTGAGGCTACCATCAAGTACCACTTATATGGGCTATAAATCAATCAATCAAATAAATAAATATATTATCATCTCCCAGTTGGTGAAAGACTATGTGTGTATGCTCAATGCAAAGAGATCCTGGCTCTCACAGAATGAGTCTGATTTCTGGAGGATGGAGTGGCAAACCTGGAGCTGAGGTATACAGAAAGGTATATAGAGGAGACCTTCAGAGATGCAGTCTGGCAGTCTCTGTGCTGCCTTGGAGAAGATTATCAGTACCTTAGTGTGGCAGGAACTGATACTATAAACATCAAGAATGTGTCTACAGGGCATATGCCCAAGAGGACGTATTAGGACGGCCACTGTAGCAGGCAATTCACAGCTAGATTTGCTAATGTGCATTATCACATTAGCGCATGTTATTAGTAACTAGGGGGTAGATGCATCAAGCAAACGTAAAAAAATCAAAATCGTTAAAGGCCCTAACGATTTTTAAAAAACGAAGAATGCACCAAAAAAAAAAGTCACACATGCTCAGATCGGTATAGAAACGTACAATGTATCAAAGAATCACAATACACATCGTTAATCGGCCCCCAAATCATGCGCAGAGCAGCCAAGCGTTATGTTAGCTGCTCTGCGCATGCCACAAACAGTCAAAACACAGTCAAATCACAAGCACATGGCTCCCAAATCAAAACAAAAAAAAAAAAAAAAGGGTCGGGGGGGGGCAAGGGCGCTCATCAGGAGCGTCCTGTACGGACGGCCTTGCCCCCCCCCCCCCCCGCTGCTCCCCACTTTCCGCCGCTCCCCCCACCCCGAAAAAGCAAAATTCAAGCAGCCCCTGCCCCCCTCCCTTCCTCACTACTCTCTCACCTCAGCTCCGCCTCCCGACATCCTCCGTCCTGTGCCCCGCCCCCTTTTGGGGTCGTCGCCGCCATTCCCCTCCTCCATCGGGCCCCCCTCCCTCTTACCGGGCCCGTGCAGCGCCTCTCTCCTCTGTCCGAAGGCGCTGCACGGGCAAGAAGAAAGCTGATGCCTGCCTTCGCCCAGCTTCGATGGCGCGTCTTTCTCCTGCTGGGCCCGCCCCTGTCTGACGTCAGTAACCTACGTAGGTTACTGACGTCAGACAGGGGCGGGCCCAGCAGGAGAAAGCAGGAGAAAGACGCGCCATCGAAGCTGGGCGAAGGCAGGCATCAGCTGTCTTCTTGCCCGTGCAGCGCCTTCGGACAGAGGAGAGAGGCGCTGCACGGGCCCGGTAAGAGGGAGGGGGGCCCGATGGAGGAGGGGAATGGCGGCGACAACCCCAAAAGGGGGCGGGGCACAGGACGGAGGATGTCGGGAGGCGGAGCTGAGGTGAGAGAGTAGTGAGGAAGGGAGGGGGGCAGGGGCTGCTTGAATTTTGCTTTTTCGGGGTGGGGGAGCGGCGGAAAGTGGGGAGCAGCGGGGGGGGGGGGGCAAGGCCGTCCGTACAGGACGCCTCGGACGAGCGCCCTTGCCCCCTCCCGACCCTTTTTTTATTTTTTTATTTAATGGGTTTTCTGAGGTCCTTTGGACCAATCACAGCGCTTTTAGCTCTGCTAATGCGCTGGGATTGGCTCAAAGTTTGTTTGTTTTTTAACTTTACACTTTTTCCTGGCACAGAGCTGTCCTAACGAGTGGTCCAGACCTCTCATTAGATTTCCTGCCTTTTTCCTGCGTAAAGGCAATCGGAAAAGGTTAGTGCATGTCGTTTCAATGGGGTTTTCACACTAATTGCTCATCTCCATTCCGTTTTCGTTAGCTGCTGGCTTCCTCGGTAAAAGCCCTTTGATGCATGCAACGGATCAAATTTTCCTCGTTGGAGAGTCATTAAAGGCTCATTTAGCTTTAGTGCATCTGCCCCTAGGTCCTGTTGCCTAAAATGGAATTTGTGGTAAAATAATATATGTTAACCATGACAACATACACTAAGGTGGTAGTATATGTTAATAACTCTTAAGTATCAATCATTACAAATGTTGATAGCTGAGTGGATGGAGAGAGTGAGGACTGCTTGATAAAGTGCCTGCCTGGTGCAAAAACTGCATCAACAAGATAGAATTCAGACAACTGGAGGAGCAACCACCTGTCTTGGTACAAATGGGTGCCCCAGAGACAGGCAGAGCTCTAGAGCTCAATGTGTGTAACAGACAACAGTCCAGGGATTTAGATTTATAAAGTAGGCATTCTGGGAAAAATGGAGTCAATTCTGAAAAGATGGGCTCCATCTTATCCAAGGTGGAACCATGTTGCTGGCGCCAACCTTTTAAAGAGACAGAGCAGCTTTTAAACTAGATCCTGAAGGAAAGCCAATAGTCACTCAGAAGCACATGATTTGGAGTAAGGTATCTTGAAAAAACATAGAAAATGCTAATGTTAGAATATTTTGATAGAGAGGTTGTAGTAAACGCTAAAGTATTATTTACATACGCAAAGAACAGAAATAAAGGATTCCAAAATTACTCCATCAACTTCTACGCATGTTCTGAATACAAATAAGCAAACATTAATTTGCCTGTGCCAGAAGTCTAAAAAATAAAATTGGAGTTATAGCGTAGAGTTAAACACAACAGGTGAGGGGCGGTGATGTCACACTGCAAGATGGCGGCGTGAGCAAAGTGCTTTGCATGCCCAGCGAGCTATAACGCATTATTAAGCAACAGCGGTGTTTTGTTTTCCCCAAGTCACCTTCTTAAAATTATCGGAAGTCTTGGTGAGTGTATCCATGGCCGGCAAAGAACCCTCTGGGCCTCGTAAAACTTTAAAAGCTTTCTCTTACCAGCCGCAGTCGGAGGGAGGCAAGATGGCGACTGGGCCGAGATCGGCACAGGCCGCAAGCGCTACCCGGGAGGCTGCTAAGAATGCACTGGTGGGAGAAATGGACCTCACGGTGAGCGATTTTCATGCCCTCCTCATGGAGATCCGAGAGGAAGTGAAAGGCGGGCGCGAAGACATTACAAAGCTAGCCGCGGAACTTCACAGCGAAATAGCAGATATGGGTCGACGAGTGGCAGAGGTAGATGATCGAGTAGATGAGCAGCAGGAGGCTCTAAGCACAATGAATTCAGCTTTTAAGGAACAACAGGAAAGCTATAATGCATTATTAGATCACGTGGAAGATTTGGAGAACCGAGGCCAGCGCTCGAACATTCGGATCCGGGGTATCCCTGAACAGGCAGAGTATCTGGACTGTGAAAAGATTGTTCAACAAATAGCCAGCATACTATTGTCGGAAGAGCAGCATGCGGTGGCCCCGGAGGATATAAAGATTGATAGAGCACACAGAGTGCTGTCACGCACTCGCGCAAATGTACCTCGAGACATCATAGCCTGCCTTTCGGACTATAAGATCAAGGAGGCTATTATGAGGAAAGCACAAAAAGCGGACGATCTTAAGTGGGATTTGATCCCGATTGAGCTATATCAGGACTTGGAGCCCTCGACCTTGAAGCGCCGGGCGGCTTTAAGGAGTTTTACGAGATACCTGTGTGATCAACGGGTGCCTTACAGATGGCAATACCCATTTGCATTGGCCTACAGCTTGGATGGAAAATGGCACCGCGTCCGGACCGTGGAGGAAGCTAGAGCTACGTGGCCAGAGGTCGAGACATTGCCGGAAAGAGTGGACAACACTGCAGATGATGTGATGAGATCGGCCCGTCAAGGCTGGACACGGGTGACCAGAGGCAAGGGGCGACTCATCAGGCAACAACCCAGCCAGCAGCAGAGTCCTACAGCTAAAGATGGACCTTGAGTAATAGTCTGTGGCAAGTGTTGTGCTAATCTAGTTCTGAGTTTATTGGAGGAATATGTTAGGATATACTTTTGCAGAGGTTGACTTGGGGAAATTATTAATGCATTTCTATATATATATATGCTTATCATAGTGTTGGGTGGGCATGCGGGGGGTCACCGTTCTCTTAATTAACGGGTGGGAATAGGTTGTCCCACTGGATGCAAAGGGGTAGGGGGGTAAGGGGAGGGGTGCCGGGGTAACTCACAAGGGAAAGGATTCTAATGCTCTCGGGAGGGGGACTTATTGCTTGAAAGGATTAAAAGCAATGTTTATTTGGCTAGGCCAATGACCGCAGCGATAAAATTCATGACATTCAATGCACGTGGCCTAAACTCTCCACAAAAACGGAAGAGTTTCTTTAAAGAGGCCAGTAGGGTAGGAGCAGATATTATACTGGTACAAGAAACGCATCTATTGGAGAGACATGAATATTTGCTGGGTACTCCACGTTATCCGGTACAATACTTGGCATCCAATAGGTTGCAGAGAAAGACAGCAGGTGTAGGGATATTGTTGAAGCAGGGACTAGCCTAGGACACTATTGATGTGACAAGGGACACTGGGGGACGCTTTGTGATGCTGGTGGGCAAACTGCAGGGCCAACTATATACGATAGTGAATATTTATGCTCCTAATCAAGCGCAGGGTGAATTTTTTGAACGGGTTAGCTCTCGAATGGTAAAAGTCATCCAAGGGGAGATATTATTGGGAGGTGATTTTAATACTACTATGGACCCTAGGGTAGACAACACAGGGATGGCAACACACTATGCGCAGATGGAGCGTAGTCGATTACTACATTTCCTGAATATTTGGGGATTGGTTGATATATGGCGGGCCTTACATGGTGCAGAGAGAGACTACACGTGCTATTCGGCCTCTCACAATACACATTCAAGAATTGACATGTGGATGGGCAGCGCGGGTTTAATGTTACAGGTTATATCTACAGAAATAGAGACCCGTACATGGTCTGACCATGCTCCAGTGGTTCTTTCTTTGCGAGGTAGACGGGTGGTAGATGGGAGGAGAACGTGGCAGTTTCCAGACAGCTTGCTAAATGATCCTAAACAGATGAAAGTAATTGAAGGAGAATTAAAAGAATTTCTCAGCATAAACGATACACCAGACATTGCACCCGAGATACTGTGGGAAACCCTGAAAGCCGTGATACGTGGCAAAATGATATCCTTACGAACGCACTTATATAAAGATGTTAAACAGCAGGAAATAACACTGCGAGACACAATAAATTGTCTCGATAATAAGGTGAAGCAGCAGCAGGCTACACCGAATATCCAAGAGGATTTACATAGAGCTCGAGTGCAGCTGGCAGCCTTGGAGAATAAGAGCATTCAGGAACAGCTGCAAAGGGTTCAGCAAGAGTATTATGAGTTTAATAACAAAGCCAGTAAGCTACTGGCATACAAATTAAAACAATTAGCTAATCGCAATAATATTAATAGTATAAAAGATGAGGAAGGTCAGGTTTGGGATCAGGTGGAGGACGTTCAAAGACTGTTTGTGAGTTATTATAAGCGGCTATACCAGCTGGAAGTCCCATCAGAAGAGGGACCGATAAACACATTGCTGCAGGCGGTAGACTTTCCCACTTTGACGGAAGCGGAATGGAATATGTTATCGGCCCCTATTGAGGAGGAGGAAATTGAAACGGTTTTAAGGGGATTGCCGGGAGGGAAGGCACCAGGGCTAGATGGCTTTGGCAATCGGTTTTATAAATGTTTCCGAGCCATTTTATCACCTGTGCTACTCCGGGTGTTTAATAATATTACGACGGATACTACACTCCCCTACTCGTGGAGGTTGGCGAGTGTGGTGCTGTTACTCAAACCACATAAGAACCCTCAGAATTGCGGGTCTTACCGCCCAATTTCCCTGTTGGGAACTGACTATAAAATCTTCACCACTATCCTGGCGACACGATTACAAAAAGTGCTCCCACGCCTGGTACATGAGGACCAGGCAGGTTTTGTTGCAAACAGGCAGACTTTTGATAATACTAGAAAAGCACAATATCTATTGGACAGAATACAGCGGATAGGACAACCGGCAGTTTTCCTTTCATTGGATGCAGAAAAAGCATTCGATAGAGTGCTGTGGCCATTTCTTTTTAAGTTGCTGGACTGCGCAGGATTTAGCGGGCAGTTTCTGCATTGGGTCATGGCGCTCTATCGTAAGCTGCTGGCACAATTAAAGATTAATGGTAGGAGTACACCTCCGTTTGAGTTGTTCCGGGGCACGCGGCAGGGGTGTGCACTGTCCCCTTTGCTGTTTGTCCTGTCTATGGAACCGCTGGCACGGATGGTTCAACAGGAGCCACGGATTCAAGGCATAAACATAGGGAGCCAAGACACTAAAATCATGCTTTATGCGGACGATGTCCTTCTAACTTTAACAGATCCTGAAGAGTCTATGCGTGCAGTGATGGATATTCTTAAAAGATTTGGGGAGGTAGCGGGCTTAAAAATTAATATACAGAAATCAGAACTCCTATCTCTACAGTTTCCAGCAGGATTACAGGAGAGCTTGCAGCCGTTATTCCCATTTAAATGGGCATCAAAGGCTATACGCTATTTAGGGGTTAATTTAACCCGAACACGGCGGACTTGTTTCAGGCAAATTTTGTCCCTAAAACACAAGCTCTATTCACGGAATTAGAAAGGTGGGGTGGGCTGGGGATGTCATGGATGGGTAGAGTTGCGGCGGTGAAAATGTCCATACTCCCCAAGCTCCTCTACTTGTTTATGGCAATTCCAATCCATATCCCGAAAACTTTTTTTAAGATGCTACATAGAAAGGTCTTCGCCTTTATCTGGCGAAAAAGGCCTCCGCGTGTTGCTAGGAACGTATTGTATCAATCTAGAAAGGACGGAGGTATGGAAGTACCGAATTTTTGGCTATACTATAGAGCATCACTATTTCAAATGTTAGCTATAGGTCAGAAAGGACTTACCAGACCGTGGTCACATGCGGCACAGTGGGGTTTGAAAGGGGTTCCCCTATGGGCGGCTCCTTGGCTCCCTATACCGTCATTGAGGAGTCTCATACAGGGAGTGCGGGGCCAAATGGGGGTGGCTTTGAGGGAGTGGGTCAGTTGCAGGACAACCTGGTTTCAGGGACGGAAGTATCATTTAAATACTCCCATAATCTTTGCATTGGATTTTCCGGCGGGTCGGGAGGAGCGAGTGTATGGGCAGTGGTCGGCAGCATCACTACGAGTATTGGGCCAGTTTTGGGAAGAGGGACGCTGCTGTACATTTGACACTTTGAAGGAGGAATATGGGTTGGTGGACAAGGATCACATTCACTATATGCAGGTCCGGGATTTTATACAACGGAAAGCCAAGGATGACCTGTCCTTACAAATTACTGAATTAGAACGGGCTATGGACTCGGGGGTAGGGAAAGGTGGAATATCTAGAATTTATAAAGCGCTGCTGCACCACTCGTTCCCCCTGACTCCTTATCTTAAAAAATGGGAGGCTCTGCTAGCGGTACAATATACGAGGGAAAAATGGATAAAGGTATTTAAAACACTATTGACCTTTACGGTGTCGACGCCACTGGTAGAAAATGGCTATAAGATGCTCTATCAGTGGTATCTGACGCCCTACAGGTTGTCACGTATATTTAAATCAGGGGCGTCGACATGCTGATGGGGATGCGGGGCACAGGGTACATTCTGGCATATATGGTGGGAGTGCCCGGTGATCCACAAGTTCTGGCTGAATCTAATAGCCCAAATACAAGGCAAATTGGGAATTCGGGTTACACTGTCCCCAGGTTTATGTCTGCTCAATATTCCTGAAGCAGGTATTCGTAAGGCTCAACATTGCTTGCTGCTATATATAGTGACAGCGGCTCGGACCTTGATTGCCAGGATGTGGAAGCAGGTGTTGGCCCCTACGGTGGAGCAGGTGCTGGCAAAAGTAGACTTTTGCTGTATAATGGATAAAATGACATCTTCTACAAGAGGAACAATGATTTGATTCCTTAAAACATGGAATACATATATGGAGTGGAGAGGTTTGGTGATGTAATATATTAGCAAGTCCAGCCCACAGGAATTCGAGATGTATGTGTTGAGCTACCTCTGGGGGGGGGGGGGGGGGGGGGAGGGAGGACAGGGGGGATTGGGAGGATGGGGGGCAGGGGGCTTGGTTGCATTTTATATAACTCAGAAGAAGATGGCTTATTGTATTATTTGTGTGAAATGTTCGCTGTATTCTGTTGAATGAAATTAATAAATATATTGTTAAAAAAAAAAACACAACAGGTATCTCAGGTAGAAGGATGACAATTAACAAGACAGAGTGATATCAGGGTATAATTATACCAAAATGACAGGGTGTATCAAATTGGTGGAAGGTTGGCACCATATGTTAGAAAATAATATAGACTTAAATAAGATAAAAGCCCTGCAGGAAACAAAATGCAATACAGAACTGTTGTGGATAGAAGTTCTACATGTGATGGGGAACAGTATAATGTTGGGGGTATATTACCATCCATGTGCACAGGATGAAGAAAGACTATGAAATACTAAACGTAGGTTGTTAAGTGCTGAATACTGGCACTTAACCGCAAAAGTGCCAACTCCACCCATGGACTGTCCACAAAATAGCCAGCTTTGAGTTTAACGGTCTGTGGTGATCTTCAGCGGCACTAACCAGTTAAGTACCACTGAATAGCAGCAGATAGCCCCAAACAAGCGATTTAACTGGCCAGGAGCCATTTCTGGCTGATTAACTTGCTTTGAATATAGACACCAACATTTATAAGTTTAGGGCTGCCATTCATTAACCTAGATTTACGAGCCTAATTTAGATGTCCAGAGCTAAAAATCAATGTTAAGCTTAAATCCGCCCGTTTTCACTCACTTGTTATGCTCCTAAATTTAAGGAGGTTAGTGAAACTTTGAACATAAATTTAAGAACTAAGCCCTAATAAATTTTCAAAGAGGTCAATTTAGGAGCAAAGCTCTCAAAGTCAGCAGCATAAATTCTTGGCATTATCAGGCCCATTGATGCTGGTCTGCATCTAACATTCTTATTCACTAGCTGCTGTTTAGCAATTGCCCTGCAATGTAGGTACAAACATTTTCAACTAAACAGAATGTTCCCATAGATTCCAAAATATCATATTGGCTGCAACATAAAAGTGTTACTCTTTTAGATCTTTTCACAGACACCTTTATATAAAATACCAAAGCAGAAACTTTTATCTTCCTTCCCATCACCAGTTTTTCCTCTTGCTCTTTCATAATAGCCAGACGAAGGGGAAAAAAACATGTTTGTTCAGAGTCTGGGACAAAATCAGCTTCACTTTGTCTCATTCTAACAATCTAGACCTCATTTTCTACATTTGCACTTTCATTATCACATACCAAAGCAATCACATGCAAGTTTATTTATTTTATTTATTTATTTTATTGCATTTGTATCCCACATTTTCCCACCTATTTGCGGGCTCAGTGTGGCTTACAATACATTGTGAAGGATGGAAATACAATGTGTTACAGTACGATTATGGGTTACAATGAGAGGAGTTATGGGAAGACAAAGTCAAGTCAAAAATCGTTAGGGCGTGGAAACCATGTGATGGCTTGTGTACAGCTCTTTAACCATTCTGATGGCATGAGATCACAATCAGAAAGAAGGTACATGCTATTCAAGGAGGGAGGCTTTTTCTAAAAGTACATAATCAAAGAAGGTTTGAAATTTGTACAGATAAAGTTTCATTATTTAAGCACTTTGGGAGGAGTTCTATAAAAAATCAGCACTAAGCAGTATTCTATAAAGGGTGTGCATTCTTTATAGAATCGCCTAACTCTGGATGCCAGACTTACACCTGCTGAAACTTGGTGTAAATGCAAGCATCCACGTTAGGCGCACTGAGGCAGTATTCTACAACTATGCACATAACTTTTCGAAATGCTCCCGACATGCCCATGCCCTCCTATGGTCACACCCTCTTTGGGGCACCCTGCTTTAAGGAATAGTGCGTAGCCAGATGCACACGCAAATGAGTGCCAATTTGTGTGCACATCTCCGCAGCATGCCCAAATTTGGGCGTCATATAGAATCTGGGGGTTTTAAAGCAAACTAGCCCCTACCCCCTAATTTAATTGAACAAGCTAACTAGCACCAATAATTGGCTTTTTAACAATTATTGGCACTAATTAGATTTGACATTTACGTGACTAAATTTTATGCGCATTCCAAAAAGGGGGTGCAGAAATGGGAGGGTCATAGGTGCTTCGGGGCAGATCGGGAGCAAGGGATTTGGTTGCACGTGCAATTATAAAATAAGGGGCCTCCAAGCTTAAATTTAGGCATGGGTATTTGAACCACATTTCGGCTGGTGCAAATGGACGCACCTACATTTAAGCGTGACCCCTGGAATTTAAGTGCTATTCTATAAAGTGCACCTAACTTTAGACACGGTTCATAAAATAGCACTTAAGTGGGGGGTTTTTGCGCCAATTTTTTAGGCGCCATTTATAAAATTCATCCCTTTATGACTAAAATTAGGAAGGATGGGTTGGGTTCATGTACATCATACTATGCTGGTTCATATTCTTACCTGTAACAGGTGGTCTTGGAGGATGGCACAGGATTTCAGTTGGACCAAGCTGGACATATATATACAAAGCTTTCTCGGATGAAGAATCATGTATGTTTGAGATTTCTCACATCAATGCCATTGGTTGGCGCCATCTCTGTTCCGTATAAAGCTACAACTAGAAGAAGCAAACTCCTATGAGCTGGTAAGTTTTGCAAGGACTGATATCCTGCTGACCTTAGAGAACAAGTTACAGGTTAGTAACTACAATTTCTCTGAGGACAAGCAGGATATGCAATTCTCACAAGAACAAAGCCCTAGCTACAGGTTGCTTTTAACAAAAAAATTTAAAAAAATGGAAGCCAGAATACCAAAAAGTTATGAAACAAATGTTTTTATTGGCAATGAGCCTTTTCTACATATTTTTCAGTATTTTTGTTTTTTATTAACCCAATCTGGGATGGAACTAGATTCTAAACCTCAATGAAATTTCACAAGACAGACTAACCAAACCTTCTGTCATGCTGAGAATCTCTCTCTAATAGTAATGTGATATGAATGCATGGACCGAAGTCCATGCTGCAACTAGTAGATCTCTTCCATGAAAGTTGCCCTCAGGTGGGCCCTGATGCTACCATGGCTCTAATATTATGATGCATGACAAGCTTGCCTGAGCACAAGTGAAAGCCATACAATCTTTTGTCCAGTAAAACACTGTACATTTAACTACGGCAATCTCATTTTTTCAGATTAAAAAAAAAAAAGCACTGGATGGATTTTTAAGGGGGCTATTCCCCTTTTGTGACTTGTCCGCTTTGAATCTGTTGCAATCAGCAGGGAACAGGCGTGGGAAACAGATCCAGGCGCACCAAATATAAAAGCGAACTTTTATTGATAACTCTAGATGATGGCTCAACACGGTACCATGTTTCAGTCTGCCTCAGGAGTCGCATAAAAGTATTGTGTTGTAAAATGACAATCATGAATGAATATATCTTCTATTATGAAAATAACAGTCATAAATGAGTATATCTTTAAGGACTCAATTGCTTATAAAGGTCTTGAAAAAAAAACTGTTCATTAGGAGAGTAAATAGTCTCAGAAACACATGCTGCTGGTGAACCTGTTGCAATAACATTGCTGGGTTTGTTCATCACTTTGATTCTTGATCCAAAGGCAGTATACCAAATACCTTAAATAGATAAATAAATAATAGAGGTGCTTATATTTGCATGCCCATTACATGTATAAATGTATGGAATAATGGTGTATGCACACATATATTGCCTGCTTAAAAGTGCTATTCTGTAAATATACACTTAACTTAGTGAATGTTTCAAGGGGGGTTTACACATGGGAAGAGCACAGATGGGGGCTTGTACTTATGCACGTAACTTAGAGTACTGTAAGTTATGTACGTTTGTCTGACAATTAAGCATGAGCAGTTAAACCAGCTCTTGGCAGGAATAAATTCCTCACACTTAAGCTAAAATTCTATAAAGGAAGGCAGGCGCCTAGGTTCCTTTACAGAACAGGCGCCTACCAGGCACCCTGTTCTAGAATTGCCCTTTAAGCATTTCAATGTACACCAAGAAGGCTAAGGGGTTTTTTGGGGTTTTTTTTTTTTCAATCCACGATCCACAAGGAGCCAGGGGCGTAGCTACAGGTGGGCCTGGGTGGGCCCAGGCCCACCCAGTCTCAGCTCAGGCCCACCCCATTTGCTTGTCCTCCTCCAATCGGTGCACTGCTGCGGTTCAGTCAGGAGCATTTAGGCAGCAAAATAGCTTTAAAACAAGCTGACTAACTCAATGCAGTAACCTGCCTAAATTTTTACCTCATGTTTTAAAAGTGCATGTCCGGGTTGAGAACGGCCGCTCTAGCACCACGCTGCAATACTGCTGTTGACGTGCTGTGCTCTGCTGCTCTGATCTCCGTTCTCCGACAGTCATGGCACCTGCGTGCTTTGCCTTACTTACCCCCCTGGGTCCCTGCAGGCTGCAATGTGCACGGACGCAGGCGCTGCACATAAAAATCTTCCACCAGTGCCGCTGCTGCAGTTCACAGATGCCAGCGCCACACAGAAAAATCTGCTGCCAGTGCCGCGGCTCAGCTGAATGGGTCCCTCATTGTGCCACAGGCTGCTAACAACCGCTGCAGAAGCTATTGGGGCCTTGCTTCATCTCGCCCCTTGCACAATCTGCCTTTGATTGAGTCCCTCAATCCTCTGCAGGCAGTGCACTCCACTGTGGTCCCAGAGGCAGCACAGGGAGCACATGTGCACTGCTCTTTGAATCTGCACCTGCCCAGGTAAAACAAAACAAAAAAATTATATCTAGAGTATAATTGCTGGTGCTGGGCTTCTAGGTGGGGGTGGGTTCTTCACTGCCTAGGGGAAAAAGGTATGTTTAATCATTACATATACCTTTTTTTCCCAAGGCAGTGAAAAGCCCACCCTCACCCAGAAACCCACTAACAATAAATTTTAATGTTGGGGTTCTGGATGGGGGTGGGCTCAGTCCCCAGTTTAAAATTTTTAAAAAAAGTTGTATATTTGTTCATGTTGGTGGGTTTTCGGGTGGGGATGGACTCTGCAGTGCTCAGGTTAAAATAATTTTTCAAAAATATTTAATGTAGGTGGGATGTTGGTGTGCTTCAGGGTGGGTGGGGAGGAATACTGGGAAGGGCAGAGGAGATGCCACACTGTGTGTGGGGGGATGGGTAGAGAGTAGGACATGGCTGATGCCTAGCTACAGGATGGATGGTGGGGAAGGGAAGGCTACGGGGGCTGATGCCGAGCTATAGAACAATTTCTAATTTTTGGTCTTTTATTCTGTAATTGATGAGGGTTGAGTTTTGTTCTGCATGTGACCGAGCATGTGAGAGATTCTGCTGGCAAGTGGTTTGTGTGGAGATTTATGAGTCTGACTTGCTTGGCTTTTCCAATAGGATGTGCATTGCTGTTGTGTTATTCACTGATGCAGTTTTAAAGGAACTGTTATTGGTATTCATGTTCAGAATTGGAGCTAAGGTTTGCGATATAGGCTCTAAGAAAATTCTTTGCAGGATTTAGTGTTACTTCACAAAGTACCTAGCGGTGAAGGGATTTTGTGTTATTGAGGTGCTACCAGAATTTTTCCTATGAAAAGCTGTAAGAGGAAACATTCTAGATGTTCTGTATTCTACAGATTCCACAGTAGGTGGAAAAATATCTGGATGATGACAGTTGGATTTTTCTTATTTAATTAGTGAGAAATCTTATTTCAGTGAGAATTCTGCGGCTGTGCTTCATGCAGTTTTTGACGTGTTGAAGAACAAAAAGATTAACATTTTTGAAAAATGTAAAGTATTTACCTGTTTTGCTTAATCAGTCATTTACATTTGTTATAAAGCCATTGCTGTAATTATACTGTAAGATCCTGTCATGTGTTGAGATGTTTGCCATTTTAACAGACTTACATCAGGTCAAGTTTAAGATATGGGATAATGTATCTATATTTATCATTTTTCCCTTTTAAGTATGTTTGTGGTTTATGTTTATTTGTTATTATTTATTTTTATTTGTTACATTTGTATCCCACATTTTCCCACCTATTTGTAGGCTCAATGTGGCTTACATAGTATCGGAGAGGTTTGAAGTCTCCAGGGAACAAATACAAAGTGATGTTGTGGTAGGATAAAGTTCATGTAGCATGGCCACATTAGGGAATCATACGGCGGAAGAGTTGAGGTATGTCCATTACGTACTTGAGTTTTGTTGTGTTGCAGAGTTCAGGCATTTAAGTTGAGTCGGTGGGGTATCCCTTTTGAAACAGGTTCGCTTTTAGTGATTTCCGGAGTTTAGGTGGTCGTGCGTTGTTTTCAAGGCTTTTGGTAGTGCATTCCATAGTTGCGTGCTTATGTAGGAGAAACTGGATGCATAGGTTGATTTGTATTTAAGACCTTTGCAGCTTGGGTAGTGCAGATTTAGAAATGTTCATGTTGATTTGGATACGTTTCTGGTTGGTAAGTCGATCAGGTCTGTCATGTATCCCGGGGCTTCACCGTAGCTGATTTTGTGAACCATGGTGCAGATTTTGAAGGCAATGCATTCTTTGATTGGGAGCCAGTGTACCTTTTCGCGAAGGGGTTTTGCGCTTTCAAATCGCGTTTTTCCAAATATAAGCCTGGCTGCCGTGTTTTGTGCGGTCTGGAGTTTCTTTAAGGTTTGTTCTTTGCATCCCGCATAAATTCCGTTGCAGTAGTCTGCAAGGCTTAGAACCATTGATTGTATCAGGGTGCGAAATGTTTCCCTCGGGAAGAATTGTTTTAAGCGTTTGAGTTTCCACATTGAGTGAAACATTTTCTTTGTTGTGGATGCCACTTGGCTCTCTAGTGTTAGGTTACGGTCCAATGTTACGCCGAGGATTTTCAGGCTGTCTGAAATAGGAAGGGTGTAGAGTCTGGTGTGTCGATTCTTGTGGGGTTGTCCACGCTGTGTTGGGATGAGAGGATGAGACAATGTGTTTTTTCTTTATTAGTTTTAGTTGAAAATGCATTAGCCCATGAGTCCATGACGTTCAAGCTGAGATTGATCTTGTTAGTGATTTCTTTCAGTTTTGGTTTTGTAGGGGATGTATATTATGACATCGTCTGCGTATATGAAAGAGTTGAGGCCTTGACTGGATAAGGTCTTGGCTAATGGGGTCATCATTAGGTTGAAGAGGATCGGTGATAAGAGATGATCCTTGTGGTACTCCACAGTCTGTGTTCCACGGTGATGATATGCTGGAGTTTGATTTTACTTGATATGTTCTTGTGGTTAGAAGCCCTTGGTCCAGTTAAGTATGTTTCCACCAATCACGAATTTATCTAGCAGTCTTATATTATGGTTACCATGTCGAATGCACTAGACATGTTGAATTGGAGGAGAAGGATGTTTTTGCCTGTTATTTCCTATTTGAATTTGGCTAGGAGAGTAAGTAGTACTGTTCAGCGCTGTGGAGGGGCGGATGCCAGACTGTGATTCATGCAGTATTGAGAATTTGTTTATGTAGTCTGTAAGTGTTTGGTTACCATGCTTTCCATCAGTTGACTGCTAGTGGGATCGATGTTACTTGACGGTAGTTGGTGATTTCATTTGGGTTTTTTTCTTGGTATCTTTTGGTATCGGGGTGAGGTAGGATATGCCGTTTCCCTTGGGGAACAGACCCTGTTGAAGCATGTAATTTAGGTGGGATGTGAGGTCTACTATGAATCGGTCAGGGGGCGGATTTCATTAGGTAGCTGGGGCAAGTATCTAATTTGCAGTGAGTGTTGGAGAACCTGTTAATCGCTTGGGCGACTTGTTTTGACGGTAAGGAGGGCGAAGTTTGACCAAGTCCGATCAGCTGGGTATTCTCCAGTGGTTGGGTCCATCTCGTTAAGGAAGGTTTCGATGTCGGTGTTGTCCTGAGGTAGTAGAGCTGCGTAGCTTTATAATTTTTTCATTGAAATACTTGGCAAGTTTATCTGTATTCGTTGTAGTGACAGAGTTGGTGTTTAGGAGTTTGTTCAAGAGTTGGTATAATTTCGATGTGGAGGAGTGGACTACTAGTGGTTAGGGTGGTGAGACTTTGGTCCTGGGGAACTGAGGAACTGAGTTCAATTCCCACTTCAGACACAGGCAGCTCCTTGTGACTCTGGGCAAGTCACTTAGCCCTCCATTGCCCCCATGTAAGCTGCATTGAGCCTGCCATGAGTAGGAAAACACGGGGTACAAATGTAACAAAATGGGAAAATTAGGTTCTTACCTTGGTAATTTTCTTTCCTTTAGTCATAGCAGATGAAGCCATTACGTATGGGTTATGTCCATCAACCAGCAGGGGAGATAGAGAGCACTCAAACTTTCACAGTGCCCTCTTGGCCAGCTAGCTCCACTGCCTCTTCAGTATTTGAAGCTTTCAAAGCAGTATGGCAAACCGCAATGGGAATCACAAGAGCTTTCCTCAAAGCGAACGATGGCCCATCACAAGGGCATGAACTCATAAAGGAGGGAATGCACATCCTCCTGGAGGGAATAAACTCATCCTCCGTATTGTATAAGTGGAGGGGAACACACGCGCCTCCTGGAGGGAATCACACATCCTCCCAACACACTGGAGGGAATGAACTCATCCTCCTATTTATAGAACTGGAGGGGAACACACCCGCCTCCTGGAGAGAATCAACACATCCTCCAAAAAAAAAACATGCTGGAGGGAATAAACACATCCTCCTAAATTTAAACTGAACATGAATCCTGAAGATTGTTTTCCAACTTTCTCCCAAGGAAGGAACTTCAGGAAATTAGAACAGAACCTGAAAAACAGATTCACAGCATACAGACAATCATACAGGGAGGGCTCATGGCTTCATCTGCTATGACTAAAGGAAAGAAAATTACCAAGGTAAGAACCTAATTTTCCCTTCCTTGTCATCAAGCAGATGAAGCCATTACGTATGGGATGTAACAAAGCAATCCCTAGATAGGGTGGGAACAAGCCACACCACGCGCTAGCACTTGTGCACCAAAACGCGCATCCCTCCTGGCAGCCACATCCAGCCTGTAATGTCAGGCAAAGGAGAGCTTAGAAGCCCATGTTGCTGCACTGCATATCTCTTGAAGAGAGAGTGCTCCAGTTTCAGCCCAAGAGGAAGAAATCGCTCTAGTAGAATGCGCCTTAAAGGCTACAGGCGGAACCCTGCCGGCCAGCAGATAAGCTGAAAAGATAGTTTCTTTGAGCCAGCGGGCAATAGTGGCTTTAGACGCTGGAAACCAATAGCAAAACAAACAGATGATCAGAAGTCCTGAAAGAGTTAGTAACTCGCAGATACTGCAGCAGAGTCCTGCGCACATCCAAAGGTGCAGCTGCCCAAAGATTCTGGAAACTCTTCCTCTGAAAAAGAGGGCAAGAAAATAGGCTGGTTAGGTGAAAGGCTGAAACCACCTTAGGCATAAAGGAAGGCACGGTCCGAACCGTGACTCCGGACTCTGAAAATTGCAGAAATGGGTCTCTACAGGACAGCGCCTGGAGCTCTGACACCGTCTCGCCGAGGTAATGGCCACCAGAAAAACGGCCTTCAGTGTCAAATCTTTCTCCGATGCTCGCCGAAGCGGCTCAAAAGGAGATGCCTGCAGGGTTTTCAAAACTAGCCCCAGGTTCCAAGCTGGACAGGGTGCTCGCACTGGAGGTCGGAGCCGAAGCACCCCTCTAAGAAACCGTGCCACATCTGGGTGAGCAGCCAAAGACACGCCTTCCACCTTACCACAAAGGGAGGCCAACGCTGCCACCTGCACCCGCAGGGAATTATAGGCCAAGCCTTTTTGTACACCTTCCTGCAAAAAGTCCAAAATCGGCGAGACAGGAGCCCGCATTGGAGCAATGGCTCTGGAAGCACACCAAGACTCAAACAGGCACCAAATCCTGGCATAAGCCACGGAAGTGGACCGCTTGCGGGCTTGCAGGAGAGTGGAAATAACTTTATTGGAATAACCTTTATCCCTCAATTGCGCCCTCTCAATCGCCATGCCATAAGACCAAAGCGGCCGGCGTCCTCCATGGCTACCAGTCCCTGAGTCAACAGGTTCGGTACCAGAGGTAACGGCAGAGGAGCCTCCAGGAGCATCTGTCGGAGGTCTGCATACCAAGGTCTCCTTGGCCAATCCGGGGCGATGAGGACCACTTCTCCTGGGTGCAGCCGAATCCGCAAGAGCAGGCGCCCTATCAAGGGCCATGGGGGAACACATAAAGTAGACCCGGAGGCCAGGGTTGAGCCAAGGCATCCAACCCCGCCGAGCGAGGATCTCTCCGTCTGCTGAAGAAGCACGAGACTTTGGTATTTGGCACTTGTCGCCATTAGATCCATCACGGGCTTGCCCCATTTGGCACAGATCTGCAGGAATACTTCGTCTGCCAGATTCCATTCTGCTGGATCGATCTGATGCCTGCTCAGATAATCGGCCTGCACATTGCTCTGACCTGCAATATGAGCTGCCGACAGACACTGAAGATGCAGCTCGGCCCAGTGGCAATCAGTTCGGCCTGCGCGGCTAGTGCTCTGCACCTTGTTCCGCCTTGTCGATTTATATAGGCCACCGTTGACGTGTTGTCCGACATCACTCTGACAGCCAATCCTTCCAGGGTCACTTGAAAGGCCAGAAGCGCCTGAAACACCGCTTTCAACTCTAGGCGGTTTGATGGACCACTCCGACTCCTCGGGTGTCCATAGATCCTGGGCATGCTTCCCCTTGCAATGTGCGCCCCAGCCCTTCAGGCTGGCATCCGTTACCACTAGGCACCAAACGGGGAGCGTCAGCGGCATTCCTTGCCGCAGCATGCTGTCCGAGAGCCACCACTCCATGCTGAGGTCGGGCCGCAGGGAGCCAAGTAAGTCTGCATTGGTAATCCTGAGAAATAGGAGACCATCTCCGGAGTAGGGAATACTGTAGAGGTCTCAGGTGCGCTCTCGCCCAGGGTACCACTTCCATCGTGGCTGTCATCGATCCCAGCAGCTGGACAATGTCCCAAGCTCGCGGGCGGGGCATCCTCAGGAGCAGACGGACCTGATTCTGAAGCTTGCACCGCCTTAGCTCGGGTAGGAACACATAGCCCGAGACTGTGTCGAACCTGGCCCCCCAAAATTCTAGAGATTGAGAAGGGGTCAGGTGACTTTTGGCCATATTGACGACCCAGCCTAGAGATTGCAGTACTGAGACCACTCTGGCTGTAGCTTGATAGCTCTCTGTTGCAGAGTCTGCTCTGATGAGCCAGTCGTCTAGGTACGGGTGAACCCTGATACCCTCTCGCCTGAGAAAAGCAGCTACTACCACCATTACCTTCGAAAAGGTTCGGGGAGCTGTGGCGAGGCCAAAAGGCAAGGAACTGGAAATGCTTTCCCAACACCGCAAACCTCAGAAACTTCTGGTGCGGGGGCCAAATCGCTATGTGCAAGTAAGCTTCTTTCAGGTCTAGAGACGTGAGAAACTCTCCTGGCTGTACCGCCGCAATGACGGAGCGCAGGGATTCCATGTGGAAATGCCGCACTCTCAGGGACTTGTTCACTTCTTTTAAGTCCAGAAGAGGGCGAAAGGACCCACCTTTTCGCGGCACCACAAAGTAGATGGAGTATCGGCCGCAGCCTTGCTCGGCGGGAGGCACCGGGGTCACTGCCCCTAACAGAATCAGACCTTGCAAAGTCTCCTCCACCGCCGCCCGTTTGACGGCAGAACCGCATCGGGACTCCACAAACACGTCTATTACTGGGGCGTTGAATTCTCTTCTGTATCCATCTCTGATCAGGTCCAGAACCCACTGATCTGAGAAAATCTTGGCCCACTCCTCGGCAAAGAGGGAAAGCCGTCCTCCGATGACAGGCATCGAGGAGAGGGCCGGCGCACCATCATTGAGAGGGTCGCCCCTGAAACTCCTGGTCTTGAGCCATCGGCTGCGGACGCTTGTCCGAGCGAAAGGAGTTCCTCTGCTGACCACGGGCACGTGAAGTGAACCCAGCAGAACGCCCCGGGCGGTACCCGTCTAGCTTCACGGAAGCGAGGTCTGTACGAGGAGTGGACCGCTTGGCCCTTAGAGGAAGGCCTCTGCCTATCTTCGGGCAAGCGCTGGGGTTTAGGATCACCCAGGCCTTTCACAATTTTCTCCAACTCCTCACCAAATAGGAGAAGTCCTTGAAAAAGCAACTTCACCAACCTTGCTTAGAGGCCATGTCCGCTGCCCAGTGTCGTAGCCACAGACGACGGCGAGCCGCCACTGCTACTGCCATTTGTTTAGCCGAAGCTCTGACAAGGTCATAAAGGGCATCAGCCAGAAGGACAAGGCCACCTCCATCCGCGGAGACACATCCAAGAAGGGCTCCGCTCCATCTCCGGGCTGAGCCACTGCCTGTTGCAGCCAAGCTAGGCAGGCTCTACAGCATAACAACTGCATGCAGACGCCTCCCGCTCCGAAACAGTGAGACCTGCAATTTCAAAGGACCGTTTCAATGCTGTTTCCAGCCTACGGTCTTGAACATCCTTCAGGGCAACACCTCCTTCAACAGGGAGGGTAGTTCTCTTTGTCACCGCAGTGACTAGGGCATCCACTGAAGGCATTTGAAAACGAGCCAAATGCCCCTCACGCAGAGGGTATAACTGCCCCATAGCCCTGGAAACTCTCAAAGGTCCCTCGGGTCAGCCCACTGAGCCGAAACAAGCTCTTAGGATGGAGTCATGCAAAGGGAAGGCCCGAGCAGCTTTCTTGGTACTAGCCATCCTGGATTACCCGAGGAGGCCATGCCACTGTCAGGATCTTCAATCGAGAGGGCCTGCAGGGTATCTGAAATAAGCGCTGGCAGCTCATCACGGTGAAAATCCTCACCGCGGAGGGATCATCCAGATCCTGTGGTAAATCCGCACCTGACTCTGGTTCCTCAGACCGTCTGTCAGAGTTCTCCGAATCCTCACACCCCGACCACGGGGGGGAAAGGTGCACCACAATCTGAAGGGGAATTAACCCTTCTGCGCTTATCTTTAGGCCAAGCATCTGGGAAAAAAGCCTCACTGGGCAGTCCCAGGCCAGAATCCATCGGGGGGGCAATCAGAGGAGCCTCAGGCGACCCCTGAGGAAGGGCTCTTTCATCATGTATGCTTTATTGCAGCAAAAGCACAAAATCCGGGGAGAAAATCTCACCCTGGGGCACCCAAATCCTGTCCGGTGCCAGCCACTCCTGAAATAACCTCATCTCGAGGTGCCCCACCCGGCTCAGGTCTCTCCGTGTCCACGGAGGCCGCACCATGCGGTGTAAGCAAAATGGCGCCTGCTGCCAGCTCAGAGCGGGAAGAACATCGCTCGCCATGCTCGGGCCGGCTCCTACGCCAGTACAGCATGATTTACAGAGCCCTGCTGCTGATTTGCGCTTGCCACAAGTGGAACAGCGCTTTACATTGTCCGCAGCCATCGCCGAAAAAACGGCGGTAAAATCCTAAATGGCGGTTTCGCGCCAAAATCGCCCCGATCGCGGGCCCACCCCGGAGGAGTTGGAAAACACTCTTACCTCAAAGGATCTAGTGTACAACTACGATCCTGCTGAAAATCAGGTCAAAAACCTCTGTTCTTTTTTTTTTTTTTAAAGCTGTGAGGAAAGCAGAGGTATTGAAGACTCCGGAGGCTCAGGTGAGTGGGAAAGGCAGGGAAAGGGCGAACCTATATGCCTGCATCCACTGTTGGTGGGTAAGGACAGGGAAAGCAAGGCAATATGTCCACATCCACAGAGGTATGGGTAAGGCAGGGAAAGGGCTAACCTATGTGCCTTTAAAGTGAAGCTGCTATAGCCTCCAACACCCCGGTTAACAACTGGCAAGCCAGGAACCACCTCCCGGCAGATTTTTCTGGAGCTCGAACAAGCTGCAGCCACCCTGCTAGGGGAGATAGAGAATACTGAAGAGGCAGTGGAGCTAGCTGGCCAAGAGGGCACTGTGAAAGTTTGAGTGCTCTCTATCTCCCCTGCTGGTTGATGGACATAACCCATACGTAATGGCTTCATCTGCTTGATGACAAGGAAAAATTGTTATCTGTCCCTATTTTAGTTTTGTTATATGATCTTTTTGTCTGTCTTATGGCGTATTTGTATTTTTTGTATTTGTTTCCATGCGTTGAGTGTATGTTCATCTTTGGTTTTCTTCCTAGCTCGTTCGAGTTTCCTGGTACACATTTTTAGTTTTTTCGGGTCATCGCTGAACCATGGTATCAAGTTGAGCTTGCATGGGGTTCTTGTACGTAAGGGTGCGATTTCATGTAGTATGCCTTTGCATCTTTTATCCCATTCTTTGAGGTAGTAAGTGGAGTCTGTTTGTGCTGTCCATTCGTTGTTGTATATCAGTTGCCAGAATGTTTTCGGGTCTACTTGACCTCTTGTGCTATAGGATGTGTGTTCTTGTATTCGTTGTAAACCCTTCTTCCTCCACTGCAGGGACAGATGTTGATGCAGAGCAGTTACTGGGCAGAGCAATCCATCATCAAGTGCACATTCTAAGGCATTATTTTGTAGTATTCCAAGAAACACTACTCATACCTATATAAATAGTGATAGTGCCCACCCATATTAGCTCTGGGCCCACCCAAAAATTCAGGTCTTGCTACACCACTGCAAGAAGCATTCATCTTTGTGGGCATGTGGCCTTAGAAAAAATGTTGGAGAGACAACTGAATACGATGGAAAGCAAACACCACTTGGGCAGGAACTTAGGGTGTGTGCACAGAACTACCCTACTATCATAAAACCTTGCATAGGGTGGATAAGTCACTAATGCCTGAAACTCACTGATGTTACATATCAAAGTGACCACTATCAAAAATAAGACAATCCAAGTCAGGTACTTAGCTCACTGAAGTCTAATGGATCAAAGAGAGCTTTCATTAGCTAGATCAGAGTCATTTTCTTGGCACACTGATATACCAAGACATAGCGAAAGGCTTAATAGAAAGTTTCAAAAGAAGCAAACTCTTCATAAAGGCTGTAAAGAGAAGGTTAACCTTCTTTGCCATGGTGATATGCACCAACTGCACTGAGATGAACCCTGAGCTGGTTTTAAACCTGACTGATAGATGTAGAAAGTTTTCAAAGAGTTCTTCTGTGGGACAAGAAAAGAGATCAAAGGCTTTTTCCTCACACTATATAGCAAACCTTTTCCATTTATACCATAGAGTTAGGATCCTGATGTTATGTTAACATTTGGGGAAGACACCAACCAAATTGTTTTCCTGAAGAGTAACTCCCATGGGAGTAGGAACCAAATCTGTCTGGACCAGCAAGTTGCTATAAGTACTATAGATTTTGCTACTAGAGAAAATCTGAGACGAACAATAAAGACCCTCCATCTAATTTAGAAGGAAGTCATCTGAGGCTAACTTGCTGTGTGCTCCTAGTCTCCAACAGAACTGAGACACCTTCTTGTTCAGGTGAGACAAACAGATCTACTGCAGTTGTTCCTCACTAGTGGAAGTTGTCTGCTGCACTTCTGTCCAGGAACCAATTGTATGACTGTGGAGCCTGACTCAGCTTATCTTCTAGGATGTTGTCCTTTCATTCCAGACACATAACTATGAGGCTCACCCCATGTGAAATTGCCTGGTTCCATATGTTGACTATCTCAACATAGAAAGATGATTCTGTTCCTCCCTGCTTATTTATGTAGAATATTGCTACTCTATCATCTAGATATGAGTGATTTTGCTGGGCAAACAATGTCTGAAAACTTTAAAGGTGTTTTAGATCATCCTTAGCTCTGAAAAACTTTTTTTTCTTGAGTAGACCAAAGGCTCTAGGTGTGGAGCCCTTCTACATTACCTCCCCAGCCCAAGATTTTTTTCCCATGTTTTTTTATAATTTATTTTTATTGAACAAGATGCAAAACAAACATGAGTGTAAAATATGATGATATGCAGCTACCTTTATGCAGTATGCCACTCAATGATTCTGTACCATTGACTTAATTGCTGATCTCACAATGGTACTAAGCCATGTAGACTACCGCAATGGAATTTATGCGGCATGCAAAGAACAAACCTTAAAGAAACTTCAGACTGCTCAAAACACGGCAGCTAGGCTTATCTTCGGAAAAACGCAATTTGAAAGTGCAAAACTCCTTCGCGAAAAACTACACTGGCTCCCAATCAAAGAACGCATTGCTTTCAAAATCTGAACTCTGGTTCACAAAATTATCTACGGTGAAGCTTGACAGACTTGATCGACCTACCAACTAGAAACACATCCGAATCAACACAAACGTACCTAAATCTGCACTACCCAAGCTGCAAAGGACTCAAATACAAATCAACTTACGCGTCCAGTTTTTCTTACATAAGCACACAACTGTGGAACGCATTACCAAAAGCCTTGAGAACTACGAACGATCACCTACACTTCCGGAAAACACTAAAAACTAACCTGTTTAAAAAGGCATACCCTACTGAGCCAACATAAATGCCTAAACTCTGCAACACAACAAAACTAAACTAAACTACGTAATGGACATAACACAACTCTTCCGTTATACGATACCCTAATGTGGCTGTGCCACATGAACTTTATCTTACCACATCATCACTTTGTATTTGTTCACACCGGAGTCTGCAAACGCATCTCCGGTAGTATGTAAGCCACATTGAGCCTACAAATAGGTGGGAAAATGTGGGATATAAATGTAACAAATAAATCAAAATATAAAATTACTATCCACTCATTTTTTAGCTATTTAACACTAATTTAGGTTGAGCAGTCAAGGAGGCACCTATTTTAAGCTAATTTCTAGAAGATATGTGGAGAGACATTTTCAATAGGACTTCTGTCATGAAACACCCGCCTGGGGCTACCCCGTAGTCATTTTGAGGGTCTATTCCAAGCATAGCTCAGGTCCACTTGGACCTGCCGCTTGTGCTCTACACTAGTACCCTCTTCCCACCGACTGGGTCCCAACCACCTCTGGGTGAGTCTCCCGCCAATCATAGCCAGAAAAACAAGTTTTCAAAAGTATACTGCATCTCATTTCCTATCCGTGTAAGACTAATGACAAACCTGCCCCCCCCCCCCAAAAAAAAAAAAACAGACATTTCTCTGTAACAGCTTGAAACATAAACATAAGTACATAAGTAATGCCACACTGGGAAAAGACCAAGGGTCCATCGAGCCCAGCATCCTGTCCACAACAGCGGCCAATCCAGGCCAAGGGCACCTGGCAAGCTTCCCAAACGTACAAATATTCTATACATGTTATTCCCGGAATTGTGGATTTTTCCCAAGTCCATTTAGTAGCGGTTTATGGACTTGTCCTTTAGGAAACAGTCTAACTCCTTTTTAAACTCTGCCAAGCTAACCGCCTTCACCATAAGTACATAAACATTCACCACCTGCTGGCCAAACTAGGGAAATACACCTCAAGAAATAATCAATACAGTTTACAGGCTTAAAACCCACTGTTTTGTCACAATGTCTAATTTTGGGCATTTTGCACAAAACGTCCAAAATCAGAATAAGAAAGAAGGCCATTTTTGAAAAAGAAAAACGTCTATCTTATTTAGAAAATACTGTTTCGAACAAGGTTTTGTGCTTTGAATGTTTTGTTTTTTGGTCCATTAAAAAATAATAAAATAAAACATACAGATCCATGCCATTGGGATGTAAAAGGAGCCAGCATTTTAAGTACAGTGGACCCCCAGACATCCCAGGAGAGCAATGGGGAATCCTAGAGGATACTTCTGTGCACTTCATAAAAATGTTCCCAGGTACACATCTCACCTTTGCTTCCTTATCTTGTCCCCTGAGCCCTCCAAAACTCACCCAAACACACTGTCCCCCACTACAATAGCCCTTATGGGTGAAGGGGACACCTGTATGTGAGTACAATAGGGTTTTGGTGACTTTGGGAGGGCGTCACAATTTCCACCACAAGTGTGACAGGTAGAGGGAGATAGAGAGCTTGGTCCCCCACTGTGTACTTCATCGACCACTACCCTACTCCAGGGACCTACATGCTGCTCTAATAGACCTTCCTTTAACATCTGAGGCTGTCATACAGGCTGGTAAGTCATATTTGTATTTACATTTTGGGGGGTGGGGGGTATTGGGGAGTTATGCTTGATTCCCTCCAGTGGTCATCTAATCATTTAGGGCACCTTTTGTGCCTTATTTGTTCTGAAAACAGGTCTAGACCAAAGAGTCTTAGTTTTAGACCTGTTTTGTTCTATTATGGTTGTAAAACATCCAAGTGTTAGGCATGCCCTAATCCTGCCTTTGAACTGCCCTCAAAACACCCCCTTGTGATTTAGATGCCCTGCAGATGAATTTCATAGATAAACGTCTGCAAAATAGGTTTCAAAAATATTAATTTGGTTGTTTTTAGAAGAAAAACATCCAAATGGTGCTTTATGATACTTTTTGGACGTTTTTTTTTCTTTTGAAAATGAGCTCCAAAGGCTATGTGACCTTATTAAAAATTCACCAAAAAAAACACCACTCTCAAAATTGTTGAATAATCAACATGCTTTAAATATTATGAAACCATAAATAATTTCTATGTGGAAGGAAAAAGCCTTAGCACCCAGTCAGATTACGCTCATAGGTTTAACTGACTTCAGAGATATATTAACTTATTGGCAAAAAGGTATCCATCATTATTTGCTTACTAAATCAAAATATAGTGAACAATCTCTCAAAACTTTTTATAGTTCAAAGAAAAAACAGTCCCACTGATGGTGGCCAGGGTTTTGCTGATTAGCTGCATCAGAGATTACAGGACCACTGTTTCAAATTAGGCACTATGGAATTCCGTGCTCATCAGCTCTCAAAGATCAAATTTTCCTACACTCCCCTGGTTTCCATATATGGCACCCAAAGTTAGACACATTCTGGCTGATATTCAAAACTATTTTGGTCAGGAGCAGCTCTTGGATGGTTAAATAGCATTTTAGCACCTAACCATGGATATTCAGTAGGAGATAACCACACAAGGATACTGGAAGAGGCCACCAATTCATTGCTTCATTCATTATTACAGATCCTTGACCACTTCTGCCACATTAAGCCACAGGTAGCCAGGCTGGGAAAAAAAGTGTCCAGGGGTCAATTTTGGCCCACAAGCTGTACTTTAGAGACTGCCCCCATAACTTATAATAAACTATTTCAGCAATGAGGATGCACTAAACCCCACTGGTAATCAACCCTCTCTGCCTTACATACCACTGAGTATATGGGGGACCATTTCACCAGAATTTATCATACTTTTGAAAAGAAGGTTAGTTTATCCATCCTCATTAATTCTTCAACTTTATATTCCAATATGCAAGGGCACTGTTATCCTTTCATTTTGTGGTGAGCACCAACCTAGCAGCAAGCAACAAATCACTAACCAGGCTATACCACCATTCCCACTGTCCTTCCTAAGCCCAATAACCCAGGTGATATACTCTTCAATCAAAATGCACAACCTCCCCTGTGCACTTCTCAATCTAGCATTTGACTGACAATTAAAACCTTTGAATTACTTCAAACTTCCATACAAGAAAGAAATTACCCTTTGCCCTTCCACATCTTCAACACATCAGAGATTCAAACATCCCACCCGGAAATAACTTCCACAGAGTCAGAGTCTGTAGAATATTTTGTACTCAATCTGCCAACACGTGACTCAGCAAGAACACTTATGACTAATTGTATTAGCTACCTTCCATTTGGCATCAACCCAGAACAGTTTGGACACTTCCATGGTTTAGACAATTTGAGACTGAGATACCACTGGACAGATCTGATTGAATCAGCCACAAGAACAGGGGTCCCTGATCTGTTAGATAGATGTCTCACCAGTTGAGAGGTCTGAATCCACTGAAAGCATAGGATCCTTGTGTTTGTCTCATATTGAGACATGCCAAGGGAGTTACATGCACTGCTGAAGCCATAAAATCTACCATCATTAACATGTTCCATGCTGTCAGCTGCTGACTCTTCCTTCCACAATGGACATAAAAGTAGGTGCACTTTCTTGTGGAAGAAAGGTTTCCATGTGAGTTGGTTCTAGCAGAACTCCTGTAACTACCAATTAAGCTGAGTGGAACTTGGAGTAATTTATTATGAATCCTAATGACTCCACAACCCAGACGTGGTTTAGTGTATTTAAGTCTTGATATACTGCCCTTTCCAAAATAAAATCAAAGCAGTGTTCATTGATTCCCTGGCTTCTCATAGGTGTGCTACCACCATGGCTAGGCATTTTGTGGGTGACTTTACAAAGCATTTTCCCATGTATTGTATGTTTTACATACGGAAAAGGGCTCTTATAAAATTGTATGTAACACCAAAAGAGGCTCTTCAAGTCTGCAGCAAACAGCAAGGGACAAAAACCAAAGCAGATCAGGAGTCTAAGAAAATCTTTATTGAAATAAATCAGACGTGTCCACATTTCGCCAACTAGGTTGCATCAGGGGTTTTACAACACACAAGCCAGGGGTTAAGGTCCTGTTTTCCCTAGCTATCAAATAAGCACCCAAGACTGCATTCAAAACTGCAGTCAGCAGCTCTTGAATAACATGACAGCTTGTTTCTTAGGCTCCATCACGCTTCCTTTGATCATCTTCAGGTAACGTGTTTTGTGTTCCCTCACCCACTGTTCTTCACTTCTTTCTCTCTTGTGATACCTCTTTCAGTTATTTAGGCCCCAGGTTATGAAACTGTCATGTCTGTGGTCATGACCCCTCTCAGACTTACCTTATTTCTGGGGGTCAGCTTCTGAGCTGGATTCTGTCTGTCCTTTCTGAGTTAGCTCTGTCTCTGTGTGCTGGCTGCTTCCAGGATGGCTCTAATTACTCCACTGTGCTGCACCAGTGTATGTTGAGCCTCTCTATGCTTCAGTATGCTTTCTGCCTGCTTTTTGGTTTGTGCTCCCATCGCCCTCTGGTGACCAGAACCGGTGGCTGCCATAGACTGTCTTGCTGTCCCTACCCGTTCCAGGTTTCAGCCCAGTCTGGTCCAGATCTTCCAGGCTGCCAGACTTGTCTTTCTTGTTTGTGCCTGAACAGCACCCGTAATTGCCTTGAGATTGCTGCAGCTGAGCCTCAGGTGCTGATGGGCTTTATTAATCACCTAGAAACTTCTGTGTTTGCCTTTGCATCGCCTAAGGTCCCTGGTATGCTCTGTGCACTTCTGCCTATTCCAGTTTATTGTCTGAGATTCTTGCCTGATTCTAGTCTAGTCTTTGTGTAGTTTATCTTGTATTGTATTGCTTGTTTCCCAGTCTTGTCTCTTGCTGTATTTCTCTGTCTAGTTCTTGGTTGTCTGTGTTTCTGGTTTAGAGGCTGCCTGGCAGCTTTCAGTTCTGTCTCTTACCTGTCTATGTTTCCTTTCTTAGTGGCTGCTTTGCAGCTTTCAGTCCTGACCCTTAAGCCTGTCCATTTCCTGCCTAGTGTAGTATTACATAGTAACATAGTAAATGACGGCAGAAAAAGACCTGCATGGTCCATCCAGTCTGCCCAACAAGATAAACTCATATGTGCTACTTTTTGTGTATACCTTACCTTGATTTGTACCTGTCCTTTTCAAGGCACAGACCGTGTAAGTCTGCCCAGCACTATCCCCGCCTCCCAACCACCAGCCCCGCCTCTCACCACCGGCAATGGCACTGACCGTATACAGTGGTGGAAATAAGTATTTGATCCCTTGCTGATTTTGTAAGTTTGCCCACTGACAAAGACATGAGCAGCCCATAATTGAAGGGTAGGTTATTGGTAACAGTGAGAGATAGCACATCACAAATTAAATCCGGAAAATCACATTGTGGAAAGTATATGAATTTATTTGCATTCTGCAGAGGGAAATAAGTATTTGATCCCCCACCAACCAGTAAGAGATCTGGCCCCTACAGACCAGGTAGATGCTCCAAATCAACTCGTTACCTGCATGACAGACAGCTGTCGGCAATGGTCACCTGTATGAAAGACACCTGTCCACAGACTCAGTGAATCAGTCAGACTCTAACCTCTACAAAATGGCCAAGAGCAAGGAGCTGTCTAAGGATGTCAGGGACAAGATCATACACCTGCACAAGGCTGGAATGGGCTACAAAACCATCAGTAAGACGCTGGGCGAGAAGGAGACAACTGTTGGTGCCATAGTAAGAAAATGGAAGAAGTACAAAATGACTGTCAATCGACAAAGATCTGGGGCTCCACGCAAAATCTCACCTCGTGGGGTATCCTTGATCATGAGGAAGGTTAGAAATCAGCCTACAACTACAAGGGGGGAACTTGTCAATGATCTCAAGGCAGCTGGGACCACTGTCACCACGAAAACCATTGGTAACACATTACGACATAACGGATTGCAATCCTGCAGTGCCCGCAAGGTCCCCCTGCTCCGGAAGGCACATGTGACGGCCCGTCTGAAGTTTGCCAGTGAACACCTGGATGATGCCGAGAGTGATTGGGAGAAGGTGCTGTGGTCAGATGAGACAAAAATTGAGCTCTTTGGCATGAACTCAACTCGCCGTGTTTGGAGGAAGAGAAATGCTGCCTATGACCCAAAGAACACCGTCCCCACTGTCAAGCATGGAGGTGGAAATGTTATGTTTTGGGGGTGTTTCTCTGCTAAGGGCACAGGACTACTTCACCGCATCAATGGGAGAATGGATGGGGCCATGTACCGTACAATTCTGAGTGACAACCTCCTTCCCTCCGCCAGGGCCTTAAAAATGGGTCGTGGCTGGGTCTTCCAGCACGACAATGACCCAAAACATACAGCCAAGGCAACAAAGGAGTGGCTCAGGAAGAAGCACATTAGGGTCATGGAGTGGCCTAGCCAGTCACCAGACCTTAATCCCATTGAAAACTTATGGAGGGAGCTGAAGCTGCGAGTTGCCAAGCGACAGCCCAGAACTCTTAATGATTTAGAGATGATCTGCAAAGAGGAGTGGACCAAAATTCCTCCTGACATGTGTGCAAACCTCATCATCAACTACAGAAGACGTCTGACCGCTGTGCTTGCCAACAAGGGTTTTGCCACCAAGTATTAGGTCTTGTTTGCCAGAGGGATTAAATACTTATTTCCCTCTGCAGAATGCAAATAAATTCATATACTTTCCACAATGTGATTTTCCGGATTTAATTTGTGATGTGCTATCTCTCACTGTTACCAATAACCTACCCTTCAATTATGGGCTGCTCATGTCTTTGTCAGTGGGCAAACTTACAAAATCAGCAAGGGATCAAATACTTATTTCCACCACTGTAAGTCTGCCCAGCACTATCCCCATCTCCCGCCACCGGCTGTGCCACCCAATCTCGGCTAAGCTCCTTAGGACCTATTCCTTCTGAACAAGATTCCTTTATGTATATCCCACGCGTGTTTGAATTCTGTTACCGTTTTCATTTCCACCACCTCCCGAGGGAGGGCATTCAAAGCATCCACTACTCTCTCCGTGAAAAAATACTTCCTGACATTTTTCTTGAGTCTACCCCCCTTCAATCTCATTTCATGTCCTCTCGTTCTACCTCCTTCGCATCTCCGGAAAAGGTTCGTTTGCGGATTAATACTTTTCAAATATTTGAACGTCTGTATCATATCACCCCTGTTTCTTCTTTCTTCCAGAGTATACATGTTCAGGTCATCAAGTCTGTCCTCATACGTCTTGTAACGCAAATCCCTTACCATTCTCGTAGCTTTTCTTTGCACCTCGTCAATTCTTTTTACATCCTTTGCAAGGTACGGCCTCCAAAACTGAACACAATACTCCAGGTGGGGCCTCACCAACGACTTATACAGGGGCAACAACACCCCCTTTCTTCTGCTTGTCACACCTCTCTCTATACAGCCTAACAACTTTCTAGCTATGGCCACCGCCTTGTCACACTATTTTGTCGCCTTCAGATCCTCAGATACTATCACCCCAAGATCCCTCTCCCCATCTGTTCCTATCAGACTCTCCCCGCCTAACACATACGTCTCCAGAGGATTTCTATTCCCTAAGTGCATCACTTTGCATTTCTTCGCTTTGAATTTTAATTGCCAAACCTTAGACCATTCTTCTAGCTTCCTCAGATCCTTTTTCATGTTTTCCACTCCCTCCCGGGAGCCCATTCTATTACAGATCTTAGTATCATCTGCAAATAGGCAAACTTTACCTTCTAACCATTCGGCAATGCCACTCACAAATATATTGAACAGAATCGGTCCCAGCACCGAAGGAACCGTCTAAAAATAACAAGAAGCAGCATAAGGAGTGTCAAAGCAAATGCAAGGCGCAGATAAAGAAGGCCAAGAGGGATTATGAAAAAAAGATAGCATTAGAGGCAAAAAAACATAGTAAAAAATTTTTTCGGTATATTAAAAGCAGGAAGTCGGCAAAAGAATCGGTTGGGCCGCTGGATGACCGAGGGGTAAAAGGGGCGATCAAGGAAGACAACAATTTAGCGGAGAGACTGAATGAATTCTTTGCTTCGGTCTTCACCGAGGAAGATTTGGGTGGGATACCGGTGTCGGAAATGGTATTTCAAGCGGACGAGTCGGAGAAACTTACTCACTTCACGGTAAACCTGGAGGACGTAATGGGGCAGTTCGGCAAACTGAAGAGTAGCAAATCTCCTGGACCGGATGGTATTCATCCTAGAGTACTGATAGAACTGAAAAATGAGCTTGCGGAGCTACTGCTAGTGATATGCAACTTATCCTTAAAATCGAGCGTGGTACCGGAAGATTGGAGGGTGGCCAATGTAACGCCCATTTTTAAAAAAGGCTCCAGGGGAGATCCGGGAAATTATAGACCAGTGAATCTGACGTCGGTGCCAGAGAAATTGGTAGAGGCTATTATTAAAAACAAAATTACACAGCACATCCGAGGACATGGATTACTGAGACCGAGTCAGCAAGGCTTTTATGTGGGGAAATCTTGCCTGACCAATTTACTTCAATTCTTTGAAGGAGTAAACAAACATGTGGACAAAGGGGAGCCGGTTGATATTGTGTATCTGGATTTTCAAAAGGCGTTTGACAAGGTACCTCATGAAAGGCTACAGAGGAAATTGGAGGGTCATGGGATAGGGGGAAATGTCCTATTGTGGATTAAAAACTGGTTAAAGGATAGGAAACAGAGAGTGGGGTTAAATGGGCAGTATTCACAATGGAGAAGGGTAGTTAGTGGGGTTCCTCAGGGGTCTGTGCTAGGACCGCTGCTTTTTAATATATTTATAAATGATTTAGAGATGGGAGTAACTAGCGAGGTAATTAAATTTGCTGATGACACAAAGTTATTCAAAGTCGTTAAATCGCGACAGGATTGTGAAAAATTACAAGAGGACCTTACGAGACTGGGAGACTGGGCGGCTAAATGGCAGATGACATTTAATTTGAGCAAGTGCAAGGTGATGCATGTGGGAAAAAAGAACCCGAATTATAGCTACGTCATGCAAGGCTCCACATTAGGAGTTACGGACCAAGAAATGGATCTGGGTGTCGTCATCGATAATACACTGAAACCTTCTGCTCAGTGTGCTGTTGCGGCTAGGAAAGCAAATAGAATGTTGGGTATTATTAGGAAAGGTATGGAAAACAGGTGTGAGGATGTTAAAATGCCGTTGTATCGCTCCATGGTGCGACCGCACCTTGAGTAGTGTGTTCAATTCTGGTCGCCGCATCTCAAGAAAGATACAGTAGAATTGGAAAAGGTGCAGCGAAGGGCGACTAAAATGATAGCGGGGATGGGACGACTTCCCTATGAAGAAAGATTAAGGAGGCTAGGGCTATTCAGCTTGGAGACGAGACGGCTGAGGGGAGACATGATAGAGGTATATAAAATAATGAGTGGAGTGGAACAGGTGGATGTGAAGCGTCTGTTCACGCTTTCCAAAAATACTAGGACTAGGGGGCATGCGACTAAACTACAGTGTAGTAAATTTAAAACAAATCGGAGAAACTTTTTCTTCACCCAACATGTACAGTGGGGGAAATAAGTATTTGATCCCTTGCTGATTTTGTAAGTTTGCCCACTGACAAAGACATGAGCAGCCCATAATTGAAGGGTAGGTTATTGGTAACAGTGAGAGATAGCACATCACAAATTAAATCCGGAAAATCACATTGTGGAAAGTATATGAATTTATTTGCATTCTGCAGAGGGAAATAAGTATTTGATCCCCCACCAACCAGTAAGAGATCTGGCCCCTACAGACCAGGTAGATGCTCCAAATCAACTCGTTACCTGCATGACAGACAGCTGTCGGCAATGGTCACCTGTATGAAAGACACCTGTCCACAGACTCAGTGAATCAGTCAGACTCTAACCTCTACAAAATGGCCAAGAGCAAGGAGCTGTCTAAGGATGTCAGGGACAAGATCATACACCTGCACAAGGCTGGAATGGGCTACAAAACCATCAGTAAGACGCTGGGCGAGAAGGAGACAACTGTTGGTGCCATAGTAAGAAAATGGAAGAAGTACAAAATGACTGTCAATCGACAAAGATCTGGGGCTCCACGCAAAATCTCACCTCGTGGGGTATCCTTGATCATGAGGAAGGTTAGAAATCAGCCTACAACTACAAGGGGGGAACTTGTCAATGATCTCAAGGCAGCTGGGACCACTGTCACCACGAAAACCATTGGTAACACATTACGACATAACGGATTGCAATCCTGCAGTGCCCGCAAGGTCCCCCTGCTCCGGAAGGCACATGTGACGGCCCGTCTGAAGTTTGCCAGTGAACACCTGGATGATGCCGAGAGTGATTGGGAGAAGGTGCTGTGGTCAGATGAGACAAAAATTGAGCTCTTTGGCATGAACTCAACTCGCCGTGTTTGGAGGAAGAGAAATGCTGCCTATGACCCAAAGAACACCGTCCCCACTGTCAAGCATGGAGGTGGAAATGTTATGTTTTGGGGGTGTTTCTCTGCTAAGGGCACAGGACTACTTCACCGCATCAATGGGAGAATGGATGGGGCCATGTACCGTACAATTCTGAGTGACAACCTCCTTCCCTCCGCCAGGGCCTTAAAAATGGGTCGTGGCTGGGTCTTCCAGCACGACAATGACCCAAAACATACAGCCAAGGCAACAAAGGAGTGGCTCAGGAAGAAGCACATTAGGGTCATGGAGTGGCCTAGCCAGTCACCAGACCTTAATCCCATTGAAAACTTATGGAGGGAGCTGAAGCTGCGAGTTGCCAAGCGACAGCCCAGAACTCTTAATGATTTAGAGATGATCTGCAAAGAGGAGTGGACCAAAATTCCTCCTGACATGTGTGCAAACCTCATCATCAACTACAGAAGACGTCTGACCGCTGTGCTTGCCAACAAGGGTTTTGCCACCAAGTATTAGGTCTTGTTTGCCAGAGGGATTAAATACTTATTTCCCTCTGCAGAATGCAAATAAATTCATATACTTTCCACAATGTGATTTTCCGGATTTAATTTGTGATGTGCTATCTCTCACTGTTACCAATAACCTACCCTTCAATTATGGGCTGCTCATGTCTTTGTCAGTGGGCAAACTTACAAAATCAGCAAGGGATCAAATACTTATTTCCCCCACTGTAATTAAACTCTGGAATTCATTGCCGGAAAATGTGGTGAAGACGGTTAGCTTAGCAGAGTTTAAAAAGGGGTTGGACGGTTTCCTAAAGGACAAGTCCATAAACCGCTACTAAACGGACTTGGAAAAATCCAAAATTCCAGGAATAACATGTATAGAATGTTTGTACGTTTGGGAAGCTTGCCAGGTGCCCTTGGCCTGGATTGGCCGCTGTCGTGGACAAGATGCTGGGCTCGATGGACCCTTGGTCTTTTCCCAGTATGGCATTACTTATGTACTTATGTACTTGAGGCACACCACTACTCACCTTTCTCTCCTCCGAGCGAATTCCATTCACCACCACCCTCTGGCTTCTGTCTGTCAACCAGTTCCTAATCCAGTTCACCACTTCGGGTCCTATCTTCAGCCCATCCAGTTTATTTAAGAGCCTCCTGTGGGGAACCGTGTCAAAAGCTTTGCTGAAATCTAAGTAGATTACGTCCATAGCTCGTCCCTGATTCAATTCTCCTGTCACCCAATCAAAGAATTCAATGAGATTCGTTTGGCACGATTTCCCTTTGGTAAAACCATGTTGTCTCGGATCTTGCAACTTATTGGCTTCCAGGAAATTCACTATCCTTTCCTTCAGCATCGCTTCCATTACTTTTCCAATAACTGAAGTGAGGCTTACCGGCCTGTAGTTTCCAGCTTCTTCTCTATCACCACTTTTGTGAAGAGGGACCACCTCCGCCGTTGTCCAATCCCTCGGAACCTCTCCCGTCTGCAAGGATATATTAAACAAATCTTTAAGAGGACTCGCCAGAACCTCTCTGAGCTCCCTCAATATCCTCGGGTGGATCCCATCTGGTCCCATGGCTTTGTCCACCTTTAGCTTTTCAAGTTGTTCATACACACTCTCTTCCGTGAACGGTGCTCTATCCACTTCAATCTCATTTGTACTTTTTGCACTCCATCGCGGTCCTTCTCCAGGATTTTCTTCTGTGAAAACAGAACAAAAGTATCTATTTAGCAAATTTGCTTTTTCTTCATCGTTATTCACATAGCGGTTCGCAGTATCTTTTAGTCTCACAATTCCCTTTTTAGTCATTCTTCTTTCACTAGTATACCTGAAGAAATTTTTGTCACCCCTTCTTACATTTCTAGCCATTTGTTCTTCCGCTTTCGCCAGACGTATCTCTCTCTTGGCTTCTTTCATTTTCATCCGGTATTCTTCCTCGTGTTCCTTTTCTTGAGTTTTTATGTATTTCTGGAACGCCAACTCTTTAGCCTTTATTTTCTCAGCCACTTGCTTGGAGAACCATATCGGTTTCCTTTTTCTCTTGCTTTTATTTACTTTCCTTACATAAAGGTTCGTGGCCCTATTTATAGCTTCCTTCAGCCTGGACCACTGTCCTTCCACTTCTCGTATTTCCTCCCAGCCCATCATCTCCTTCCTCAGGTATTCCCCCATTTTACTAAAGTCAGCACGCTTGAAATCCAGGACTTTGAGTTTTTAGTGGCCGCTCTCCACTTTAGCTGTAATATCAAACCAAACTGTTTGATGGTCACTGCCGCCCAGGTGGGCACCCACTTAAATATTTGAGCACCATATCCAGCGTCGCTCCCTCCCTCGTGGGTTCCGTCACCATTTGTCTGAGCAAACCGCTTTGGAAAGCATCCATGATCTCTCTACTTCTTTCCAATTCTGCAGACGGAACCTTCCAATCTACATCCGGCAGATTGAAATCTCCCAGCAACAGCACCTCTCTCTTGTTTCCCAACTTTAGAATATTTTATTTTTTGTTACATTTGTACCCCGCGCTTTCCCACTCATGGCAGGCTCCATGCGGCAGGCAATGGAGGGTTAAGTGATGTGCCCACAGTCACAAGGAGCTGCCTGTGCCGGGAATCAAACTCAGTTCCTCAGTTCCCCAGGACCAAAGTCCACCACCTTAACTACTAGGCCACTCCTATCTGCGATCAGGTCTTTATCTAATTCCTCCAATTGTTTCGGAGGTCTGTAGACAACACCCACGTGTACAAGGTTCTATCCTCTCTTTTTAAGGTGATAGATATCGCTTCTTCCTTTCCCCAGGTCCCTGTCATTTCGGTCGCCATGATATCATTTCTCACATATAGAGCTACTCTTCCACCTTTACGATTCTCTCAATCCTTCCTAAATAGATTATAGCCTGGTATGTTTGCATCCCATTCATGGGAACCATTTAGCCACGTCTCTGTGACTGCAACAAGGTCTAAGTCTGCCTCCAACATCAGGGCTTGAAGGTCATGAACTTTATTGCTTAGACTGCGAGCATTTGTGGCCATCGCTTTCCATGTACATTTCCTGGTATGTGCTTCAACATTTGTGATTTGGGGTTGTCTTTTGTCTCTGGGTACCTTCATATCCTTTTGTTCCAACTTCATTTCTTTCTCTTCTGCCTCAGTTCTATTTTCAGGATCATCACCATACTGTAATGGAGCAAAAGAAATCTGTAGGGGCAACACTTGTAAGGGCGGATGCCTCTGTGTCACATATCGAAGTCTGCCTGAGCCTACTGTGAACCATCTATTCCTAGGTGGTTTTATCCTTGGAGGCAGTGGTGTGAATTTGGCTTGATTCTGTGCTGTATGGTTTTGTGTAGTCTTAGAAGCTGCTTTAAGTGCATCTAATTCCTGTTTTACCTTACTGAGCTCCTGTTTTAAACCTGCAAGCTGATGACAGACAGGACAAGCCTTAAGTCTCCAGATAATTGGCCTTGAAACTGAACCACCACAATTATTACAGAGAATAAAAGTCATCCTGATTTGTAGGAATGGGAATGAACAGGTATGCTATGATGGGGTTAATAGTGTGCAAGATTAACTTTACTCCTCAGCCATACATAGGCAATCAGAGGCAGTTGTAATTTGGGTGGAATTAATTTGTAATAAGTAGAATAGTTAGGAAAGTTATTTAGGGAGTGTCAGTCTTGGGTTGAGGGGCAGGATGGGGGGCTTAAAGTGGAAAAAAGTTCTAATACTTGCTAGCAGTTTTGAAATCTGAAATCTCCTTTTCAGATTTACAGATATCAATAAACCAGTTAGAAACAATCAAATCACAACAGTCAGAGCACACTATATGCAGAGCAGATTAAACAGAGCACACTATATGCAGAGCCAAGAGGTGTTTTTTTTTTAGGAAAGATATAAATGCAGTGCCAATGATAGATAAGGAAAGAAGGGAGAGATGCCCAGAGAAAATACAGCCAATCACAAATGTTGAAGCACATACAAGGAAATGTATTGTCTGTCTGAGTCCTAGCCCAGTTTCCTGCCTTGCTGCCCATGTTTATTTCTTTCCCCTCTGACCATTAGTCCTAACCCTGTTCAGCCTAGTTGGTATCCAGTTCCTTCTCTGTCCAGTAAGTCCTGCCGGCCACCTGCATCCAGGGGCTCAACTCCTAGGTAAGGGTGGTCAAGTCTAGCTGTCCCTGCCAGAGTTCTGCCTTGTCTCTGGTGTGGGGTGGTTTTGCCTGCTGCTGCCGCTCCGCGGGAGTGGCCCAAGGGCTCACGAACCCAGGTTCTGCTTTGAAAGCCTGACAGAAACGACCTTCCCGCTCTCTTAGAGCGAATATGTCTCTTTATTCTTTCAAAGCCCTTTTGAAAACTTTATTTTCTCCTCTACCTGATTATTCTTTCTCTTCTACCCCTACCCTCAGCTACAGAAAAAGAATTTTGTTTTATTATTGTAAACCACTTAGTCGTCTGTATAGGCTTAATTGTGGTATATCAAATGTCTGGAAATAAATAAATACATAAATACACACATACAGTACACACACACACATTTATAACTCCTTTACAACAAAATAACTGACTCCCTTCTACCCCTCCAGGGGCTGTGAGCTGCCTCCCTTGTGTCCCCAACTGACACAAACAGCAGAAGACCTAAGCCAGAAATTAAACCTAGGTGCTCTATATGGCAGTGTAAGGATGAGATGTTGATAGCTGCAGACCAGGATAGTGGACATTTCACTGCAAGCATACAAAAAAAAAATCAATACAACAGACATCTATAGCTTCTGTAAGAAAGTGCTGTAAATGGTTACTCATCTCATAGCTGGCAGCAAAGTTCTGATGGCAGAAAATTTCTACACAGAAAGGCACAATGAGGTGGCACATCTCATTCACTGGAAACTAGCTTCTCCTACTAACCTACAAATGCACTCGATCTGCAGCCCCTTCCTTACCTCTCTACCCTCATCTCCCCTTACGTTCTTACCCGTAACCTCCGCTCTCAAGACAAATCCCTCCTCTCAGTACCCTTCTCCACCACCACCTACTCCAGGCTCCGCCCTTTCTGCCTCACCTCACCCCATGCTTGGAATAAACTCCCTGACCATACGCCAGGCCCTCTCCCTGCCCATCTTCAAATCCTTGCTCAAAGCCCACCTCTTCAATGTCGCCTTCGGCACCTAACCACTACACCTATTCAGGAAATCTTGACTGCCCCAACTTGACATTTCGTCCTTTAGATTGTAAGCTCCTTCGAGCAGGGACTGTCCTTCTTTGTTAAACTGTACAGCGCTGCGTAACCCTAGTAGCGCTCTAGAAATGTTAAGTAGTAGTAGTGGTAACTATGTAAAGCGAATGCTACATACCTGTAGAAGGTATTCTCCGAGGACAGCAGGCTGATTGTTCTCATTGATGGGTGACGTCCACGGCAGCCCCTCAAATCGGAAACTTCACTAGCAAAGCCCTTTGCTACTCCTCGCGTGCCCATGCGCACCGCGCATGCACGTCCGTCTTCCCGCCCGAACCGGCTCGTGTTCGTCAGTCCCATATGTAGCAAGACAATGACAAGGGAAGACACAACTCCAAAGGGGAGGCGGGCGGGTTTGTGAGAACAATCAGCCTGCTGTCCTCGGAGAATACCTTCTACAGGTATGTAGCATTCGCTTTCTCCGAGGACAAGCAGGCTGCTTGTTCTCACTGATGGGGTATCCCTAGCCCCCAGGCTCACTCAAAACAACAAACATGGTCAATTAGGCCTCACAACGGCGAGGACATAACTGAGATTGACCTAACAATCTATCCAACTAACTGAGTGTGTAGCCTGTAACAGAATAAACATGGGCCTAGGGGGGTGGAGTTGGATTCTAAACCCCGAACAGATTCTGAAGCACTGACTGCCCGAACCGACTGTCGTGTCGGGTATCCTACTGCAGGCAGTAATGAGATGTGAATGTGTGGACAGATGACCACGTCGCAGCTTTGCAGATCTCTTCAATAGTGGCTGACTTCAAGTGGGCTACCGACGCTGCCATGGCTCTAACATTATGAGCCGTGACATGACCCTCAAGAGCCAGCCCAGCCTGGGTGTAAGTGAAGGAAATGCAATCTGCTAGCCAATTGGATATGGTGCGTTTCCCCACAGTCACTCCCCTCTTGTGGGGTCAAAAGAAACAAACATTTGAGTGGACTGTTTGTGCCGCTCCAGATAGAAGGCCAATGCTCGCTTGCAGTCCAATGTGTGCAGCTGACGTTCAGCAGGGCAGGAATGAGGACGGGGAAAGAATGTTGGCAAGACAATTGACTGGTTCAGATGGAACTCCGACACAACCTTTGGCAGGAACTTAGGGTGAGTGCGGAGAACTACTCTGTTATGATGAAATTTGGTGTAAGGGGCCTGGGCTACCAGGGCCTGAAGCTCACTGACTCTACGAGCTGAAGTAACTGCCACCAAGAAAATGACCTTCCAGGTCAAGTACTTCAGATGGCAGGAGTTCAGTGGCTCAAAAGGAGGTTTCATCAGCTGGGTGAGAACGACATTGAGATCCCATGACACTGTAGGAGGTTTGACACGGGGCTTTGACAAAAGCAAACCTCTCATGAAGCGAACAACTAAAGGCTGTCCTGAGATCGGCTTACCTTCCACACGGTAATGGTATGCACTGATTGCACTAAGGTGAACCCTTACAGAGTTGGTCTTGAGACCAGACTCAGACAAGTGCAGAAGGTATTCAAGCATGGTCTATGTAGGACAAGAGCGAGGATCTAGGGCCTTGCTGTCACACCAGACGGCAAACCTCCTCCATAGAAAGAAGTAACTCATCTTAGTGGAATCTTTCCTGGAAGCAAGCAAGATGCGGGAGACACCCTCTGACAGACCCAAAGAGGCAAAGTCTATGCTCTCAACATCCAGGCCATGAGAGCCAGAGACTGGAGGCTGGGATGCAGAAGCGCCCCTTCGTCCTGTGTGATGAGGGTCGGAAAACACTCCAATCTCCACGGTTCTTCGGAGGATGACTCCAGAAGAAGAGGGAACCAGATCTGACGCAGCCAAAAAAAGCAATCAGAATCATGGTGCCTCGGTCTTGCTTGAGTTTCAACAAAGTCTTCCCGACCAGAGGTATGGGAGGATAAGCATACAGCAGACCTTCCCCCCCAGTCCAGGAGGAAGGCATCCGGTGCCAGTCTGCCGTGGGCCTGAAGCCTGGAACAGAACTGAGGGACTTTGTGGTTGGCTCGATATGCAAAGAGATCTACCAAGGGGGTGCCCCACACCTGGAAGATCTGTCGCACTACTCTGGAGTTGAGCGACCACTCGTGAGGTTGCATAATCCTGCTCAACCTGTCGGCCAGACTGTTGTTTACGCCTGCCAGATATGTGGCTTGGAGCACCATGCCGTGACGGCGAGCCCAGAGCCACCTGCTGACGGCTTCCTGACACAGGGGGCGAGATCCGGTGCCCCCCTGCTTGTTGATGTAATACATGGCAACCTGGTTGTCTGTCTGAATTTGGATAATTTGGTGGGACAGCCGATCTCTGAAAGCCTTCAGAGCGTTCCAGACCGCTCGTAACTCCAGGAGATTGATCTGCAGATCGCGTTCCTGGAGGGCCCAGCTTCCCTGGGTGTGAAGCCCATCGACATGAGCTCCCCACCCCAGGAGAGACGCATCCGTAGTCAGCACTTTTTGTGGCTGAGGAATTTGGAAAGGACGTCCCAGAGTCAAATTGGACCAAATCGTCCACCAATACAGGGATTTGAGAAAACTCGTGGACAGGTGGATCACGTCTTCTAGATCCCCAGCAGCCTGAAACCACTGGGAAGCTAGGGTCCATTGAGCAGATCGCATGTGAAGGCGGGCCATGGGAGTCACATGAACTGTGGAGGCCATGTGGCCCAGCAATCTCAACATCTGCCGAGCTGTGATCTGCTGGGACGCTCGCACCCGCGAGACGAGGGACAACAAGTTGTTGGCTCTCGTCTCTGGGAGATAGGCACGAGCCGTCCGAGAATCCAGCAGAGCTCCTATGAATTCGAGTCTCTGTACTGGAAGAAGATGGGACTTTGGATAATTTATCACAAACCCCAGTAGCTCCAGGAGGCGAATAGTCATCTGCATGGACTGTAGTGCTCCTGCCTCGGATGTGTTCTTCACCAGCCAATCGTCGAGATAGGGGAACACGTGTACTCCCAGCCTGCGAAGCGCCGCTGCTACTACAGCTAAGCACTTCTTGAACACTCTGGGCGCAGAGTACATAAGTACATAAGTAATGCCATACTGGGAAAAGACCAAGGGTCCATCGAGCCCAGCATCCTGTCCACGACAGCGGCCAATCCAGGCCAAGGGCACCTGGCAAGCTTCCCAAACGTACAAACATTCTATACATGTTATTCCTGGAATTTTGGATTTTTCCAAGTCCGTTTAGTAGCGGTTTATGGACTTGTCCTTTAGGAAACCGTCCAACCCCTTTTTAAACTCTGCTAAGCTAACCGCCTTCCCCACTTTCTCCGGCAACGAATTCTAGAGTTTAATTACACGTTGGGTGAAGAAAACTTTTCTCCGATTTGTTTTAAATTTACTACACTGTAGTTTCATCGCATGCCCCCTAGTCCTAGTATTTTTGGAAAGCGTGAACAGACGCTTCACATCCACCTGTTCCATTCCACTCATTATTTTATATACCTCTATCATGTCTCCCCTCAGCCGTCTCTTCTCCAAGCTGTATAGCCCTAGCCTCCTTAGTCTTTCTTCATAGGGAAGTCGTCCCATCCCCGCTATCTTTTTAGTCGCCCTTCGCTGCACCTTTTCCAATTCTACTATATCTTTCTTGAGATGCGGCGACCAGAATTGAACACAATACTCAAGGTGCGGTCGCACCATGGAGCGATACAACGGCATTATAACATCCTCACACCTGTTTTCCGTACCTTTCCTAATAATACCCAACATTCTATTCGCTTTCCTAGCCGCAGCAGCACACTGAGCAGAAGGTTTCAGTGTGTTATCGACGACGACACCCAGATCCCTTTCTTGGTCCGTAACTCCTAACGTGGAACCTTGCATGACGTAGCTATAATTCGGGTTCTTTTTTCCCACATGCATCACCTTGCACTTGCTCACATTAAACATCATCTGCCATTTAGCCGCCCAGTCTCCCAGTCTCGTAAGGTCCTCTTGTAATTTTTCACAATCCTGTCGCGATTTAACGACTTTGAATAACTTTGTGTCATCAGCAAATTTAATTACCTCGCTAGTTACTCCCATCTCTAAATCATTTATAAATATATTAAAAAGCAGCGGTCCTAGCACGGACCCCTGAGGAACCCCACTAACTACCCTTCTCCATTGTGAATACTGCCCATTTAACCCCACTCTCTGTTTCCTATCCTTCAACCAGTTTTTAATCCACAATAGGACATTTCCTCCTATCCCATGACCCTCCAATTTCCTCTGTAGCCTTTCATGAGGTACCTTGTCAAACGCCTTTTGAAAATCCAGATACACAATATCAACCGACTCCCCTTTGTCCACATGTTTGTTCACTCCTTCAAAGAATGGAAGTAAATTGGTCAGGCAAGATTTCCCCACACAAAAGCCATGCTGACTTGGTCTCAGTAATCCATGTCCTCGGATGTGCTGTGTAATTTTGTTTTTAATAATAGCCTCTACCATTTTCCCAGGCACCGACGTCAGACTCACCGGTCTATAATTTCCCGGATCTCCCCTGGAGCCTTTTTTAAAAATGGGCGTTACATTGGCCACCCTCCAATCTTCCGGTACCACGCTCGATTTTAAGGATAAGTTGCATATCACTAGCAGTAGCTCCGCAAGCTCGTTTTTCAGTTCTATCAGTACTCTAGGATGAATACCATCCGGTCCAGGAGATTTGCTACTCTTCAGTTTGCCGAACTGCCCCATTACGTCCTCCAGGTTTACCGTGAAGTCAGTAAGTTTCTCCGACTCGTCCGCTTGAAATACCATTTCCGACACCGGTATCCCACCCAAATCTTCCTCGGTGAAGACCGAAGCAAAGAATTCATTCAGTCTCTCCGCTACGTCTTTGTCTTCCTTGATCGCCCCTTTTACCCCTCGGTCATCCAGCGGCCCAACCGATTATTTTGCCGGCTTCCTGCTTTTAATATACCGAAAAAAAATTTTACTATGTTTTTTTGCCTCTAATGCTATCTTTTTTTCATACTCCCTCTTGGCCTTCTTAATCTGCGCCTTGCATTTGTTTTGACACTCCTTATGCTGTTTCTTGTTATTTTCAGACGGTTCCTTCTTCCATTTTCTGAAGGCGTTTCTTTTAGCCCTAATAGCTTCCTTCACCTCACTTTTCAACCAGGCCGGGTGTCTTTTGGACTTCCGTCTTTCTTTTCTAATTTGCGGAATATGTATGGCCTGGGCCTCCAGGATGGTATTTTTGAACAGCGTCCACGCCTGTTGTACAGTTTTTACTCTCTCAGTTGCCCCCCTAAGTTTTTTTTTTACCGTTCTTCTCATTTTATCATAGTCTCCTTTTTTAAAGTTAAACGCTAACGTATTTGACTTTCTGTGTACAGTTACTTCAAGGTCGATGTCAAAACTGATCATATTATGGTCACTGTTATCAAGCGGCCCCAGTACCATAACGTCCCTCACCAGATCATGCGCTCCACTAAGGACCAAGTCTAGAATTTTTCCTTCTCTCGTCAGCTCCTGCACCAGTTGCTCCATAAAGCTGTCCTTGATTTCATCAAGGAATTGTATCTCTGTAGCGTGTCCCGATGTTACATTTACCCAGTCTATATTTGGATAATTGAAGTCACCCATTATTATCACATTGCCCATTTTGTTCGCGTCTCTGATTTCTTTTATCATTTCTGTGTCTACCTGCTCATCCTGGCGAGGCGGACGGTAGTACACTCCTATCACCATTTTTTTCCCTTTTATACATGGAATTTCAACCCACAGTGATTCAAAGGTGTGATTTGTGTCCTGCTGAATTTGTAATCTATCTGAGTCAAGGCTCTCGTTAATATACAATGCAACCCCTCCACCAGTCCGGTCCACCCTATCATTACGATATACTTTGTACCCCGGTATGACAGTGTCCCACTGGTTATCCTCCTTCCACCAGGTCTCAGTAATGCCTATTATATCCAATTTTTCATTTAGTGCAATATATTCCAACTCTCCCATCTTATTTCTTAGACTCCTAGCATTTGCATATAGACATTTCAGAGTATGTTTGTTGTTCTTATTTGCATGATGCTTAGTACCTGACACTATTGATTTGACATCTTTTGTCTGATCTTTAGTTGTATTTAAGGGCACCTGGCCTACCATTGTCTGTTGTGCAACCTCACTATCCAGAAACCCTATCTTCCCTGTTTGTGAGGTATCTTTGCAAGATACCTTTTCCCGAACCATGCGCTTTTGAGCGACTGTCGGCCTTCCCCCCATTTCTAGTTTAAAAGCTGCTCTATCTCCTTTTTAAATGCCGACGCCAGCAGCCTGGTCCCACCCTGGTTAAGGTGGAGCCCATCCTTTCGGAATAGGCTCCCCCTTCCCCAGAATGTTGCTCAGTTCCTAACAAATCTAAAACCCTCCTCCCTGCACCATCGTCTCATCCAAAGGGTAGCACACAGTACTGGAAGTGACGTGTGCCCAGCTGAAATTGCAGATACTGCCTGTGAGCTGGCAGTATCGGGATGTGTGTGTAGGCGTCCTTCAAGTCCAGAGAGCATAGCCAGTCGTTTTCCTGAATCATGGGAAGAAGGGTGCCCAGGGAAAGCATCCTGAACTTTTCTTTGACCAGATATTTGTTCAGGGCCCTTAGGTCTAGGATGGGACGCATCCCCCCTGTTTTCTTTTCCACAAGGAAGTACCTGGAATAGAATCCCAGCCCTTCCTGCCCGGATGGCACGGGCTCGACCGCACTGGCGCTGAGAAGGGCGGAGAGTTCCTCTGCAAGTACCTGCTTGTGCTGGAAGCTGTAAGACTGAGCTCCCGGTGGGCAATTTGGAGGTTTGGAGGCTGTAAGGATTATGAGGCTGTCCTACCCTGGTTAGGCCCCTAGAGGGCGCTGACCCCCCTAAAATGTCCAGGGAGAAGGGCTAGGTGAGTCAAAGGGGAGGTATAGCTGGAGCTCGCTAGGACCGGGGAGAGTCCTGGGGGTGGAAACAGGTGCAGCCGGTTATGGGCTGGGTCCTGTTTGCCAGTAAACCCTTAATACCCCACCTGAGAAAGGGAGAAAGTGGGGGAGAGCTGGAGAGCTGAAGAAGAGAGCTGGTAGCTGGAGCTGGTGGCTGGAGCGGGAGATCCCCAGGTGAAGTACTGGCTGAGCCCTTTTGACTTGTGGTGAATGGGGTGCAAGGCAGGGAAGCTGGCTGGGGTAAGAAGGCCCTAGAGTGCCAGGATAAGAACTATGGGTTCAGAGAGCTACTGTGTGTCCCAGATGCCAAGGCTGTGTTTAGAACAGTGAAGAGAACTACTGTGTGTCCCAGATGCCAAGGCTGTGGTTAGAACAGTGAAGAGGTATTGTGTGTCCCAGAGTTAATATTGAGAAGAGACTGGGTGTCCTGGACTGAGCTAGTACTGAGCCAAAATGCCAGTGGGAAAGGGCTCAGGGGGACGAAATAAAGGGACATGGGACTGTGCAAGAAGAAATGTTTAAACTGGAAGATTGCACTGAGAGGAAGAAAGGAAATGGTTAAGCTGGAAGAACTGTTGAGCTTGTGAAAGTGTTTTAAGCTAAGAGAGGTGTGCCCCATGGGCTGAAATAAAGATTTGTATGGAAGAAATCCTGTTAAGACCTGACTCTGTTTGCTTTTTTTGAGAACCAGGTCACCCCGAGTAAAAAGGGGTAGGATCTGAATTTGCATAAAATCTGCATACTAAGAACCAGCTCACCCTGAGTGAAAGAGGGACCTGGGAGCCTGAGGTGAGAGCTCCATCCTCACAATTCTTCACAATTAACCTCATCATGTTTACAAATGGTGGCAGTGGTGGGATCTATACTGAACATCCACGTGGGAGCAGTTGGATTCCGGTTCAAAAACAGATGAGGGGTTGGCGTGAGATGGAGATGTCGTTGGAGGTTCCAGAGGCAGTGGTTCCAGAAGCCCGTCGAGGGGGCCAACACTAGCAAAAGCACTTTGCTCACCTACCCCAGGTAAAGGATACCTAGGGGGGAGGTGAAAGTGGATACGTAAGTGAGAACTGGAGGTTTGGGAGTGGCTGTAGGGGATGGAGGAGGCCACAAGACCCTCCCTGGGAGGGGAGGCGGACACACAGGGAGGTGCAGCACAAGTGAGGGGGCCAGGAGAGAAAACAGGCCACACTTGGATGTTGTTTTTGTGATTGCAGGCTGCACCCCATCGGAGGGCCAGGAAGGCTGGAAGCCGGAGAAAAGTTCAAGCCGGAGAGGAGAAGGCCAGAGCACTCACCAGAGTCAACTACCGCTGGACAGGAGCTATTAAAGCTGGACATTATGAACCAGGTTTTGGGACTTGCAGGGGGAGGGTCGAAAGGGATCTACTGCAGGGGACCCAGCCTGGGGGAGCATGGTAAAAAGGCGGGCACCCTTTTTGTGAGAGGGAAGGGCCCGGGCCATGTGTGGTGCTAAGAGAGGAGTCGTCAGGTGACCCCTTTCTCGGAGGGATCGTGGTAAAGTCTGATGCCCCGGGAGGTAGGAGGTGGCCGCAGAGGAAGGGTCAGACAGGACCGGCTGCAGGTAGGCACCTCAGGTCCTCCGGGAACGGGGGGGAAGGGCCAGGCCATGTGAGGCTAAGGAGAAAGATAAGGGACCTAGGCGAGCTAGGTGACCCCTCCCTCGGAGGGCTCATGGTATTGGCGGGCGCCCAAGAGGTGGAAGGGGGCTGCAGGAGAAGAGGGTCAGGTAGGGCCCGCTGCAGGGGAACCCCCTCAAGGCCTGGTGAATGGGAAGGGCCCGGGACCATGGGATGTGCTAAGAGGGGGATGAGGAGCCTAGATGGGGGGGTTGGTGAGACCCAGGGATAAAAAAAGGAGCCTGAAAAGTGTACCCTCATGGAGGAATTGCTGCTCCTCAGTGGAAAAGGCTTAAAGAGTTGCTGAGGTTGAGCAGCAATTATCTTAAGGGTGGGGGTATGTAAGGATTATGAGGCTGTCCTACCCTGGTTAGGCCCCTAGAGGGCGCTGACCCCCCTAAAATGTCCAGGGAGAAGGGCTAGGTGAGTCAAAGGGGAGGTATAGCTGGAGCTCGCTAGGACCGGGGAGAGTCCTGGGGGTGGAAACAGGTGCAGCCGGTTATGGGCTGGGTCCTGTTTGCCAGTAAACCCTTAATACCCCACCTGAGAAAGGGAGAGAGTGGGGGAGAGCTGGAGAGCTGAAGAAGAGAGCTGGTAGCTGGAGCTGGTGGCTGGAGCGGGAGATCCCCAGGTGAAGTACTGGCTGAGCCCTTTTGACTTGTGGTGAATGGGGTGCAAGGCAGGGAAGCTGGCTGGGGTAAGAAGGCCCTAGAGTGCCAGGATAAGAACTATGGGTTCAGAGAGCTACTGTGTGTCCCAGATGCCAAGGCTGTGTTTAGAACAGTGAAGAGAACTACTGTGTGTCCCAGATGCCAAGGCTGTGGTTAGAACAGTGAAGAGGTATTGTGTGTCCCAGAGTTAATATTGAGAAGAGACTGGGTGTCCTGGACTGAGCTAGTACTGAGCCAAAATGCCAGTGGGAAAGGGCTCAGGGGGACGAAATAAAGGGACATGGGACTGTGCAAGAAGAAATGTTTAAACTGGAAGATTGCACTGAGAGGAAGAAAGGAAATGGTTAAGCTGGAAGAACTGTTGAGCTTGTGAAAGTGTTTTAAGCTAAGAGAGGTGTGCCCCATGGGCTGAAATAAAGATTTGTATGGAAGAAATCCTGTTAAGACCTGACTCTGTTTGCTTTTTTTGAGAACCAGGTCACCCCGAGTAAAAAGGGGTAGGATCTGAATTTGCATAAAATCTGCATACTAAGAACCAGCTCACCCTGAGTGAAAGAGGGACCTGGGAGCCTGAGGTGAGAGCTCCATCCTCACAATTCTTCACAATTAACCTCATCATGTTTACAAGGCCAAATTGAGGGCGTATCCGTGCCGGACTATTTGAAGAACCCACTGATCGGAGGTTATGAGAGGCCACCTTTGGTGAAAAACTTTCAACCTCCCCCCGACCGGCAGATCGCCCAGCACTGACACGTTGATGTCGACTATGCTGTGCTGGAGCCAGTCAAAAGCTCGCCCCTTGCTTTTGCTGGGGAGCCGAGGGGCCTTGCTGAGGCGCACGCTGCTGACGAGAGCGAGCGTGCTGGGGCTTAGCCTGGGCCGCAGGCTGTCGAGAAGGAGGATTGTACCTATGCTTACCAGAAGAGTAGATAACAGTCTTCCTTCCCCCATAAAAATGTCTACCTGTGGAGGTAGAAGCTGAAGGTACCACCGACGCCAACGTAGCCTTCCGATGTCTCGGCCCCGACGATGCAGAGGGTCGATGCCTTGATGCAATCGATACAGTCGCGGCCGAGGGCGGAGGTCTTGACGCTGTCGACGTCGATGCACTTGATACTCCTGGTGCTGATGCCGACGAAGAGCCCGAGAACAACACGTTCCACTGGGCCTATCTCGCTACCTGAGTCCTTTTTTGTAAAAGGGCGCACAGACTACAGGCCTGCGGGCGGTGCCCAGCCCCCAGACACTGAAGACACGACGTGTGCCTATCAGTGAGCGAGATTACCCGAGCACACTGGGTGCACTTCTTGAAGCCGCTGGGAGACTTCGATGACATGGGCGGAAAAATCACGCCGGCGAAATCAAAACTCGTAATTGCGGTAAGGCACCAAAAAGAGAGGGAGAAAAAAACTCGACCCGAGGCCTCAAAAGGGCCTACCCCGAAAACGAAAGAAAACTTAACGGGGCAAAAAGCTTGAAATACGGGAAGGGGAAAAAGACCGAAAGGCCCTTCTCAGAGATCCCTTTTTTTTTTTTTAGAAGCGAAAGTCAAAATATGCGCGAGGGTCAAAAGGGGCGCGAACGGCGCAAACACGACCGTACCAAGTGCGGACAAAAGAAGACTGACGAACACGAGCCGGTTCGGGCGGGAAGACGGCCACGCATGCGCGGTGCGCATGGGCGCGCAAGGACTAGCAAAGGCCTTTGCTAGTGAAGTTTCCGATTGGAGGGGCTGCCGTGGACGTCACCCATCAGTGAGAACAAGCAGCCTGCTTGTCCTCGGAGAAAGATTACAACACTAGGAGTGGAGGAGTAGCCTAGTGGTTAGTGCAGTGGACTTTGATCCTGGGGAACTGAGTTTGAGTCCCACTGCAGCTCCCTGTGACTCTGGGCAAGTCACTTAACCCTCCATTGCCCTTGGTACAAAATAAGTACCTGAATATATGTAAACCACTTTGGTATGTAGTTGATTCACCGCCTTTCTGAGGTTTTTGCAAGTCCCATTTCCCTTCCCCTACTATACTAGAAAAGTTCTCGGATCATAATCCCAAAATAACTGTGAAGAGGTTATGATCACTTGGGACAATTCCATTCAAATTGATAAAAGCTGGATGCAAGAAAACTATATTATATACATTTTTAAAAATAAAATGGATGTTTATGCTGCATGCACATATACGTCCCTTTTCCCTTATTTCAAAACAGGCTCTACTTTGGTAGATTCTGTTCTAAATACAGGTTAAGACTAACAGACACTGATCAGTATGTCTCAATTCCTATTTCTATAACCTGTCTAAAATGTCAACAAGAATACAGGTCTTTATGACTTGCAGCCGGTCCTCTCTCTTTGTGGTTTGTAAAGCACCATGATTCCCACAATATCCATTGAGCAAGGAGTATCTGTTCCCTCCAACAGAATGTTAAATAATTTTGCCAACAGAAGGACCGCTTTAGAGGCAAATACCTTATAAAAGCCCAAAGTGAAGCCGTCTGGGCCTGGCAATTTACCCACAGGGAGCACTTAGATCACCTCTACTACATTAAGTAGTGTTATTTTTTTCTTTTATCCTCTCCCATATCTCCCGATAGTTGAGGTAGTTCCATTTGCTTATTTCTTAACCGATTCAGGGACTCATTTTCAAGGCATTTAGACTTACAAAGTTCCATAGGTTACTAAAAGGGGGATAATCTTATTTATTTATTGCACTTGTATCCCACATTTTCCCACCTATTTGCAGGCTCAATGTGGCTTACATTATGCCGTAGTGGCGATCGCCATTATCGGAATGAGAAATACAGAGTGGCATTGCATTAAAGTTCATAAGTGACAGAGTACTTTAAGCAGTCAGGTATAGAGAGTTCATTTCCGAAATGAGAAATGAAGTGGTATTGCATTAAAGTTCAATGGTGATAGAGTAAATTAAGCAATCAAGTATCGAGGGTTCAGTTTTGTCCAGTTCTGGTATAAGTTTCGTTATCTGGAATTTAGGCTAGATCATTGTGGTATGCCTTTTTGAACAGGTTGGTTTTTAGTGATCAGACTGTTATGACTGTTGGAAGGGGTTGGGGGAACGGGCAGGGGATAGGGAAGCCTTGTGGGGCCCTTATCCAGGTATGGGCAGCTCCTTGAAGTCACCTAGTTGCGCCAAAATTCAATGGCAGTATCCAAATAACTAAGCAGACACAGTTAAAACTACATTTTATGTGGTCCTTCTTGCTGGTTATCTGGGTACCAGCATTAAAAATTGGCAGCACCCAGATACTTTCAGGGTCCACCCTGACTCTGGACTGCCTCACCGCAAGCCACAGTATCACTGATATCCAGGCAACTATCTCGTAAGTACTGCTAATATTCAGATCTGGCCCAGTAAGTAACTTGAATTTCTATTCAGATATGTCCTGCTAAATATCGGATCCAAATATTTTCAGAACAAGCCCATTTAGACAGAAGCAGAGATGGCCAAGGGTGAATCATACTTAAGGCCTAAAGCATTAGATTTTTCCACAGTGTGTCTAGGACATACGTCTAGAAAGACTCAAGTGGAGGGGTAGCCAAGTGGTTACAGCTCCAGGCTTGACACCCTGCTCCTTTTGATCTTAAGCCACCTAACCCTGCAATTGAATGGGGCGCCCAAGTTTTCATGAGGGCTTCCTCGCAGGACGGCCCCATAAAGGGGCGGGGCAACAAGATGGGCATCCATCTTTCGTTTCAATAATATGGTTGGGGACGCCTAAATCAAGAAATTTAGGTCAACCTTAGAGATGGTCGTCCTTAGGTCATTTTTGAGATGGTTGTCCTTAGGTCATTTTTGAGATGGTCGTCCCCGGTTTTCGGAGATAATGGAAACCGAGGACGCCCATCTCAAAAACGACCAAATCCAAGCCATTTGGTCGTGGGAAGAGCCAGCAATCGTAGTCCACTGGTCCCCTTAACATGCCAGGACACCAACCGGGCACCCTAGGGGGGCACTGCAGTGGACTTCAGAAAAAGGTCCCAGGTGCATAGCTCCCTTACCTTGGGTGCTGAGCCCCCCAACCCCCCCCCCCACCCAAACCCACAACTGTACACCACTACCATAGCCCTTAGGGATAAAGGGGGGCACCTAGATGTGGGTACAGTGGGTTTCTGGTGGGTTTTGGAGGGCTCACATTTACCACCACAAGTGTAACAGGTAGGGGGGGCATGGGCCTGGGTTCGCTTGCCTGAAGTACACTGAACCCACTACAACTGCTCCAGGTACCTGCATACTGCTGCGATGGACCTGAGTATGGCATTTGAGGCTGGCAAAGAGGCATTTTTAAAGATTTTTTTTGCGGGTGGGAGGGGTTAGTGACCACTGGGGGAGTAAGGGGAGGTGTTCCCCGATTCCCTCTGGTGGTCATCTGGTCAGTTCACGTACCTTTATGATGCTTGGTCGTGAAAAAAAATGGACCGAGTAAAGTCGGCCGTGTTCGTCAGGGACGCCCTTCTTTTTTCCATTATCAGCCGAGGACGCCCATCTCCTAAGCACGCCCCAGTCCCGCTTTCGTTACACTGCCGACACGCCCCCATGAACTTTGGTTGTCCTCGCGACGGAAAGCAGTTGACGACGCCCAAAATTGGTTTTCGATTATGCCGATTTGGGCAACCTTGCGAGGACGCTCATCTCCCGATTTGTGTCGGAAGATGGGCGCCCTTTTCTTTCGAAAATTCACCTGTAAGAGGCTCATTTTCAAAGAACATATACTTACAAAGTTTCATAGGTTACTATGGGGCTCATTTTCAAAGCACATGGACTTACAAAGTTACACTGAAACATATGTCACTTTGTAAGTCTAAGTGCTTTGAGAATACACCTCCACATGGTTTTAGTTCTCTACTAAGAGCTATAGACCACTAACTTAAAATGATCCTATTAATGCCAGTAAGAGGAAATGACAATGGAGAAATTATGTTCAGCTTAAAATCAGGTGAAAAAAGAAAAAGAAAAAAAAGGTAAAGAAGCAGGTGGCACCTTATACGATAAAAGATTTATTCAGGTATAAGTTTTCATAGACAAAAGAGTCCACTGTCTGTTGGTCTAAAATGCTACCAAACTCTCAATTTGGCTACTACAGAACACACAAAAATAGAAACTAAGAGAGAGGAAGAAAAAAACCCCACTATCATGAAACAAGGCCAATGTTAATCTCTATCTTGCCTCTGAGGCTTTTTAATGTCAGACAGGCCCTTTTGGCTACTACAGAACACACAAAAATAGAAACTAAGAGAGAGGGAGAAAAAAAACCCCACTATCATGGAACAAGGCCAATGTTTATCTCTATCTTGCCTCTGAAGCTTTTTAATGTCAGACAGGCCCAAAAAGACACTTTCAGGATCAGAGTCATTTTCAGAGTCCAGGGTTTCCCCTTGTATGGCACACTGTTTAGTGTTAGTTCTCACAGTTTTCTCAGACTTTTCCCACTTGTAATTCAGTACTGGTCAATGCCAGATGACTATTTTACGCTTACTCATTAGTTTCACTAAACCTAGCCTTCCCTGTCATTTTTCATATTCTTTGTTTTGATGCAGCTGGACGCGAATCTTTCTAATTGTTCTCGCAGTTACATCAGTGAAGGAAGATTATCCAACTACGGTCACCACCAAAGCAATGGAAGGAAATATCACAACAAAAAGACACCATCCAACGAACGACAACTTACAAGAATCCACACAACACCTAACCTAGCAACCCAATACCAAAATATCCAAGTGCTAGGTCCGTAGTTAACAAAACAACATTATCAGACTGGATTAAATCAGAAAACCTCGACCTTATCTTCATCAGTGAAACATCCACCCATAAGCAAAAGGATCCTATAATCCTCAAACTATGCCCCCAGGTTACAAAATCACTCAGTGGACCAGACTGGAAAAGAGAGGCGGAGGCATTGCGTTAATCTACCGAGAACAATTCATTACTGAAACCATCGCCGAGTCCATAACACCCCAACTAGAAATTGCTTCACTCAGAATCCAAAACAAATCCCTGATTGATCAACTGACCTGCGTCCTGTTTTATAGACCGCCCAGTAACTGGCACGAAAGCCAGCCTATCTTCATGGATTTTATCTCAAACATTTGCGTAAACAACTCCAATATACTAATACTAGGCGACATAAACCTTCACTTAGAAGATCCCAACTCAGCCAATGCAAGCGAATGCAAAGACTTCCTACAGTCTTGGGATCTCACATGGCCTCACATGCATGCTACCCACACCAAAGGTCACACACTAGACCTTTTATCACACAAACTATCCACAGATCAAAACCTATCATTACCAGATATCAAATGGTTAGAAGTACCTTGGACTGATCATTACAAACTGAACCTATCCTTAAATTGGCGAAAGAAGGACTCAAATCATACATTAGAACAGACAACTTATACAACGAGAGGGCAAATTGATCCACAAATATTCTGGCAACAGATATATGACAATGAATGTACAACACGAACTGACTCCATACACTACCTCAACCATTTGGAGGCTAGATGCAGAAGCATACTAAATGAAATAGCACCCTTAAAAACAAGAATATCAAAAAGACAAAACTCAGTACCATGGTTCAGTGATGAACTAAAGAAACTCAAAACACAATCCAGAAAACTTGAATGAGCATGGAAAAAAACAAAAAAAAAACAAAAATATATTCAATGCATGGAAACAAATACACAGAAAATACAAATATGCAATTAGACAAACCAAAAGGTCCTACTACAAGACTAAACTTGGACTGGATTATACAGATCTTAAGAAACTATTTCAACTCGTAAATAAGTTACTGGACACCACCCCGGTCACTACATCCAACACAGACATCCCATCTGCAGATGAACTGGCTGCCTACTTCAAGGTCAAAATAACAAAACTATGCAGCACTCTTCCTCATCACAACACTGACATCGAAAATTTCTTTAACTATCTAGCTCTAATCCGGGGTGGATACCCAGCCGACCGTATCTGGTCAACATTCAATCCACTCACCACTGAATCAGTTACACAAGCGACTCACAGATTTGCCAACACCCACTGCAAACTGGACACATGTCCCAGTCATCTACTCAAATTTGCCCCAAGCCGATTCACAGAAGACCTCACAATCCACCTAAATTTCATGCTACAACAAGGTCTGTTCCCTGAGGAATATGGTAACATATTACTTACCCCAATACCAAAAGACACTAAGAAAAAGACAAACGACCTCACCAACTACCGCCTAGTTGCGTCCATCCCACTAGTAGTAAAATTGCTGAAGAGTTTGGTGACCAAACAGCTTACGGAATACTTGGCAAGCACTCAATACTACATGACTCACAATCAGGATTCCGCTCCCACCATAGTACCGAAACTGTCCTAGTCACTCTCCTGGCCAAATTCAAACAGGAAATAGCCATAGGTAAAAGCATACTTCTTCAATTCAACATGTCGAGCGCATTCCACATGGTTAACCATAATATACTACTAAGACTCCTTGACCACTTTGGGATTCTTGGGAACATACACAATTGGTTCAAAGGCTTTCTAACTACCAGAACATACCAAGTAAAATCAAATTCAAACGTATCACCACCATGGAAAGCAGCCTGTGGAGTACCCCAAGGATCACCATTATCACCAATACTCTTCAACATGATGATGATCCCATTGGCAAAGTCCTTATCCAAACGAGGCCTTAACCCATTCATCTATGCAGATGATGCCACAATCTATATTCCCTTCAGACATGATCTGACTGAAATAACCAATGAAATAAACGATGGCCTGAACATCATGAACTTCTGGGCAAACTCATTCCAGTTGAAACTGAACACTGAAAAAACTCACTGCCTTATCCTCTCATCTCCAAACAAAAAAAACAGCACCACGGGCCTTTAAAAATGGAACACAGTTCTTTAATGAATGAGCCTTGACAAAAAGACCCGACACGGGCCGTGTTTCGGTGACTAGCACCTGCGTCAGGGGTCTACATAGAATACAAAACATAGAAATAATATATTTAAAAAATTTTTTTTTAAATATAATGAGTAAAACCAAAGATTAATATTTAGACTCATCAAGCATACATATATAAGCCTATATAAACACCTAAAGCATTTAATATTTTAACATTGCATTTAATATTTTAACATTCTCATATATTATTATATAGTAATTTGAAAATAAATGGATAATTAATCAAAACAAAAATGGTAACTCACCACAGTGATGACGTGGAAAACTTGGGGAATAACTCGAATATATTCCTCTACAATATATTATTCCTTACTTTTGGACAAAAATTTTTTTTGCATATATTAATATTATATGTTTAAAACGCTTATTTTAATTATTTATAATATATTTTATAAAAAGGTCATATTATATAATACTGGCTATAACTAAATTTCATATTCATAAAAGCTTAAACTAACAGGTCAAAAATAATTTTTTAAAACATTTTAAAATATACAATAAATTTCAAACATTACACTGATAATATCATAAACCTTCAAAAACATTCAAATCAGCACAGAAATGAATAAATATATACATCTTCAAATATAAAAAAGCCAAAACTATAATATCTAGTGGCATTACTTGATCTTAATTTTAAAAAAACAACATTTTGTCACTATATGTGTATGTGTATACATATACACACACACATACACACACATATATATATATATATATATACACACATACACATACATACATACACACACACACACACATACACATATACATATGTATGTGCGTGTGTGCATGTACACACACATATATATTGTAGCATTAACAGGGCTTCTATTATCTTTTGGAGCTCTGGGTATATTTGTTTCGTTATCTGCCAATTACAATTAATTATGTACATTTTATTTGTAACTGCTAATGGTATTTTAGCTAGTGACAAAATACCTTTAAAATTTGCATTTATTTTGTTATCTGCCAATCACAATTAATTATACAAATGGCATCTTGAATAGTGACAAAGGGTTTTTGCACTTTGACAGTTTTCATAGTAGAAGTCTCAAGGAGAATCTTCCACGATCACAGTTCCTACGGCTCCGGAGACTGTGTAGCCAAATAAATGATTTTGAAGAACAATCTAAACCTCTACAGAAAAAATTCCAGGATCGAGGTTACCCTTCAAAATGTATTACTAAAGGCTTTCAACAGGCTAGAACATCTGACAGAGAAAAATTACTCAAACCACGAGATGTTAGAAAAACACCAGATATTGTTTGCAGCCTACAGTTCTCAAACTATTCAAGAGATATTCAGAAAATTATATATAACAACTGGCATATCCTTGAAGAACACAGTTGCTTTCGAGATAAAAAAGTTACAATTGCACACACTAGAGGGAGGAATTTAAAAGAAATTATTGCCCCATCTTCACTGCCTCAAACTAACAATGATCAACGATTAGAACTGGATCATTTTGTTACTGGCCATCATCCATGCAAGAGTTGTTCGGTATGTCAGTTGTCAATGGATATTGTTTCCTTTGAACATCCACAGACTGGCAAAATTTATAAACTGCTGAACCACACTAATTGCAATACCACACATGCCGTATATGTTATTATGTGCCCTTGCTCATTACTTTACGTGGGTAAAACAAAGAGAAAAATCAAGACGCGCATAATTGAGCATAGGAGTAATATCAATCGGGGTAATCTCACTGCCCCACTTGTGCAACATTATAAGGAACAATCGCATTCCCCGTCTGATCTCCGGTTTTTTGTCTATCAAGTGGTTAAAAAGCCGTGGCGTGGTGGTGACCTTGATCTGCTTTTGTTACAACGAGAACAAAGAACTATTTTTGAATTTAATACAGTAACTCCTGCAGGACTTAATCTAGAAATAGACTTGTCTGTTTTCCAATGAATATTTAGACAATATGTTGTTTTCTTTCTTTTTAAACATTGGAAGGATGTTCTTTGCAGTTTATTTTAAGGAACATTTATATATGTGACTAATGGATGTATGATATGCTTGGTTTAAAGCATATATTTTTGATTGTTTGATGTCATGTATTTATGAACAAATGTTTCACACATGTACTCATTTGGTTTATGAACAAATGTTTCATATATGTACTTATTTAAGTTTAACACCTGATTGCATGGGTATATTCAACATAACATTATGATAAAACTACAGATTTGTAATGCCACTCACGTTTCATTCTAGTTTTTAATGTTTTTTAAGGTTTCAAAAAATGTTTTTCATTAATTTTTTAATTCATTTTAATTCATTTTTTTAAATAATCATTTCATATAGTAAATACATTAGAATATATTGGTATATTTAATGATAAAACCATATGTTTGTAGTATTATTTAAGTTTATATTTAGAATTAAATAATTAATTATAAATGCAATTTATAGACTCATAAGGTAGATAATAATGGCACAATATAAACATACAATTATAAGAATGAAGTGCTGTTTAAGCTCAATTTTAGCATTTATAAGCTTTTTTAATGACATAATAAAATAGTATATGAACAGTTAAATTTAAAATATAATTAATAGACAGTAAATAGATTAAAACTGGGGTATGGTATGTTCATATTTGTTCAGAAAATCTTTTTAAATTTGGTCATTTAATATTTGATAAATATTCAATTTAAGAGTAGATAAAAAATTGGCATATGAACAGTTAATTGAAGACACAATTTATAGATTTGCTAAATAGATTAAAATTGCAATATAGTTAGTCAATTGTTTTGATAATTACTCAATATCCTGTCATTTTATATATATTTTAAATAAATGGATATTTTAACAATGTAGGCTTTAGGACCTAGTAAATGGTTCCTGCATATCTGGCAGGCTTTTAGACCCAGTAACCACCTAAATTCATTTGATAGGATAAAGGTTAATGCTTTGTGAAGATCAGGTGTTTTCACTTAAGTTAATTAAAAAATGTTTCCACCCTGTGTGACGTGGTATTAAAAGCAGAGCCTTTTGAGAGCACAGCTTTTCATCCATTTTGATACAGAAAGTGAAAGTGCCTTGGTGCTTTGTAGCTTTTACTACATGAGACATGGGGGTAAGTTTTTGTCATGACAATAAATTGTAGGAAGTTTCTAAGTTAGGCACTATAGTATTTGCTGCCTCATGATTTGACAACTTTTATCAATTGCACAATCCTCTTGGTAATGTCTGTGGCATTATGGTTTGTTATACTTATTGAAACCCTTCTGTTTGGCAATACAGTCTGAGGTATACAGATTTTTTTCTTTTGACACTTGAGTTAAAATGAAAGTCAGTATTTTATTGCTTATGAAAATCATTTTTGCTATGTTCTAAAAGAAATATTGAAGACATTTTATTAAATGAATGCTGATGTGAGAAACATATGTATGTGAACAAAAGCCCTGTTAACCCTTTGTCACTATTCAAGATGCCATTTGTATAATTAATTGTGATTGGCAGATAACAAAATAAATGCAAATTTTAAAGGTATTTTGTCACTAGCTAAAATACCATTAGCAGTTACAAATAAAATGTACATAATTAATTGTAATTGGCAGATAACGAAACAAATATACCCAGAGCTCCAAAAGATAATAGAAGCCCTGTTAATGCTACAATATATATGTGTGTGTACATGCACACACGCACATACATATGTATATGTGTATGTGTGTGTGTATGTATGTATGTGTATGTGTGTATATATATATATATACATATATATATATATATATATATATATATATATGTGTGTGTGTGTATGTGTGTGTGTATATGTATACACATATAGTGACAAAATGTTGTTTTTTTAAAATTAAGATCAAGTAATGCCACTAGATATTATAGTTTTGGCTTTTTTATATTTGAAGATGTATATATTTATTCATTTCTGTGCTGATTTGAATGTTTTTGAAGGTTTATGATATTATCAGTGTAATGTTTGAAATTTATTGTATATTTTAAAATGTTTTAAAAAATTATTTTTGACCTGTTAGTTTAAGCTTTTATGAATATGAAATTTAGTTATAGCCAGTATTATATAATATGACCTTTTTATAAAATATATTATAAATAATTAAAATAAGCGTTTTAAACATATAATATTAATATATGAAAATTTTTTTTGTCCAAAAGTAAGGAATAATATATTGTAGAGGAATATATTCGAGTTATTCCCCAAGTTTTCCACGTCATCACTGTGGTGAGTTACCATTTTTGTTTTGATTAATTATCCATTTATTTTCAAATTACTATATAATAATATATGAGAATGTTAAAATATTAAATGCAATGTTAAAATATTAAATGCTTTAGGTGTTTATATAGGCTTATATATGTATGCTTGATGAGTCTAAATATTAATCTTTGGTTTTACTCATTATATTTAAAAAATTTTTTTTTAAATATATTATTTCTATGTTTTGTATTCTATGTAGACCTCTGACGCAGGTGCTAGTCACCGAAATACGGCCCGTGTCGGGTCTTTTTGTCAAGGCTCATTCATTAAAGAACTGTGTTCCATTTTTAAAGGCCCGTGGTGCTGTTTTTTTTGTTTGGACTTTAGTTTGTACTTTGTTCCCTCTCTTTTGTTTTATCCTCTCATCTCAACATAACAACTTCAAACCCGCAGCCTTACACACCCCAGGACACACACTCCTTACTTCAGATAGCCTAAAAATACTCGGAGTAACTATTGACCGCAACATCACTCGCAAGAGCCAAGTAAAAACCGTAATAAAGAAAATGTTTTACTCAGTGTGGAAACTAAAACGAATAAAACCTTTCTTCCTGAGGGATACCTTTCGTAAACTAATACAATCAATGGTCCTAAGCCATGCAAATTACTGCAATGGAATTTATGTGGGATGCAAAGAACAACTCAGAAAAAAAACTCCAGCCCACCTAAAATACAGCAGCCAGACTGATATATGGTAAAACACGATTCAAAAGCGCCAAACCCCTTCGAGAAAAGCTGCACTGGCTCCCAATCAAAGAACGGATGATCTTCAAAATCTGCACTTTAGTCCACAAAATCATTCACGACTTAGTCCCAGGATACATGACGGACCTCATTGATCTACCAACTAGAAACAGACTCGGATCAGCATGATCATATCTAAACCTACATTACCCAAACTGTAAAGGGCTAAAATACAAAACAACTCACGCATCTAGCTTCTCCTACATAAGCGCACAACTATGGAATGGACTCCCGTTTGTAGTGAAAACAATACATGACCACCTAAACTTCAGGAAATCATTGAAAACCCATCTCTTCAAAAAAGCTTATCCCACCGATCCAACATAAACCCCCACACCCAGCAACACAACATAATCAAAGATCGTACTGGACAAATTACTTCCTCTTCCCCTCCTGATATACTTCTACCTCATGTGACCACAACACAATCTTGTATTTGTTATCAACCGTAATGACAAACGCCTTTACGATACTTTGTAAGCCACACTGAGCCTGCAAATAGGTGGGAAAATGTGGGGTATAAATGTAACAAATAAATAAATCAGAGGCTACTATAACCCATCTGGATCAGAATCCATGTATTTCCCTTAAGATATTTGTTCCAAGTATTCCAGGTGTTTTTGTGCTCGAGTCCTTACTGAGGTCTCTCACAATAAGCATGCAACATTTATTGATTTCCTGCCCCATGCATTCCATAGTGATGTCCATACAACCTGCAATTGTTATCTCAGAATCACTGACAGCTGATAGCTGGATCTGGTAACCTTGTTTCAGCACCATGCTAGGGAAGTTCTGAAGGAAGTACCCTTTGATAGAGTGGTTACCTCCAACCCCGTATCTACAAGACCCCTTCCATTATAACTGTGGTTATAAGGTTGGGTCCAATAGCCCTTTTAATTCTTTCCAGTTCCACATCTGAATGCATATACCTCACTTCTGCCTTGGAAGTAGATGGCTTTGTTTTGGACTTCCTCTGAATGTCCTCATCATCACTAACTTCAACGTGCTTAACACTTTTATTCAAGGCTTTCCTACATGTCGCCACTGCTGGATCCTTTCAATATTCTGAAGAGCCTGTTTGTCGGATAAAAGGAATTTTCTCACTCTGACATTGCTGCATCAGATGCCCTTCCTCTCCACATAAGAACATTTGCCACACTGGGACAGGCCGAAGGTCCATCAAGCCCAGTATCCTGTTTCCAACAGAGTCAACCGAGGTCACAAGTACCTGGCAAGATCCCAAACAGTAGAATACATATGGTGCATATCCGAGAAATAAGCAGTAGATTTTCTCCAAGGCCATGTTAATATGGCCTTTTCTTTTAGGATGTTACCCAAACCTTTTTTAAACCCTGTTAACCTAACTGCTTTTACAACATTCTCTGGCAACAAATTCCAGAGTTTAATTACACGTTGAATGAAGAAATATTTTCTCAGATTTGTTTTAAAATGACTTCTTAGTAGCTTCATTGCATGCTCCCTGGTCCTAGTATTTTTGGAAAGAGTAAACAAGCGATTCCACTTCAGCCATTATTTTATACACCTCTATCACATCTCACCTCAGCCATCTTTTCTCCAAGCCAAGGAGCCCTAGCTGCTTTAGCCTTTCTTCATAAGGAAGTTTTCCCATCCCCTTTATCATTTTTGTCACCCTTCTCTGAAGCACATAGGAGCTGCCTTCAAGGAAGTTGCTCTGGTTTTTACCTGACAACTTCAATGTTCGAGCAGACTCATTTCTTCTTACTGGCCTGTCGTTGTCCCTTCTCTGGAGTTCCCACTCATAGGAACTGTGAGTGCTCTATGATGGGAATTCTCCTCTCTCTCTTGCCTCATTTCCTGTTGTTGGATGGATAGCTTCTTGACTTTATGAGACAGGCTCCAACAGCTCTAAATAGTTTGTCTCTGTCTCACTTTCAGGTTCTAAACCCTCAGATGTAGTATCTCGAATTTGTGCATCCAATCTTCACAGTAGAATCTGCATCCCACGACTCAATTCTGGGTGCTCCTCATCTTCAACAGCCCCGTGATAAGTTGTCCTTTTATCATTTCTGATTCCACCACCCAGCTAGGGTCTCTCTTAGCTTCTTGTATGGGAAAGACGGAAGAGCGCACGTTTTCTCTTTACTTCTGCTTCAAGTTGTAAACATCCTGTAGAGTCCTTCTCACCAATCTCTTGTCCTCAAATTTTTCTATCAACATTCAAAACAAATCTTGTACTGTTTTTGTCTCCCTATCTGGCATATACTTAGCCATCATCCAAGCTGGTCCCTTCAAGTAGTACATAATGACATCTTTTTTTATCTTCCTCTGGTACTCGCAGCACCCGTAAGGCCACTCTTGCTTGTTGCACCCACTCCTCCACTGTAAGTTCTCCTGGAATGTGACTCCTTCCTGCCCCAATGGGGCTCATTTTTAAAGCACTTAGCCTTCCAAAGTTCCATAGGTTTCTATGGAACTTTGGAAGGCTAAGTGCTTTGAAAATATGCCTGACAGTCTTTACCACTCTCAAGCATTTTCTCCGGCAGTATCCGATTGGTTGCCATCATCTCCTTCTGCACTTCCCTACTCATCTCCAGCAGCCTACACTGTTCTTCAAACCTTCTCTCTTGCTCCTCCATCCTTCTCTTCAGAATTAAGAATTCTTCCCGCATGTTCTCATCCTCCATGTTCTTTGGATCACAAGTTCCGGGTGTCGATAAAATTCAGAACCTTGGGAAAAAATTCTGTTTTACAATACAACTTACAATTTTAAAATTCTACTTCAGAATTCTCAAATCCTGTCCTTTGTGATGCCAAAAACTGTGCCAGAGCTCTCTTCATTCTCTACCTTACCTTTAGTCATGGTTTAACCAAGTGCAACTCTTACCTCAAGGGTGAGGAGCTCAAGCAAGATGTGTCCAGTTACAATTAATCTTTCAGCACATTGATTTGATCACATGTAAGGTTTTAGCAGTACTATTACAAAAGAGCACACTTAATAAAGCATAGGGTTTCAAAGGTTTATTCCTGAAGCTCAATAGGTTCTACAAATTATTTTTCTCTACAGAACTTACAAAATAACGTTCTTAATATTTTTCTACAGACATTATTCAAGGTCTAATTTTCAGAGGATGCAAAGTTTTCTCAAAAAACAAAAACATATCATCTAATACAGCTACCAATCATTTGTCGGATAAGTAAATTACTTCATGCACAACACAAAGTTCTTTGGCTCAGTTCTAAGTTGTGTTAGGATAGATATTTTTAGAGGTTTTCTCTTTCTTCTGCATATTTTACAGACTCAGGTCTTGGGAGAATGCATTAATCAGAATCACTACAATGTCTTTTAGGGTAAGTGGGTTCTTTGCACTGGTTTTCCCTGATCTGGAGCTAAATAGAACTTTCCAAATGTGTGCACACTTTTAGTACTTTTCCTATTTCTTTTGTAACAGTCACTTAGGTCTCCCGTTGTTCTTGGAAAAATCTCTTGCAGTGGCTAGCCTGTCGCAGGAGCAGAAGTTGGATCAGATCCCTCTCAGGTGAGAACTCCTCTCTTCTTCTGTGATCTTCTTTGTTGCACCTACTACTCCTAACAATCCAAATCAATAAAAGAAAACCCTATCTACTACAATATGCTTTCCCTGTGGTTTTTCCCTTCTGCTGTCACCGTACACACTCCCTCTCTTTCTTTTTAAAAAGTAAAGATAATTGGAGTCCGTACCTGGTTTCCCTCCCAACTGTTTTTCTGTAGTTCTCAATCACTTCAGGCACACTTGAACCCAGAACTGAGTCAGGACTAGCAGGGTTATCTTTTGGCCAATAAGGTCTTAGCAAGTATTATTTTGCAGACAGCTGTGTCATTTGAGGCAGGTTTATGGTGCTTCTATAGCTGTTCCCTAACCACTGAAGATCTTAAACAAACAAACACAAGTCCATAAACGACTACTAAATGGACTTGGGAAAATCCACAATTCCAGGAATAACATGTATAGAATGTTTGTAAGTTTGGGAAGCTTGCCAGGTGCCCTTGGCCTGGATTGGCCGCTGTCGTGGACAGGATGCTGGGCTCGATGGACCCTTGGTCTTTTCCCAGTGTGGCATTACTTATGTACTTATGTACTTCTGGACACAGTAGTTACCAGTTTTCTCACTTCAGGAATTATGTTAGCAGTACTGGTACTCCTGTCTCACAAGGAAAAAGAATTACTGCAGTCTTTCCCTGCTTAAGGGTTGTTTTTGTTTTGTTTTAATTTTAGAACCCTGCAGTCTGGCAGAGGTTCTGTAGGCAGTTCCACAGCCTAGAAATACAAATGCTTCTGAGCTATGAGTTTTCTTCCTGAACCTCAACAATTGGCTTTTATTTTATTATTTTTCTCTCTCTTAAACACTCAAGAGTCTGCTATTTCCCGTGGGACTCTCCACAGTTGTCCATAGTGCTGGCTGCTTCTTCCTGACACTTATCAAGCAGTAACTCTACAACTTTGCCTGTCTCATTCACACACAGAACAACATCTGAGCATTCCCTGACTTCTCTGAACATCAATTCTGCAATCTTAAAAGTATATTTAGGTTCATCAGAGAAACACTCAGCTCTCACAGTTTTTTCCTCTCTGGATTCCCTCCCAACTATCAGCCTAAGCCGTTTAGAATCTTACCCCAGCTAGGCAGCATTCTATGGACTAGAGCGCAAGCTCTGCAGTATGGTTTCCTTCCAGTCCAGCACTGCACACTTCTGCCAAATAGTCTTCCCAACCAGCTTTCCTTCTTAACTCCTTCCATATTTGCACCCCATGTACCTTGCCTCTGGTCACATTTAGTATATTAGATTGGATTTAAAAACAGAGAGAAATGTCATGCAATATGAAAAAAAGGTTCCAGTTTGTCTTGGTAAACCTTGATCATATCAAACACCATTGGGACCACAGGTTATGACATCATTCATTCTGAACTAATCTATGATGCATGGCGATTTGATAGGGGTGTCAGTGAAGAGCTGCAGTCTGCATGCTTACCTTGAACGGAATCCAGTTTCACTTTAAGAAGCATCCTTAACCGTGCCACTTCTTGTCTCTTAAGTTCATCCAATTTGGTTCTAACATGATGGCTCACTAAGTCTAATTCTCGACTTAGCTTCCCACTCTGTTATAAGAAAGCAAACAATAAGAAACTATATAAATACAGCCTGGCTTTAGATAAAATCATGAGGAAGAGCGCTAAAGGAGAAACCTATTAACACTTTCCAGTTTGCCTAAAATAAACACCTGCTCTTCTTTGATGAAAGAGTGGCAACCCTCATACCCTACAGCTGAAAACTGGTATCATTCAGTCTACATTACATTTTAAAACTATTCCACTGTAATCATATCAGAGAGATCATTCATTGCAGATATGAGTTCAATATATCCTGCTTCACCTCAAGTGCAATTTATTTCCCTGTTGGCTGGTACCAGTAATAATTGCTTAATTAGTGCATGCGTGGGTAGGCTGTGAAAAATTTAGCTTTGTGCTTTTAATCATCCAGAGCAGTATTAATACCTTCTGTTCAATGATTTTGTCTTCCTAATCCTTTCAAATAAACAGTACAGCAACCTTGCTGTTATTATAATCTATGTGCGTGATAAAAGGAAATATGCCAATAATAAGGCTACCCTTATACTCATGGAAGGTACCACCTGATCACCAGCCAGAGGGTTCTATCTACATCCTGACTCCAGCAACTGGTTTATGCTTCAAATTAAGGGTGAAGGCTCAGGTTTTGCTTATTCAGGCTTGATGTCCCTTTCTCACACACCTTGATATCCTCAATGTCAGCAGTCTGAAGCTTTTGTCTGAAATGATTGTCTTTTTCTAGCACATCAATTACTTCCTTGAGATAATAATCGTAGTAAAGTCCAGTATCCTGTAGGCAAAAGAAAAAGTTCAAGTAAAATATCCTTAGGCATGTTATGGAGCTCCTTGAGTACACATTTTCCCCTGCCACCCTATATTCCAAGATAAATATATTTTACTTTGTAACCAAGGCCTCCTTTATGTGATATTTCCTCTGTTATTTTTCCTCTGGATGATTTAGTGTGTAGACTGCTTAGATTGTTATTCTAGATTTATGGTACATTAAAAGTGAAATGTGAAATGTTGGAGGAGTGGCCTAGTGGTTAGAGCACCGGTCTTGCAATCCAGAGGTGGCTGGTTCAAATCCCACTGCTACTCCTTGTGATCTTGGGCAAGTCACTTAACCCTCCATTATGGCCTCAGGTACAAACTTAAATTGTGAGCCCTCCTGAGACAGAGAAATATCCAGTGTACCTGAATGTAACTCACCTTGAGCTACTACTGAAAAAGGTGTGAGCAAAATCTAAATAAATAATACTACTACTAATAATAATAATAAATAATAACTTTCTGCTTCACAGTTGCTTCTTTTATTGGTCTACTGCTCTGTCTTTGATTTTGTTATATTATAGCACATTGTACTTGCAATACTCTATCTTGAGTTAAGGCATACTTTTCAGACACTTAAGCTTATCTGTGTGATGCTGTTCATATGAGGATCAGCACAGCAGCATCCCTGATTTACTTAAATACAGAATGATGATGCAGCCACAAAAGATGTGTTTTTGAAAACTTTAACAGAAACATCTTCTCAAGAGTGAACATAGTAAAATCCAAAACAATAGCATGCCGGAAACATATATAGATGCAGGTAACAATCAGGAGAACCACTCAGAGGCAGTCAATTAAAAAGCCAAAGGCTTAAAGGGGCCCTTTTACTAAGCTGTGTAAGGGCTTATGCACATATAGCACACGCCAAATCGGCACTACCACCCGGTTAGCGCGTGAGCCGAGTGGTAATTCCAAATTTGGCGTGCGCCAAATCATGAGGCAGAAAATAATTTGACCGCGGGCTGCTTACCCGGCGGTAAACAGTAATTGGCGCGTGCTGCTTGCTTACCGTGCAGGTAGCATGTGAGACCTTACCATTAGGTGAATGGGTGGAGGTAAGGTCTTCGGCCAAAAATGGACGTGTGCTGGTTTCAATTTTAGCGCATCTCCATTTTCCGGCCCCTTAAAAAAAGGCCCTTTTCCCTTGACACAGTAAAAAAATGGCCCAGCGTGCACCCAAAAGACGCACTCGCACTACCGCAGGCCACTTTTTACCGTGGCTTAGTAAAAGGACTCCAAAGAGAGGAAATGAAACTGTCCAATCAGTAAATGCAGGGGATAAAAATTTCTCTGTATACATAAGTGAAAAGAGAAGGTAAAATTATGTATCATACCTGATAATTTTCTTTCCATTAATCATAGCTGATCAATCCATAGACTGGTGGGTTGTGTCCATCTACCAGCAGGTGGAGATAGAGAGCAAACTTTTGCCTCCCTATATGTGGTCATGTGCTGCCGGAAACTCCTCAGTATGTCGATATCAAAGCTCCATCCGCAGGACTCAGCACTTAGAGAATTACACCCACGAAGGGACACTCTGCCCAGCTCACCACCGCCGAAACGGGGGAGGGGAATTAACCCAGCTCATCCCCACACAAGTGGGGGAGGGGAATCCGTCCAGCTCATCCCCGCGGAGCGGGGGAGGGACACCACACCCGCCGATGCGGGGGGATCTGGCTTATCCTGCAACCGCAACCGCGGGAGGAGCTGACTGACCCTAACACCGCCGAAGCGGGAGGGGTACAAAGCTGCCCTACAGCCGCACGAAGCGGGAGGGAGTGCCGGCAGAATTTAAATCTCAATCCAGCCCCGTAAAACGGAGGGGAGAGGAATGCAGCAGCTCACTGTAACACAAACTCGTCTCAACTCTTGAAGAATCCAAGTGAAAAAACTTGAACACGAAGTCTTTCTGAAGTAACTGAAGACTAAACTTGAACCTGACATGCAACCAGAATAAAAACAGTACAGATATCTGGGAGGGGCTATGGATTGATCAGCTATGATTAATGGAAAGAAAATTATCAGGTATGATACATAATTTTACCTTCCATATCATCAAGCTGATCAATCCATAGACTGGTGGGATGTACCGAAGCAGTACTCACCCAGGGCGGGACATTGAAATCCCTGACCTCAACACTGAAGCTCCAAACCGGGCCTCCGCCCGTGCAGCCACAGTCAAGCGGTAATGCTTGGAGAATGTATGAGCCGAAGCCCAAGTTGCCGCCTTGCATATCTCTTCCAAGGAGACAGACCCGGCCTCTGCCATCGAGGCCGCCTGAGCTCTAGTGGAGTGAGCCTTCAGCAGGATAGGCGGCACCTTCCCCGCGGCCACATAAGCCGCTGCAATGGCTTCCTTGACCCATCTTGCCACTGTAGGCTTAGCAGCCTGCAGACCCTTACGAGGACCTGCAAACAGGACAAACAGATGATCCGATTTCCGGAACTCATTGGTCACTTCTAAGTATCTGATGATGACTCGTCTCACATCCAGATATTTAAGAGCAGAGTACTCCTCTGGGTAGTCCTCCCTACGAAAGGAAGGGAGACAGAGCTGCTGATTCACATGGAAGCGAGAAACAATCTTGGGCAGGAAGGAAGGCACTGTGCGAATAGTCACTCCTGCCTCAGTGAACTGCAGAAAGGGCTCTCGACATGAGAGCGCCTGGAGCTCGGAAACTCTTCTGGCTGAAGTGATAGCCACCAAAAAGACTGCTTTCAACGTCAGGTCTTTCAGAGATGCCCTCGACAAGGGTTCAAAGGGCGGCTTCTGCAATGCTCTTAGCACCAGGTTGAGATTCCACGCAGGCACCACTGAGTGCAGAGGAGGGCGCAGGTGATTAACTCCCTTGAGAAAGCGCACCACATCTGGCTGCGAAGCCAGGGAAGCACCCTTCAGGCGGCCCCTGAAGCAAGCCAGAGCCGCTACCTGGACTTTAAGGGAACTGAGCGACAGGCCTTTCTCCAGACCTTCTTGCAGGAACGCCAACACTGAAGAAATTGGAGCAGTGAAGGGAGAAAGTGAGCCTGCTTCACACCACGCTGCAAATATACGCCAAACCCTGGCGTAAGCAGTAGAAGTAGAGCGCTTCCTCGCTCTCAGCATAGTGGCGATGACCTTGTCTGAGAAGCCCTTCTTTCTCAGACGCTGCCGCTCAATAGCCAGGCCGTAAGACCAAAGGGGGAGGGATCCTCCATCACCACGGGACCCTGATGTAACAGGCCCTGCTCCACTGGCAGCCGCAGAGGATCGTCGACTGAGAGCCTGATCAAGTCCGCATACCAGGGACGTCTGGGCCAATCCGGACCCACCAGGATTACCCTGCCGGGATGCTTTGCCACCCGGTCTAGCACCCTGCCCAACATGGGCCAGGGCGGGAACACATAGAGAAGCTCTTGTGTTGGCCACTGTTGGAGAAGAGCATCTACTCCCAGGGATCGAGGGTCCCGTCCTCTGCTGAAAAAGCGCGGCACTTGGCAATTGGCCGATGACGCCATCAGATCTAGGCTCGGCTGGCCCCAGCGCTTCGTGATGTCCAAGAACGCCTGAGCAGATAGCTGCCACTCTCCGGGCTCCAAGGTATGGCGACTGAGAAAGTCCGCCTTGACATTCATGACTCCGGCAATGTGGGCCGCTGACAGCTGCTCCAGGTTCGCTTCTGCCCACTGGCATAGATTCATAGCCTCCTTGGCTAGAGGGGCGCTCTTGGTACCTCCCTGGCGGTTGACATAGGCCACAGCCGTGGCATTGTCCGACAGGACCCGTACCGGCTTCAACACCAGTACCGGGATGAACTCCAAAAGCGCCAACCGAATGGCTCTGAGTTCCAGGAGGTTGATAGACCACTTGCCTCTGCAGGAGACCAGAGCCCCTGCGCTGTCCTTCCCAAGCAGTGGGCTCCCCAGCCCGACAAAGAGGCGTCCGTCGTGACGACAATCCACTCCGGGGTCACCAGAGGCATTCCCGCAGACAACTTGTCTGCCTGCATCCACCAGCTCAGCGCCTTGCGCACTGCTGGGTCCAAGGGAAGGCGCACAGCATAATCCTCCGACATCGGAGTCCAGCGCTGCAGCAGAGATTGTTGTAGTGGTCTCATATGAGCCCTGGCCCAGGGCACTACTTCCATCGTGGCCGTCATAGAGCCCAACAGCTGCACATAGTCCCAAGCCCGAAGAGGAGAGGCTACTAGGAACTGGTCCACCTGAGCCTGAAGCTTGACAATCCGATTGTCTGGCAGGAACACTCTGCCCACTTGGGTGTCGAATCGAACTCCCAGATACTCCAGGGACTGAGTCGGGCGAAGCTGGCTTTTCTCCCAGTTGATGATCCATCCCAGGGAGCTCAAAAGAGCAACTACCCGGTCCACAGCTTTGCCGCACTCTGCATAAGAGGGGGCTCGGATCAACCAGTCGTCCAGATAAGGATGGACTTGTACTCCTTCCTTTCGCAGGAAGGCCGCGATGACCACCATTACTTTGGAAAAGGTCCGTGGATCAGTAGCCAACCCGAACGGGAGGGCTCTGAACTGGAAGTGTCGGCCCAGGACTGCAAAACGCAGAAAGCGTTGATGAGGAGGCCAGATGGGAATATGCAAGTACGCTTCCTTGATGTCCAAGGATGCCAGGTACTCCCCTGCCTTCACTGCCGCTATAACAGAGCGGAGAGTCTCCATGCGAAAGTGCCGCACTTTCAAGGCCCGATTGACCCCTTTGAGGTCGAGGATAGGCCGGACAGAACCTCCTTTCTTTGGTACCACAAAGTAAATGGAGTAACGCCCCTTGCCAAGCTGACTTTCTGGCACCGGAACGACCGCACCCAGGCGGATCAGATTGTCCAAAGTCTGCTGCACTGCCACAGCTTTGACCGGAGACTTGCAGGGAGAGAGTACAAACCCGTCTCTTAAGGGTCGGCAGAACTCTAGCTTGTAGCCGTCTCTGATGACTTCCAGAACCCAAGCGTCTGAAGTTATTGTGGTCCACTCGCCCAGAAACGAGGACAGCCGTCCTCCAATCTGCACTGGGGCGTGGACCAAGGCCCCGTCATTCGGTACGAGACCCTGGGGGAGGACCGGAGGGAGCACCTCCGGGACGGCGGTCTCTGCGAAAGGAATGCTGCTTGGAGGAGAAATTCCTCTTAAAGGAAGAGGGGGCAGAGGAACCCGACCTGCCCGGGCGGTACCGACGGGCTTCCTGAAACCGTCCTCTGGAGGTACCGGGACGAGTACTAGCCCGAGCCCTGACCTCTGGTAACTTCTTGCCCTTAGACGTGCCGAGATCGGTCACGATTTTGTCCAGCTCGACCCCAAAGAGCAGCTTGCCTTTAAAAGGGAATCTAGCCAGGCGGGATTTAGAGGCGTGGTCAGCAGACCAATGTTTCAGCCAAAGCCACCGCCACGCAGAGATTGTCTGAGCCATGCCTTTAGCTGAGGCCCTCAAGACATCATACAACAAGTCTGCCAAATAGGCTAAGCCCGATTCCAGGGCCAGCCAATCAGCCCTCAAGGAATGATCCGAGGGGGAAGCCCGCTGCACCATAGTCAGGCACGCCCTGGCCACATAGGAGCCGCAAACTGAGGCCTGTAAACTTAAAGCAGCCGCCTCAAAGGACGACCTTAAGGCCGCCTCCAATCTTCTGTCTTGGGCGTCCTTTAGGGCCGTGCCACCTTCCACCGGCAACGCCGTTTTCTTAGTCACCGCAGTGATTGAAGAATCCACGGTAGGCCACAGATAGGCCTCTCGTTCACTTTCAGTCAAAGGATAGAGGCGGGACATAGCCCTAGCCACTTTAAGGCTCGCTTCAGGGACATCCCATTGAGCCGAAATTAAGGTGTGCATGGCATCATGCACGTGGAAGGTTCTAGGCGGGCGCTTCGTCTCCAGCATAATGGCAGAGCCAACAGGGGCTGAGGGAGAGACGTCCTCCGGAGAGGAAATCTTCAAAGTGTCCATGGCCTGTATCAACAGGTTGGGCAAATCCTCTGAGTTAAAAAGCCGCGCTGCAGAGGGGTCATCCGCTGCATCCGAGCAGGGGATCCGTCTCCTCCAAGGAATCCGCAAAGGACCGTTGGGAGAACTCAGATACGCTGCCCTCATCTACATCGGAGGAGACAAAGTCCTCCAAGGCCTGGGAATCAACCCGAGGGCGTTTACCTCTGGGAACCTCAACCTCTTTACCAGACGAGGGAGCAGGGGCAGCGTTTTGCATAAGGAAGGCCTGATGCAGCAGCAAAACAAACTCGGGGGAGAAACCCCCCAGACTGTGCACTTCTGCAGCCTGGGCTACAGCCCTAGATGCACCCTCAACCGGCGCTCGCAAGAGCGGGGGAGAGACATGCTGCGCATCCAAAATGGCGTCCGGCGCGACACTCCGCGAAGGAGCCGCGCGGGAAGAACGGCGCTTAACTTTAGCCGCTTTTGTGCCGTCACCCAAATTAAGGGCGTTCATGGCATTAATGTCTCCAACCTCAAGGGCGGCCCAAGAAGAAGCCGTCCGAGCCGCGTGGCCGGCCAAGATGGCGGAGGCGAGGAGCGGGGGATGGGCGTTTATGGCGGGAAAAACCGCCACGCCGGAGGAAGGACCGGGACATTCATCGGTCACGAAACTGTCACCCAACAAGGGCGAATCAGGCTTTAAGACCCCCGCATCCCCTCTAGAAGCGCTCAAGCGATCCGGGGAGCGACTCTTTGCGCCCTCGCCCTCTGACGCCATATGCCACGAGGAGAAGAATCGGGGAACCCCCTGCCCGCTATAAAAAGGTAAAAATTACCTGCTTGCCGCTCCGAGCTGTAACGACCTGGTGTCCCAGTGAGTAGCTGCAATAAACGTTTAAATAAACGTCGAAATAAACGCCTTTAAGGACGTTCAAAATTTTTTTTTTTTTTTTGTTAACGGAGCCAGCGGGAGGGGGGAGAAAAGGAGGGACTTGGCACCACCAGGTTTGCACTTGCTCAAAAGAGCCCTCAACCCCAGGCACTCAACAAAACCTAAGAATTAGGCTTGGAGGCCTAGCCAGAGCTGCTGCTGTGTGTGACCACCACCTGCTGAGATAGAGAACATACTGGGGAGTTTCCGGCAGCACATGACCACATATAGGGAGGCAAAAGTTTGCTCTCTATCTCCACCTGCTGGTAGATGGACACAACCCACCAGTCTATGGATTGATCAGCTTGATGATATGGAAGATTAAAAGAGAACAAGAAGAATTAAAGGGGAAGGGGGTGAAGAACAGGATCAGAAGAACGTGGCAGAGGTCTTTAAAAAAATACTTTTGCTGTGGGAAAGGGTGATAGACCAAAGGCAAAAATACAAAGACTATGGGAAGAAAACACCAAATATTACCTCCTCTGTAAATGTCGAAGTACAGGTATAACTAAAAGTAACCAAGATCATGGGGCCTAAGGGGGAGTATGACAGAATACTAAAAAAAAAAAAATTAAAATTAAAAGCGGTACTCAGTGTACTTCAATTTATCCCTTAAAACAGTGGTTCCCAAACCTGGGCCCAGAGGTACCCTAGCCAGTTTGGTTTTCAGGACACCCACAATGAATATTCATGAGAGATTTGTATCCAGTGGAGGCAGTGCACGCAAATCTTTCTCATGAATATTCATTGTGGGTATCCTGAAAACGAGGTTGGCTAGGGTGCTCCGGGACCAGAGGAAATAACAGCACATATAGTACTGTACCACAAAGGTAGGAACAAGAAAGGCATGCACAACTGATAGGTGATGTAGTAGAAATACTACCAAAGGAAATGTGCTGTACCTTGGAACCAATGGTTCAGGGGATCATAGATTACATGATTTCACAAGAGGAAAATCTTGCCAAACATATATGATCAATTTCTTCAAAGTGACTAGAGTAGTAGATTGAAGATACAATAGATGTGGCCAGTTTGGATTTCAGTAAATTCTTTCATACTGAGTCAAACAGCAGACTGGTAAGCAAGTTAGCCTGTTTGGGAAATAAAAATTATAAACTTCAAAATAAATGGATTAATAGAACACAGAGTGGAAGTCAATGGGGTACAATCGGGGAAAAGGAAAGTGACAAGAAAAGATCACAGCAGGATCAAATCCGCTTCAATGTCTTTTTAAAATGAATTTGGGGAAGGGTCAGAATGGAAGGTGTACCTTTTGAAAGGGATATGAACAAGAGACTGAGGAAGGAAAGAAAATGAAAGAAAATTAAAACTAATTATCAAAAGTAGCTATACTGTATTCCAAAAGCCTCCCTAAAATCATGCATTTGTGATGCAGAAATCCAAGGGCCAAATACAAGAAAAGAGACCAGGAGGTCTTCATCACTGATGATCTCAAGGGAGCCATCAGTGTGTCAGACCAGTTAGGAACACTGCTAATGTGTTTGGGTACGTAAGAGAGGTGGGTAATATTGAGACACTAGTAAAAAAAAAAAAAAAGGCCCATTTCTCACACATATGAAACGGGCGCTAGCAAGGTCATCATGTAATGGCGATTATATTTTTAAGGGAACCATTAGGAGAAATGTTCTGTCATGATAAGTAATAATTGGGAAGGGTGTATAATGAGCAATATGCTCTAGGGGTATGAGATACGGATTGTTTTCCCTATGTGTTTTTTTGTTTTAATCTTTCTTTTTTTGTGATTTTTATTTATAGTATTTTTTAAAAGTTAAAGTGTACGCAGACTCCATCCATGTCCAGCATTTCTCCTCTCTTCCCTCCCCTCCATCCATGTGCATCTCCTTCCTGACTTCCCCCCCCATCCATCCATGTCCAGCAACTCTCCATTCTCCCCTGCCCTCTCCTCCATCCACCCATATTCAGCAAATTTCCTCTCCCCCTACCCCCATTCATCCATCCATGTCCAGCAATTCTCCTCCCTCCCCTGCCCTCCCTCCCATCCATCCATGTCCAGCAACTCTCCATTCTGCCCTGCCCTCTCCTCCATCCATCCATGTCCAGCAATTCTCCTCTCTCCCCTGCCCTCCCCTCCTGTCCAGCGATCTCTTCTCTCCCCCTGCTCTCCTTTCCAATTCCAGCCATCTCTTCTGTCCCCTTGTCCTCCCATCCATGTCCAGCGATTCTCCCTGCCCTCCCTCAGCTCCCTGACAGCCTTCCTCTCCGTTCCTTCCCCCCCCCCACCACCAATGCATTTAACCCTTTTACTATCAGGCGGAGGGACGACAGTGAAGAGGACAACACAGCTTCTCCCTCCCCTCATACAGTGTCCCGCCCATCCGGAAACAGGAAATGCATCATCGCAGAAGGCGGGACACTGTGTGAGGGAAGGGAGAAGCTGGAGGCGAGCCCGCTGTGTTGTCCTCTTCACTGCCGTCGCTGCGCCAGAAAGTAAAAGGGATAAACATGCGCAAGGGGGGGGAGGAACGGAGAGGAGGGCTGTCGATCGGGGAGCTGAGGGCAGGAAGGAGCGGTGGGACCATCCGAGAGCTTCCTGGCGGCAGCGCTGCTGTGCCAGACAGCCCTGCGTTTGGGGGGGCAGCAGCCAGGGGAAGGTCGCGGTTGGGCTGGGGAGGCTTAGCCTCCCCAAGCCTCTTATACGGGGCGCCTATGACTGTCCACCAATCCCATCCATGTCCATCAATTCTCCTCTGCCCTGCTCTCCCTTTCCTCCCCTTGATGTCCCGCGATTCTCTCCTCCTGACATCATCTTGCCTCCAGCGTTTCCTTCCCCCTCATTGTTCCGCCCTCTGACGTCATTACATTTCGACGCAAGGGCGGGGCAATGAGTGGGAATGGATGTTTCAAACCCAGGCATCCAGACGTAGAATGTTGGAGGTGCAAATTATTATATAGGATATTTTCAAAGCACTTAGCCTTCCAAAGTTCCATAGAAACCTGTGGAACTTTGGAAAGCTAAGTGCTTTGAAAATGAGCCCCATTGCCTCTCTACAGATCCCCACCACTTTGAAATCTGTTTTCCATTTTGGAGACCACATCATGCTGAACGGATGGTCGCCACATTTAATTCAAGTTGCTAAACTAACAGGCATGCCCTCCCCCCCCCCCCCCCCCAAAAAAAAAAACAAAAAAAAAAAAAACAAATAAGGTACTCAGGATGATCATCAGTGGCAAGTAAACACTTTCACCTATTTTTACTAAGGTACATTATGGGTGCGTTAGCGGTTTTAACGCGATTAAATGGAGGACACACGTTAAACGCTAATGCGCCCATAGGAATGTATAGGCATGTTAGCATTTAACGCGCCTTAACTTTAAAGGTGCGCAGAAAATGCTAACATGCTTTAGTAAACATACCCCATTATTTCTTATACTTGCATTAAACATGCAATGCCCGACACAGCACCCTGTTTCGGCATGAAGTGCCTGCCTCAGGGGTCTGATAGATACACAACATAAATAAAGTAAGATATGGAACTTAAAACAATATCAAATGATATAAAATGAGTGCAATATGGACCAAATGGAAATATAAAATTGTAAAACGATGTATAAATTGTGTTTTCTAACATACATACGTCTTACTACATAGCACACCAGCAATATTTATGGTTTTTATTATTATTTTTTTCTTTTTCTAGGATATATTTCATTTCTTATATGCATTTTAATGTATTCTTTCACATACATATGTAATGAAATGGTTAATTTTTAAATATACAAGTTGTCTTGTGTACCTATTCTATATACATTTTTGACATTTTCTTAATTTTTATTATGCTTTATACCTTTACAGTTGCGTTATTACAGATTTGTGTTTCTCCAATATATGGCTTGTTTTAAAGCTTCTTACGTAGCTTCTCAAAACAGTTTTTTTTTTTTTTTGCTTAATAATTCTTTTTCATAGGGGACCACATTTTTCAAAAGAGTGTTTGAAAAATGTGGTCCCCTATGAAAAAGATTAAGCAAAAAAAAAATTCCATGTTCATTAATGATGTTTGACCATAATCCTGTAAAGCGTCATTTCAAATCAAGTAATATTAATGGTTTCTGTATTAACATAGTAGATGACGGCAGAAAAAGACCTGCACGGTCCATCCAGTCTGCCCAACTTTTTGTTTATACACTACCTTGATTTGTACCTGTCCTCTTCAAGGCACAGACCATATAAATCTGCCCAGCACTATCCCCGCCTCCCAACCACCAGCCCCGGCACAGACCGTACAAGTCTGCCCAGCATTATCCCCGCCTCCCAACCACCAGCCCCGGCACAGACCGTACAAGTCTGCCTAGCACTATCCCTGCCTCCCAACCACCAGTCCCGCCTCCCACCACCGGCTCTGGCACAGACCGTATAAGTCTGCCCAACACTATCCCCGCCTCCCAACCACCAGCCCCGCCTCCCACCACCGGCTCTGCCACCCAATCTTGGCTAAGCTCCTGAGGATCCATTCCTTCTGAACAGGATTCCTTTATGTTTATCCCACGCATGTTTGAATTCCGTTACCGTTTTCATTTCCACCACCTCCCGCGGGAGGGCATTCCAAGCCTCCACTACTCTCTCCGTGAAGAAATACTTCCTGACATTTTTCTTGAGTCTGCCCCCCTTCAATCTCATTTCATATCCTCTAGTTCTACCGCCTTCCCCTCTCCGGAAAAGGTTCGTTTGCGGATTAATACCTTTCAAATATTTGAACGTCTGTATCATATTACCCGTTTCTCCTTTCCTCCAGGGTATACATGTTCAGGTCAACAAGTCTCTCCTCATAAGTCTTGTAACGCAAATCCCATACCATTCTCTTAGCTTTTCTTTGCACCGCTTCTATTTTTTTTAACATCCTTCGCAAGATACGGCCTCCAAAACTGAACACAATATTCCAGGTGGGGCCTCACCAACGTCTTATACAGGGGTATTAAAACCTCTTTTCTTCTGCTGGTCACACCTCTCTCTATACAGCCTAGCAATCTTCTACCTACAGCCACCGCTTTGTCACACTGTTTTGTCGCCTTCAGGTCCTCAGATACTATCACCCCAAGATCCCTCTCCCCGTCCGTACCTATCAGACTCTCCCCGCCTAACACATACATCTCCCTTGGATTTCTACTCCCTAAATGCATCACTTTGCTTTTCTTCGCATTGAATTTTAATTGCCAAACGTTAGACCATTCTTCTAGCTTCCGTAGATCTTTTTTCATGTTTTCCACTCCCTCCGGGGTGTCCACTCTGTTGCAAATCTTGGTGTCATCCGCAAAAAGGCAAACTTTACCTTGTAACCCTTCGGCAATGTCACTCACAAATATATTAAATAGAATCGGCCCCAGCACCGATCCCTGAGGCACTCCACTACTCACCTTTCTCTCCTCTGATCGAACTCCATTTACCACCACCCTCTGGCGTCTGCCCGTTAACCAGTTCCTAATCCAGTTCACCACTTCAGGTCCTATCTTTAGCCTGTCTAGTTTATTCAAGAGCCTCCTTGAATAAACTCTTGATTTTATGTCAATTTCAATCATTTATTCATCTTGTGTAATTTATTATGTCATGTTCATTTATTCCGTACCACAGAACTTAAGCAAATGTATAATGTTTTCATATCCATTTTTATAATATTATAGAACATAGCACGGTGATTCAGTTCACAAATAGCATACAATTTACATGCTGCAATAAGCTTTTTATTTACTGTCCATGATTTCAGTAGTTCTATTTAGATCATACTTTCATTCAAGAGTCTTTTCCTTAAGCATCTAAGTTTTTAATGCCACACACATCCTATGTGATATCATTAATATATGTTGTATTAGCACTAATTGTTCTCTTCGTCCCATTTGTGCTTGTTCCAATTGTTCACAGAAAAACACTAACCATTTTACGTTTTCAAACTCTGCAGGCCCTTCTCTCATCTCAGAAATCAATATTTTCTAATGTTTAAAACAGATGCATCATGGTTGCACAATACTTTATGCTTCTTTATCATCCATCAGTGCGGTATATTGTACATCCACAAGGCATATGTGTAATTGTTCCTGAACTTTTGAAACTTTTTTTAACCAGCACAGCGACACTGTGCAATCTTCTGTTTACACGGCAGTTCGCCACGGGTGCATCGCTATTGTAAAGGTCTTTTTAAAGGTAATTTTACTTTTCAATAGTATTTTCATACACACTCGGTTTCCTATTCGTTCTTTTCAACGTTCATTCTATCCGATGATAATGTTTTACTTATTCAATACAAGCACATCAGTGGCTTTATACTCCATAAGTTTTTTCTATCACTTATCCTTTAAGGTTTGTGGCATTTATCAGTAATTTTAATTTAAAACTCATTCAACTTACTTTATATACTACTAGTAAAAAAGGCCCGTTTCTGACACAAATGAAACGGGCGCTAGCAAGGTTTTCCTCGGAGTGTGTATGTTTGGGAGAGTGTATGTGAGAGTGACTGTTTGAGAGTCAGAGTGAAAGTGTGAGCCCTGCCCTCCCAATCCATGGCCATCCATGTTACTCTGTCACCTGCCCCCTCCATTCATCCCTATCCAGCATTTTCCCTCTCTGCCTGAGGCCTGCCCTGCAATCCATATCCATCCATGCCCATCTGTCCCCTCCATTCATCCCTATCCAGCAATTCCCCTCTCCCTGAGTCCTGCCCTTCCAATCCATGCCCATCCATGCTCCTCTGTCACCTGTCCCCTCTATTCATCCCTATCCAGCAATTCCCCTCTCTCTCTGAGTCCTGCCCTCCCACTGCTCTTCCAATCCATGTCCATCCATGCTCCTCTGTCACCTGGCCCCTCCATTCATCTCTATCCAGCAATTGCCCTCTCTCCCTGAGGCCTGCCCTGCAATCCATATCCATCCATGCCCATCTGTCCCCTCTATTCATCCCTATCCAGCAATTTCCCTCTCTCCCTGAGTCCTCCCCTCCCAATCCATGCTCCTCTGTCCCCTGCCCCCTCCATTCATCCATTTCCAGCAATTCCCCTCTCTCCCTGAGCCCTGCCCTCCCAATCCATGCCCATCCATGCTCCTCTGTCCCCTGCCCCCTCCATTCATCCATTTCCAGCAATTCCCCTCTCTCCCTGAGCCCTGCCCTCCCAATCCATGCCCATCCATGCTCCTCTGTCCCCTGCCGCCTCCATTCATCCTTTTCCAGCAAGTCCCCTCTCTCCCTTCCATGCTCCTCTCTCTCCCATGTCCCAGCCTGGCCCGCCCTCTTCTCCCCCCCCCCCCTTCGCATCCATGCCCCCCTTTGTTTTTTTTTTTCTTCTTTTTAAATTTACCTCCGTGGCGGTTCCGGCAGCGAAGCGTCAGGGAAGGAGGCAGCGCTCCCGACGTCTAGCTTTTCTTTCGCTGTGTTCCGCCTTCTTTTGAAGGCGGAACACAGCGAAGGGAAGGCTAGATGTCGGGAGCGCCGCCTCCTTCCCTGACGCTTCGCTTCCGGATTTGTTTGGTTCGATGCGAGGGCGGGGCAGAGACGGCTGGCTTGAAGGCTTCACACCACGAATCCACGAACCCTTCAGCCTGGGAGTGACGTCAGATGGCTTCATAGAACGTTGTCCTCAGAACGTTGAGGGTGCGTTTTATTATATTAGATTTGTCACTGGCAATTTGCAATACAATTGTGTTTCTCTCATGTAAGTTTTGAATGCACAGCAGTTGGTATATTTCTCTTCACACACAGTGATTCTGCATACCAGTTATATGAGCACTTCACATAGCTGCACAAACATAGCACTTCTTTCCACGCATCCTCTATCATTTATAATGCACAATCGTTCAACTTATTTCACCTCACTACATATTACTCACCATCTGTAGATGTTTATTATTTTTTAATGGAATTGCTGTTTCCTTCCTAGTTTTCTGTTTGTTAACTTCTATTTCATATTTCACATGCATGCTTACAGATACTTCTTTTCAGTTTATAGTGCTTCTTCACTAATTATATATAGTGGCGCTTTTATATGCAGAGCCCAAGAGAAAGCAGAGCTCCGGAGTCTCAATGCGTGGATGAGACGATGGTGCAGGGAGGAGGGTTTTAGATTTGTTAGAAACTGGGCAACATTCTGGGGAAGGGGGAGCCTAAACTCCGCTAACTGCCTTTACCACATTCTCTGGCAATGAATTCCAGAGTTGAATTACACGTTGAGTATAATTTTTAAATGTACTACATTGTAGCTTCACCACATGCCCTCTGGTCCTAGTATTTTTGAAAAACGTAAACAGATGCTTCACATCTACCCGTTCAACTCCACTCATTATTTTATAGACCTCTATAATATCTCTCCTTAGCCGCCTTTTCTCCAAGCTGAAGAGCCCTAGCCACCTTAGCCTTTCCTCATAGGGAAGTCGTCCCATCCCCTTTATCATTTTCGTCGCCCTTCTCTGCACCTTTTCTAATTCCACTATATGTTTTTTGAGATGTGGCGACCAGAATTGAACACAATATTAGAGGTGTAGTCGCACCATGGAGCAATACAAAGGCATTATAACTTCCTCATTCTTCTTTTCCATTCCTTTCCTAGTAATACCTAACATTCTGTTTGCTTTCTTAGCCGCAGCAGCACACTGAGCAGAAGGTTTCAACGTATCATCTACGATGATGCCTAGATCCATTTCTTGGTCCGTGACTCCTAACGTGGAACCTTGCATGACGTAGCTATAATTCGGGTTCCTCTTTCCCACATGCATCACTTTGCACTTGATCACATTAAACATCATTCGCTATTTAGACGCCCTGTCTCCCAGTCTCGTAAGGTCCGCTTGTAATTTTTCACAATCCTCCCGCAATCTAAAGAGTTTTCCAGTACTTGCAAACTAAGTGGCAAGACTTTGTTACATTAAAACAACAACATACGAGTGACCCCATATTATTTTGGTCCACAGCTAAGGCAGTCCTCCGAGGGGACATAATTGCATATGTTAGCGTGAGAAATCGACAAATAGTGAGAAATACAGTAGATCTTAAATGCAAATTGCGAGCACTTCAGCAACGTTATATCTTCGCCAACCAACATCATCCACATATTATTATTATTATTATTTATTGCACTTGTATCCCACATTTTCCCACCTATTTGCAGGCTCAATGCGGCTTACAAAGATCTGTTATGGCATCGCCATATCAGGTTAATTAATACAATTGGTATTATAAAGAGGTTAAAGAAGACAAGAGGATTTGTTCAAGTAGTTGTAGAAAGATACAATCTGAATTATGTTGGATAGGTGTTGTGTTATAGTTAGTTAAGGGTTCTCGTGGTAGGCATTGTTAAAGAGGTAGGTCTTCAGGGATTTGCGGAAGTTGATTAATTCGTTGATCGTTCTCAAGTGAGTTGGAAGTGAGTTCCATTGCTGCGTACTTATATAAGAAAAGCTGGTCGCGTGTGTTAGTTTGTACTTTAGTCCTTTACATCTGGGGAAGTGTAGGTTAAGGAAGGTGCGGGAAGATCTCTTAGCATTTCTGGGTGGTAGGTCCACGAGGTCCAGCATGTAGGTCGGGGCTTCTCCATAGACGATTTTATGAACAATCGTGGAGCTCTTAAATTCATACATTCTTTAAGTGGGAGCCAGTGTAATTTCTTTCTTAGGGGTTTTGCACTTTCATATTTTGTTTTCCCAAATATGAGTCTGGCTGCAGTATTTTGGGCTGTTTGAAGTTTTTTTGATGGTCTGATCTTTACATCCGGCATAAAGTGAATTGCAATAGTCCAGGTGACTTAGAGGCATATTTTCAAAGCACTTAGCCTTCCAAAGTTCCATAGAAACCTATGGAACTTGGGAAGGCTAAGTGCTTTGAAAATATGCCTCTTAATACCAATGATTGTAACAGGTTTCGAAAATTGGCCCTTGGGAAGAAAGGTTTTATTCTTTTGAGTTTCCACATAGAGTGGAACATTTTCTTGTGTTCATCACGTGATTTTCCAGTGTGAGGTTTCAATCAATGGTGACTCCCAGAATTTTCAAGTTGTTTGAGACAGGGAGGGAAAAGTTTGGTGAATTTATTTGTATTGTGTTGTGAGGTAATTATAAGGTAATTATAATTATATGACATTCTCACAGCTACTAAGGTGGCACTTAATAGTTTACTACACGAGCGAGTAATGAGATCTCTTCTATACCACAAATACAAATTCCACAAGTTTGGAGAGAGAACCGGACAACTGCTCACCTGTAAAATGAAGCGGAGTAATAAATCACGCTTTATTCCAGTGTTACGTGATAGGAATGGCTTACTCACTAAAAAAAACAAGAGAATAACACAGATATATTTTGTCAGCATTTTGCTACTTTATATGCTCCAGAAGCAATAGATTCAACTGCCAAGAAAGATATATAGAAATACCTGCAAGCAGTGGGGATGCTCAAGCTCCCCCCAGAGAGAAGTTATGATCACAAGTTATGCATTATGGAATGGGTTAAAAGGTTAGAGATTGATAAAGTCTGTACAACTCTGGAATTTATCAAATTGAAGAGTTTACATGACACTGGGATTTATGATCTCTGGAATTTATGGTACCCCTATAATCAGGCCTGGGAAAGGAGACTAGTGTAAACAGTAAAAGAATGTTGCCAGACCTTGAAAATCAGATAAGCTCTGTGAAAGACAGTCTTGCAGAGAAAGAATTATTGTATGAAAGAGTATATAAACTGTCCTCTCAGAAGAAGATTTCGGAGATGAAAACAGAACAACATCCAGTTATGTTACTGTATAATTCTCTCATGAGAAATGCATTTGTAATTGGTAAGCAAAATAAAAAAGAATATACTTTCTCATATGCAATTAGCTTTGGTTTCTGTTACTCCTCCCAGTTGAGAATGGCTGGTTCATGCTAATTGGGAAGGGATAGAGCAGCCTTCTAATTAAAAACAAGAGGCGGTGGAATCCCTTAACCAACTACTGCCTGCACAAGAGCTACAAAAAGCCATCTGTACATTAAAACTTTATTCAGCACCCAGATCAGATGGATTCACCAGTGAGTTTTACCAAGTTTTACAGAATCAATTAGTGGGGCCATTAATAAACTTTTATGATACAGTGTTTGAGAATAATAACTTTCCACTTTATGCCAACACTGCACTTATTAATTTGATACCTAAACCTGGACGAGAACCTACAAAGCCCGAGTCTTATCGGACAATATCATTGATAAATATAGATGTGAAACTTTTATAGAAGCTCTTAGCAGACAGTTTAGCACCTTTACTGCCCCAGGTACTAAAGAACGAACAAGTGGGCTTTGTGCGAGGACGTCAATCGGTGGTCAACGTCTGTAAGCTAATTTTAACTCTATTTCAAGGACAGAAAGCCGGAACCCCCCCATTTGATAACGAGCCTAGAAGCAGAACGCGCGTTTGTTCGTGTCTGGTGGCCCTTTTTATTCATGATCTTACAATGGGTGGGCTTCCGAGATTGGTATCTGCAGGCAATTATGACATTATAGTCTTCTCGAGCAGTGTTGTTGGTGAATGGCATAAGAACGGAGGATTTTCCTATAGGCCAAGGTCCCTGCCAAGGATGTCTGTCTCTGCTATTATTTCTCCTCTCTTTAGAACCCCTCTTGTCTGCGATACGAGCGAACGAAGGCACGTGGGTCATTCCATGCCACGTGGTCTAAACCTTCCCACCATCATGTCTCCAATTTTGTTCAAATTGTATCTGTTGCGCGAGTCAGGTGTTAAACAAAGTTTCCCAAAATTTGAGGTCTCTAACTGCAATAGTTGCAGATCTAGACCCCCTTTTCTGAAAGGTTGTCAGTCCATGAGCGCACAACATTTACCAAAATGCCATTTTTGGGGTCTAATAAAATCCAAACACATTTATAAGAATGGCTAAATCATTCAAATCCTGTACAGTTTTTGATGCTAATTCTGATGAAATACATTTTAACATTATGGATATAAAATCCAGTCAAACAAGTTGACTCAAAGTGTGCATCAAAATTGGTTGCGACTCATCGGAACATATTTGGACCAATATTCAGACCACAACAGCTTCCATGCAAACAAAGATACGGACTTGAACTTTTGAACAAGCATTATGCTTGTGCTGGACATAATACTGCCAGATTTGCAACTAACCAGCATCTATAACCGCCCTGCAGGATCTCGTCAAAGTCGGCACTGTCAGCGCAAATGGTAAAATGTACCAAAGCTCAAAGCCAATTATTAAAAAAAGAGTCTGCCTGAATCAGCTTGTGAACAGTATCATCTGAAAGGGAAAATTGGGCTCTACAACACTGATATGTTTTTGTTTTGCAATGCCACCATCAAGTAGCCATTTACTCAGGTCAAAGTACGTTATATTTTGTGTGCGCGATGTATTGTGTTGGTCCATGATGGCTGAGCCATTACTTGTTATCACATTGAAACCAGCATCCCCATCGCCAGAGGGGCCACGCCCGATAGCCATGAAGTAACAGCCACGGGTGGGTATCTTTACTGCAGCATCCCAAGCCTGATTGTGGGTTTCTTTACTGTAGGATCCCAAGCCTGATTGTGCGTTTCTTTACTGCAGGTTCCCAAGCCTGCCTTCTTCAGTTACTTCACTGCAGGTTCCCAAGCCTGCCTTCTTCAGTTACTTCACTGCAGGTTCCCAAGCCAGCCTTCTTCAGTGACTTCACTGCAGATTCCCAAGCCAGCCTTCTTCAGTGACTTCACTGCAGGTTCCCAAGCCTGCCTTCTTCAGTGACTTCACTGCAGGTTCTCAAGCCTGTCTTCTTCAGTGACTTCACTGCAGGTTCTCAAGCCTGCCTTCTTCAGTTACTTCATCATTCTGAAAGCATCATTGACCTGCAAAAGAACGGTTTCAGGGAAACTATATTGCCGACCAGATGATGTCACTGATGGAGCTGGAATAACAGCAACAATAAGTTGTTCTGGGATGCAGCAAGTATTGAGTCTTACCGGCCAATAAAATGAAGTAGCGGGACCATGAGGATGCATAAAGCTTATGAAAGCATCTTTCTGTTCAACTGACGTTTCACAAACGTTTCCAATCCACTATAACAGCGCACAATAAACGATTGGACAATCAATGAATGAATAAATAATTATATCAATACTTTTAAGCAACTATTAAGACTCAATTTCCTAGACATTTCGTTACTTAGATTGTAAGCTCCTTTGAGCAGGGACCGTCCTTCTTTGTTTATTTTGTACAGCGCTGTGTAACCCTAGTAGCGCTCTAGAAATGTTAAGTAGTAGTAGTAGTAGAGATGAAGAAAAATTAGCGCATCAAGCGTACTAAATATAACGTACTTTGACCTGAGTAAATGGCTACTTAATGGTGGCATTGCAAAACAAAAACATATCAGTGTTGTAGAGCACAATTTTCTCTTTCAGATGATACTGTTCACAAGCTGATTCAGGCAGACTCTTTTTTAATTGGCTTTGAACTTTGGTACATTTTACCATTTGCGCTGACAGTGCCAACTTTGAAGAGATCCTGCAGGGTGGTTATAGATGCTGGTTAGTTGCAAATCTGCCAGTATTATGTCCAGCACAAGCATAATGCTTGTTCAAAATTTCAAGTCCGTATCTTTGATTGCATGGAAGTTGTTGCGGTCTGAATAATGGTCCAAATACGTTCCGATGAGTCGCAACCAATTTTGATGCACACTTTAGAGTGAACTTGTTTGACTGGATTTTGCATCCATAATGTTTGTATTTCATCGGAATTAGCATCAAAAACTGTACAGGATTTGAATTGTTTAGCCATTCTTATAAATGTGTTTGGATTTTATTAGACCCCAAAAATGGCATTTTGGTAAATGTTGCGCGCTCATGGACTGACAACCTTTCAGAAAAGGGGGTATAGATCTGCAACTATTCAAGTTAGAGACCTCAAATTTTGGGAAACTTTGTTTAACACCTGTCTCGTGCAACAGATAAAATTTGAACAAAATTGGAGAACACGATGGTGGGAACTTTTTTTTAATTTTAGACCACTTGGCATGGAATGACCCATATGTGGGGCAGAAATTAGAGGTCATTCTATCAAGGTATTGGCCTATGCAGATGACTTACTCCTAATATTAAACGAACCACAGAAGTCCCTTCCACAGATGCTGAGAGTAATTATGCAATATGGAAAATTATCGGGCTTTCACTTAAATCTGACCAAATCAGTAGCACTTCCGCTGTGTGACTCTCTAAAGATTGAATGGAAGGGAGATTTTCCTTTTCAGTGGGCCTCCCAACAGATAAAATATTTAGGAGTTAACACCCCAAGGGATTTATCACAGCTTTAGAATAGGAATGTGCTACCCCTGTTAAAAGAGACCAACTGACTGCTGCTGCTCTGGAGGGAGTGCCCACTTTCTTTGACAGGCTGCATATCTTGGTTAAATATGATGCTGGTGCCCCGCTGGCTTTATTTGTTCCAAATGTTACTGTTACACCTGAAAAAAACGAGAACAGCGCTTATTGAATAGAACACTGCAAAGTTTCATCTGAAAGGGGAGGTGCCCCAGACTCCCCATATCAGTGTTACAGAAGCCGAAGGCACACGGAGGTATAGAATTACTAAATATCTGATACTTGATGATAGCCTGTTCCATGAGACATATTAACGATTGGGTTAACACAGATGTACACATTCTCAAACACCCAATTGGAAACCCGTTTACCTCCCAGAGTGCACATTAGTTGGCTTTTGCACACGATTCCAGGGAAAACAGATTCTGCATTGCACCATAACCCACTTTTACTTTCAGCGAGAGCCACTTGGAGATGGCTGTATAAGCGTCATCAGTTCTCTGCCGCAGCCACACCCTACTTGGCCCTATTCAATAATCCAGATTTTCCGGTGGGAACTACATCTCCTGCTTTTGTTAGATGGAGACAATTAGGGATACGATACTTGTTTAAACTACTGAATGAAGAAGGTAAATTGAAACTGTTCATGGAATTGCAGCAGGAACATAAATGGCCACTCACAGACCTGTTCGCATACATGCAACTGCATCACTACGTCACCACATTGGGTTAGATTAACTTGACTGAGGACGTTCAAGATACTTTGAACACAGCATTGACGCTGGGAGCTCAAACAGTGGTACCTTTACGCTATCATCATAGATAACCTGTTGGATTCCACAGAGGACTTGGATTATAGTCAATTCGCTCAGGTTTGGTCTAAAGAACTGTCAGTCGTCATATCGGCAGAGCAATTTAAATCTTTTGTAACAAGTACACATTCATCCTTTGCTCGATATTTTGAACTACAGTATAAATTTGCACTAAGACTTTATATATCTCAAGTCAGAGCATATCGAGCATCATTTGGTGGCACAGAAGAATGTCCAAAGTGTAACCAGCAATTTGTGAATCTAAGCCACATGTTTTGAACTTGTCTATTAATCAGCAACTTCTGGTTGCAGCTGTTGCGTGTAATCTACGGATTGTGGAAACAGCAGGTGGCACAGAACTCGTTAATGCTTTTTGATATATTTTACCATCAGAAACCTATCCCACCAGGATTCAAACCTTTTTTGTAATGAGTTGTTTTAATTTATTTGTTACATTTGTACCCCACATTTTCCCACCTATTTGCAGGCTCAATGTGGCTTACATAGTACCGTAAAGGCGTTTGCCAATTCGGTTGATAACAAATACAAGGTTATGTTGTGGTCAAATGAGGTAGGTGTGAATCAAGCGTCATGGGGTCGAAGGGAATGAAGATTGTAAATTGTTCAGTACGATCATTGGTTATGTGTGTTGCTAGGTGTGGGGATTTACGCTGGATCGGTGGGATAGGTCTTTTTGAAGAGATGAGTTTTTAGTGATTTCCTGAAGTTTAGGTGGTCATGGATTGTTTTCACAACTTTTGGGAGTCCATTCCATAGTTGTGCGCTTATGTAGGAGAAGCTAGATGTGTAAGTTTCCACACTGAATAGAACATTTTCTTTATTAAGGTATTTACTTGGCTCTCGAGAGTAACGTTGTGGTTGATTGCGACGCCGAGTATTTTTAGGCTGCCTGAAGTAGGGAGTGTGTGTCCTGGGGTGTTTATGGTTGCAGGTTTGTAATTGTTATGTTGAGATGAGAGGATGAGGCAGTGTGTTTTTTCAGTGTTCAGTTTCAATTGGAATGAGTTTCCCAAGAGTCCATGATGTTCAGGCCATCATTGATTTAGCGAAAGCTACATACCTGTAGAAGGTATTCTCTGAGGACAGTAGGCTGATTGTTCTCACTGATGGGTGACGTCGACGGCAGCCCCAGAACTGTAATTTTCCCTAGCAACAAAGAGTTTGCTAGCCTTGCATTCCCGTGCGCATCGCGCATGTGCAACCGTCTTCCGACCCGAACGCGAGCATGCTCCTCAGTCCAGTGAAAAGCAAAGAAAGGGAAGACACAATTCCTAAGGGGAGGTGGGCGGGATTGTGAGAACAATCAGCCTGCTGTCCTCGGAGAATACCTTCTACAGGTATGTAGCTTTCGCTTTCTCCGAGGACAAGCAGGCTGCTTGTTCTCACTGATGGGGTATCCCTAGCCCCCAGGCTCACTCAAAACAACAAACATTGGTCAACTGGGCCTTGCAACGGCGAGGACATAACTGAGATTGACCTAACTTATCCAACTGAGAGTGCAGCCTGGAACAGAACAAAAATGGGCCTAGTGGGGAGGAGTTGGATTCTAAACCCCAAACAGATTCTGCAGCACAGACTGCCCAAACCGACTGTCGCGTCGGGTATCCTGCTGTAGGAAGTAATGAGATGTGAATGTGTAGACAGATGACCATGTCGCAGCTTTGCAAATCTCCTCAACAGTGGGTGACTTCAAGTGGGCCACTGACGCTGCCATGGCTCGAACACTATGAGCCGTGACATGACCCTCAAGAGTCAGCCCAGCCTGGGCATAAGTGAAGGAAATGCAATCTGCTAGCCAATTGGATATGGTGTGTTTCCCCACAGTCACTCCCCTCTTGTTGGGGTCAAAAGAAACAAACATTTGAGTGGACTGTTTGTGCCGCTCCAGATAGAAGGCCAATGCTCGCTTGCAGTCCAATGTATGCAGTTGATGTTCAGCAGGGCGGGTATGAGGACGGGGAAAGAATGTTGGCAAGACAATTGACTGGTTCAGATGGAACTCCGACACCACCTTCGGCAAGAACTTAGGGTGAGTGCGGAGGACTACTCTGTTATGATGAAATTTGGTATAAGGAGCATGAGCTACCAAGGCTTGAAGCTCACTGCCTCTGCAAGCTGAAGTAACTGCCACCAAGAAAATGACCTTCCAGGTCAAGTACTTCAGATGGCAGGAATCCAGTGGCTCAAAAGGAGGTTTCATTAGCTGGGTGAGAACGACATTGAGATCCCATGACACTGTAGGAGGTTTGATGGGGGGCTTTGACAAAAGCAAACCTCTCATGAAGCGAACAACTAAAGGCTGTCCTGAGATCAGCTTACCTTCCACACAGTAATGGTATGCACTAATCGCACTAAGATGAACCCTTACAGAGTTGGTCTTAAGACCAGACTCAGACAAGTGTAGAAGACACTCAAGCAGGGTCTGTGTAGAACAAGAGCGAGGATCTAGGGCCTTGCTGTCGCACCAAACGGTAAACCTCCTCCATAAAAAGAAGTAACTCTTTTTAGTGGAATCTTTCCTGGAAGCAAGTAAGATTCGGGAGACACCCTCTGAAAGACCCAAGGAGGCAAAGTCTACACTCTCAACATCCAGGCCGTGAGAGTCAGGGACTAGAGGTTGGGATGCAGAAGCGCCCCCTCGTTCTGAGTGATGAGGGTTGGAAAACACTCCAAGCTCCACGGTTCTTCGGAGGACAGCTCCAGAAGAAGAGGGAACCAAATCTGACGGGGCCAGAAAGGCGCAATCAAAATCATGGTTCCGCAGTCTCGCTTGAGTTTCAGTAAAGTCTTCCCCACCAAAGGTATGGGAGGATACGCATACAGAAGGCCCTCCCCCCAATGAAGGAGGAAGGCATCCGACGCTAGTCTGCCGTGGGCCTGAAGCCTGGAACAGAATTGAGGGACCTTGTGATTGATCTGAATGGCAAAAAGATCTACAGAGGGGGTGCCCCACGCTTGGAAGATCTTGCGTACTACTCCCGAGTTGAGAGACCACTCGTGAGGTTGCATTATCCTGCTCAACCTGTCGGCCAGACTGTTGTTTACGTCTGCCAGATACGTGGCCTGAAGAAACATGCCATTCCGGCGAGCCCAAAGCCACATTCTGATGGCTTCCTGACACAGACAGCGAGATCCTGTGCCCCCCTGCTTGTTGATGTAATACATGGCAACCTGGTTGTCTGTCTGAATTTGGATAATTTGATAGGACACCCGATCCCGGAAAGCCTTTACAGCGTTCCAGACCGCTCTTAACTCCAGAAGACTGATCTGAAATCGTCTTTCCTGGAGGGACCAATATCCTTGGGTGTGAAGTCCATCGACATGAGCTCCCCACCCCAGGAGAGACGCATCCGTACTCAGCACTTTTTGCGGCTGAGGAATTTGAAAAGGACATCCCAGGGTCAAATTGGATCGAATTGTCCACCAATGTAGGGATTCGAGAAAACTCGTGGACAGGTGGATGACGTCCTCTAGATTCCTGGCAGTTTGGTACCACTGGGAAGCTAGGGTCCATTGAGCTGATCTCATGTGAAGACGGGCCATGGGAGTCACATGAACTCTAGAGGCCATGTGGCTGAGCAATCTCAACATCTGCTGAGCTGTGATCTGCTGAGATTCCGGCACCTGAGAGACGAGAGCCAGGAGATTGTCGGCTCTCGTCTCGGGAATGTAGGCACAAGCTATCTGAGAGTCCAGCAGAGCTCCTATGAATTCTAGTTTCTGTACTGGAAAAAGGTGGGACTTTGGATAATTTATCACAAACCCTAGTAGCTGCAGGAGTTAAATAGTCATCCGCATTGACTGTAGGGCTCCTGCTTCTGAGGTGATCTTCACTAGCCAATCATCGAGATAGGGGAACACGTGCACTCCCAGTCTATGGAGAGCCGCCGCTACGACAGCCAGGCATTTTGTGAATACTCTGGGCGCAGAGGCGAGACCAAACGGTAGTACTGAAAATGCCTTGTCCCCAGATGGAATCGCAGATACTGTCTGTGAGCTGGCAGTATCGGAATGCGAGTATAAGCATCCTTTAAGTCCAGAGAGCATAGCCAATCGTTTTCCTGAATCATGGGAAGAAGGGTGCCCAGGGAAAGCATCCTGAACTTTTCTCGGACCAGGTATTTGTTCAGGGCCCTTAGGTCTAGGAGGGGACGCATCCCCCCTGTTTTCTTTTCCACAAGGAAGTACCTGGAATAGAATCCCAGCCCTTCTTGCCCTGGTGGAACGAGCTCGACCGCATTGGCGCTAAGAAGGGCGGAAAGTTCCTCTGCAAGTACCTGCTTGTGTTGGAAGCTGAAGGACTGAGCTCCTGGTGGGCAATTTGGAGGTTTTGAGATCAAATTGAGGGCGTATCCTAGCCGGACTATTTGGAGAACCCACTGGCCGGAGGTTATAAGAGGCCACCTTTGATGAAAAAATTTTAACCTCCCTCCGACCAGCAGATCATCCGGCACAGACACTTTGATGTCTGTGCCCGTCCCTTGCTTTTGCTGGGGAGCTGCAGAGGCCTGCTGAGGTGCACACTGTTGACGAGAACGAGCGCGCTGGGGTTTAGCCTGAGCCGGCTGTCAGGAAGGTGGATTGTACCTGCGCTTATTAAAAGCGTAGGGTGCATTCCTCTTTCCCCAAAAAAATTGTCTACTAGTTGAGGTAGATGCTGAAGGCGCCTCTTGGGAGAGCTTATCGAAAGCAGTATCCCGTTGGTGGAGCTGTTCTACCACCTGTTCGACCTTCTCGCCAAAAATATTATCCCCCCAGCAAGGCGCATCCACCACTCACTTCTGGACTCTACTGTCTAGGTCAGTGGCACGCAGCCATGAGAGCCTGCGCATCACTATACCCTGAGCAGCGGCCCTGGATGCAACATCAAAAGCATCGTAAGCACCCCTGGACAGGAATTTACGACACGCCTTGAGCTTCCTGACCACCTCCTGAAATGGCTTGGCTTGCTCAGAAGGGAGCTTGTCCACCAAGTCCGCCAACTGCCGCACATTATTCCGCATGTGAATGCTCGTGTAGAGCTGGTAAGACTGAATTTTGGACACGAGCATAGCAGAATGGTAGGCCTTCCGCCCAAAAGAATCCATAGTTCTAGACTCACGCCCAGGGGGCGCCGAGGCGTAATCCCTAGAACTCTTGGCCTTCTTAAGGGCCAAATCCACCACCCCAGAATCATGAGGCAATTGGGTCTTCATTAACTCTGGGTCCCCGTGGATTCGGTACTGGGACTCAATTTTCTTGGGAATGTGGGGAGTAGTTAATGGCTTCACCCAGTTCGTCAACAATGTCTGCCTAAGGACATTATGAAGAGGAACTGTGGTGAATTCCTTAGGTGGAGATGGATAGTCCAGGACCTTGAACATCTCAGCCCTGGGCTCATCCACCGTCTCCACGGGGAAGGGAATGGCCGTAGACATTTCTCGGACAAATGAAGAGAAGGAAAGACTCTCCGGGGAAGAAAACTTTCTCTCAGGTGAGGTAGTAGGATCGGAAGGCAGACCACAGGACAAGTGTCTTGCTCCGCTTCCCACGAGTCCTCTCCATCGGTATCGGACATGAGTTGGTGAACTTCGGTCCGAAGCCGGGCCCGTTTCGATGCTGAGGAACGATGTCCTTCGAGGCGGTGTCGAGAGGAAGACCTCCGAGCCGCAGGCGACGAAGCTTCCTCCAGCGACGTCGGTGGGGAGTCAACCTGGGTGGTGGCCGATACCGGTACCGCAAGTGGTACCGGGGTTGGAGACCTCACCATGGGCGACGAGCCAACCGCTGCCTCCCTCAACGATACCAACGGCGCAAGCACCTGCGGTACCAGAACAGACGGTACCGACGGCGCAAGCACCAAAGGTACCGGAGATGGTCACAACAGCTCTCCCAGAATCTCTGGCAGTACGGCCCGGAGGCTCTCGTTCAGAGTAGCTGTAGAGAAAGGCAAAGGAGCCGGTACAGGCGACGACGACAGAACCTGTCTGGGGCTCGGAGTCGGTACCGGGCTGTCCTGGGTAGAGCGCACCGACACCTCCTGAATGGAGGGCGAGCGATCCTCCCGGCGTTGGGGCTTTTCAGGTGCCGAAGTCCTTGGCGTTCCGGAGCTCTCGGTACCGTGGCAGGAAGGTGACCGATGGCGATGCTTCTTAGCCTTCGCTCGAAGCACGCCACCGGTACCCTCCGGTACCGAAGAGGAAGACGTGGAATCCACACGCCTCCTCAGGGCCGGGTCCGAAGAAGGTCGATCCCAGGGGGCCTGTAGAACAGGATTCCTCGAGGCAGGTGGAGACCCGCTCAATGGCTCACTGCAACCAGCATGCGACCTATGGACAGCCCTTACCTGCACTCCGGACGTCAATGCAGTCTCCGGTACCGACATCGATACCGGCGATGACCTCGATACCGCCCACTCCGTCGATACTGAAGGATAGGACCTGGCTCCGAACAAAATGTTCCACTGAGCCAATCTCGCCGCCTGAGTCCTCTTTTTCAATTGGAGGCACAAAGTACAGGCGTTGGGACGATGACCAGCTCCCAAACACTGAAGACTCGAAACGTGTCTAACAGTGAGCGAGATTGTCCGGTTGCACGACGTGCACTTTTTAAAGCCGCTGGTAGGCTTTGCGGACACGGGCGGAAAAATCACGCCGGCAAGGTCGAACGCGATGGTGTAGGAAAAAAGGACACCAAAAAAAAAGAAAAAAAGGGGTCCCGCACGGGCGGTCCAAAATGGCCGCTTAAGAAAAAGAAAGAAAACTTACAGGAGCAAACTTCTACAAAAATAAAGGAAAAAAAAACTTTTTTTTTTTTTTTTTTTAAACAGAAGATCGCGGAAAGCGAAAAGAGCCAAAAAAACGGCAAAAAAACTCACAGGGAGTCCGTAGAACCGCAGCGAGGGGTCTCTGAGGCAGAGAACAGCAGCGAAGCAGCGTCCCGAGCCACGGAAAAAACAAGAATGAGGAGCATGCTCGCATTCGGGATGGGAAGACGGTTGCGCATGCGCGATGCGCACGGGAGCACAAAGCTAGCAAACTCTTTGTTGCTAGGGAAAATTCCGGTGCTGGGGCTGCTGTCGACATCACCCATCAGTGAGAACAAGCAGCCTGCTTGTCCTCAGAGCCCAAAACCGAGCTTCTCATTTTTCCCCCCAAACCCACCTCCCCACTCCCCCCGTTTTCTGTTTCCGTTGATGGCTCTCTCATTCTCCCTGTCTCCTCAGCTCAAAACCTTGGGGTCATCTTTGACTCTTCTCTCTCCTTCTCTGCTCATATCCAGCAGATTGCCAAAACCTGTCATTTCTTTCTTTACAACACCCGTAAAATCCGCCCCTTTTTTCCCGAGCACTCTACCAAAACCCTCATCCACACCCTTGTCACCTCTCGTTTAGACTACTGCAATCTGCTTCTTGCTGGCCTCCCACTTAGTCACCTCTCCCCTCTCCAATCGGTTCAAAACTCTGCTGCCCGTCTCGTCTTCCGCCAGGGTTGCCTTACTCATACTACCCCTCTCCTCAAGTCGCTTCACTGGTTCCCTATCCGTTTTCACATCCTGTTCAAACTTCTTCTACTAACCTATAAATGTACTCACTCTGCTGCTCCCCAGTATCTCTCCATACTCGTCCTTCCCTATACCTCTTCCCGTGCACTCCGCTCCATGGATAAATCTTTCTTATCTGTTCCCTTCTCCACTACTGCAAACTCCAGACCGCGCCTTCTGTCTCGCTGCACCCTACGCCTGTAATAAACTTCCTGAGCCCCTACGTCTTGCCCCATCCTTGGCCACCTTTAAATCTAGACTGAAAGCCCACCTCTTTAACATTGCTTTTGACTCGTAACCACTCGCCTCCACCTACCCTCCTCTCCTCCTTCCTGTACACATTAATTGATTTGATTACTTTATTTTTTGTCTATTAGATTGTAAGCTCTTTGAGCAGGGACTGTCTTTCTTCTATGTTTGTGCAGCGCTGCGTACGCCTTGTAGTGCTTTAGAAATGCTAAATAGTAGTAGTAGTAGTAGTAAGGCATGTCTGAAGGGAATGAAGATTGGAAAGAAAGTTATATTTGTTGTCCTGGCAACAGCTCTGTGTTCCAACTTTAGCACTGTGGCATATGCATTTGATTGACTTACTGAAACTGGAACGCATTGGCATCAGTGACATTAGTTCAAAAGAAGGTGTACTTTTTAAGCCTACTTGGGAGCGCTTTTGGGACACATTACAACCTAAGGTGCATAGTCGATTATTGAATCACGCATAGAATGTCTATCTCCTAGCAGTGATACTCAATGTTACGAAGTGTTGGCGCTAGTCGGGGGGGAAAGTTTGGTAAGAGAGGGGGGAGGGGCAGTTTATAATTAGAACAGGAGATTTAATCTCAAAAAGAGCACCTCTAATACTGTGTTCAATTCTGATCACCGCATCTCAAAAAAGATATTTTACACTTATAATAGCCTCTGCTTGAGCTACTATTTACTTGTTTCCAGAGTAAACTTTTCTTTTCTTTCACTTCTGAATATGTAAGTATTATTTGTTTTATTAGTGTAGGAAAATAAACTCCAAGAATGTAGGTATTCCAGCAATAATCAGTTGAGGTAAGCTCAAACAGGGGTAGTTATTTAATGTGTGATAATCATAAGCAGACCCCAACAGCTTTGTGCGGAAACCCGGGAACACCAGGAACCGGCTTTGGAAATGAGTGCACACGTTTCGCTATCCAATTCTTGATTTTCTTGACCTTGACATGCAACTGAAGAGATAGAGTGAGTATTCTGAGAGAAGCAGACGTGTTTCTCTGTAAGCTGGAGACAGTGAAGACGTCTTGGCGAGTAGAGATTTTTTTTAAAGATTTATTTGGGGAGATTGTGCTTATTGCGGACAATGTAGTGTACACCTGACTTTGTTTTCGCTTGCACTGTATTTTTCCTTGTGCCTAAGTCCACTTGGCGGCATAATTCCTGATAGCATTATGGGAAAGGTTTAATGCTGGAGTCTATTCCTAACTTCCCAGTTGTGGCACAGATCTCTTGCTTTCTTCTTTTAGAAGACTTTGGGGGGCCATTTCGATATATTTAGGGGGACCCCTTGCTCATACCGATAGAATTTTCTCCACTGGCCAGTGTTAAGATTGTAAGGGCACCCTCCTGTTCTGTGGCTGCTAGCGCCCTGTCATCATTTTCTTTTTGTACTATAAGGTTGCCTTTGTATCGCTCCATGGTGTGACCGCACCTCAAATATTGTGTTCAATTCTGGTCGCCGCATCTCAAAAAACATATAGTGGAATTAGAAAAGGTACAGAGAAGGGCGACGAAAATGATAAAGGGGATGGGACGACTTCCCTATGAGGAAAGGCTAAAGCGGCTAGGGCTCTTCAGATTGGAGAAAAGGTGGCTGAGAAGAGATATGATAGAGGTCTATAAAATAATGAGTGGAGTTGAACGGGTAGATGTGAAGCATCTGTTTATGCTTTCCAAAAATACTAGGACTAGGGGGCATGCGATGAAGCTACAATGTAGTACATTTACAACGAATTGGAGAAAAGTTTTCTTCACTCAACGTGTAATTCAACTCTGGAATTCGTTGCCAGAGAATGTGGTAAAGGTGGTTAGCTTTGCGGAGTTTAAAAAAGGTTTGGACGGCTTCCTAAAGGAAAAGTCCATAGACCATTATTAAATGGACTTGGGGAAAATCCACTATTTCTGGGATAAGCAATATAAGCAATGTAAAATGTTTTGTACTTTTTTGGGATCTTGCCAGGTATGTGTGACCTGGATTGGCCACTATTGGAAACCGGATACTGGGCTTGATGGACCTTTGGTCCTTCCCAGTATGGCAATACTTATGTAGGGGGGGGGGGGTTTGTTGTTGTTTTTGGTAGTGGGATTGAGGAACCCAGAACTAGAATGCCAGATATTCCCCCTCCCCCACCTTAGACAGGTGACAGAAGCTGTGCCTTCCTGTAAGAAGGAGGTACAACAGTGTCATGAGAAATGGGTTAAAGGGACAAAGGATCTTATCAAAAATTGGCCCCAGCTTTGATAAGGAAACCCTTACTGCTTTAAAATTGTAGATAGAGGCCACTAAGACAAAGAAAAAAAGTAGAGAACGACATTTAAATATGTGGACATTCTATAGGGAGACCCGTCTATACTGGCCAGGTCCCATGGCCACCTCCGTACACTGACGAGCCTTTTCAGCAGTGTGTAGTGGACCCCCCTTCCCAGAAAAAAAGGATGAGTCCTTAGGTGTAGTTAGTGACACGGCTTCTAAAAAGCCGCCACAAACACCAAAGTGGGTGCCAGCAGTAGGCTTTACAATCCCAGAACGCGTAACCCTAACTGTCCTATTGTATCTGAAGAACCCCCTAATTCTTCCACTGTTGTAAAAACATCTGAATCACAAAAACAGAGTCGGACATGGAAGCTGGCAACAGGGTATAAATGTCCTCAATACAGAGCTCCTGCAAGTAGCAATTCTTCCCATCCTGTTCCCCCAGGGGGATCCTCAGGAGAGTTAAATCCACCCACGCCCCCTGTTGTGCCCGCTCCTCTGCCACCAATACATTACCCCCACAAAGAGGCCCCAGGTTGGATGAGGGTATGTGGAGTTTTACACCAGGAATGGGTCCACCCCCATTTGCCCAATAACCAGATTAAACAGTGGGTACATTCAGGTGGTCTTTAGCATGCCATGGAATATCTGTATAGAGAATCTGAGAATGGAAACAGATCAAGCCCTTGTCCATGGTCTAGGAACCATGCTCAGGATGAAGCAAACATGGTATAGCAACAGGTCACCACTCCAAATAATACTGTCATATGTAAGGAGGAAAGTTACTTTGCAGAGCCTTTTTGTTCCAACCTTGCAGGTTGGACAGAGTATATCTGTAATACCCAATGTGACCCATGGTCCAGGGATGGATCGTTTCAACATAAACATTTAGAGCTAGCTAGACAGTGTATAAGAGCGAACTGGGAGATTCCCAGTGGCCTTATCCATATATGAAGGAATGTTTAAAGAGATGGGAAAAATATGAGGAAAGACCCTCGACTACTTTGATGCAGTCCCTCCTGACCACGGGCCAAATTAATCCTGCCGGAGAACCTGTTATTCATTATGTGCATGGTCCTTTATGGACCTGAAAATGTATGCAAGGCTCTTCCCCCTTTAGAAAAAGGAGCCTCTGCTTTTATAGCCAAGTTTGAACAGATTACCTCAGGTCAGCGTTTAGCCTTAGGGAATATCAACGCTTTTGTTTGCCCACATTTTGGGTGCCCAAACGGATGAAATCTTTTGGCCAGCAGGCGCACAGGGATTAATCCTTCAGGATAGTGATCATGATGGGGCGCCATTTGGACAGTTTAGAACAGACGTATGGCAGGTGCTCCGACAGTGCTTCCGGGACACCCGTAATTTTGGGAATGTTTCTGCCCAAGTATTACAGGCAGGATTACTGAGACCGAGTCAGCACAGGCTTTTGTGTGAGGAAATCTTGCCTGACCAATTTACTTCAATTCTTTGAAGGAGTAAACAAACATGTGGACAAAGGGGAACCGGTTGATATTGTGTATCTGGATTTCCAAAAGGCGTTTGACAAGGTACCTCATGAGAGGCTACAGAGGAAATTGGAGGGTCATGGGATAGGAGGAAATGTCCTATTGTGGATTAAAAACTGGTTGAAGGATAGGAAACAGAGAGTGTGGTTAAATGGGCAGTATTCACAATGGAGAAGGGTAGTTAGTGGGGTTCCTCAGGGGTCTGTGCTAGGACCGCTGCTTTTTAATATATTTATAAATGATTTAGAGATGGGAGTAACTAGCGAGGTAATTAAATTTGCTGATGACACAAAGTTATTCAAAGTTGTTAAATTGCGACAGGATTGTGAAAAATTACAAGAGGACCTTATGAGACTGGGAGACTGGGCGGCTAAATGGCAGATGACGTTTAATTTGAGCAAGTGCAAGGTGATGCATGTGGGAAAAAAGAACCCGAATTATAGCTACGTCATGCAAGGCTCCACATTAGGAGTTACGGACCAAGAAAGGGATCTGGGTGTCGTCGTCGATAATACACTGAAACCTTCTGCTCAGTGTGCTGCTGCGGCTAGGAAAGCGAATAGAATGTTGGGTATTATTAGGAAAGGTACGGAAAACAGGTGTGAGGATGTTATAATGCCGTTGTATCGCTCCATGGTGCGACCGCACCTTGAGTATTGTGTTCAATTCTGGTCGCCGCATCTCAAGAAAGATATAGTAGAATTGGAAAAGGTGCAGAGAAGGGCGACTAAAATGATAGCGGGGATGGGACAACTTCCCTATGAAGAAAGATTGAGGAGGCTAGGGTTATTCAGCTTGGCGAACAGACGGCTGAGGGGAGACATGATAGAGGTATATAAAATAATGAGTGGAGTGGAACAGGTGGATGTGAAGCGTCTGTTTACGCTTTCCAAAAATACTAGGACTAGGGGGCATGCGATTAAACTACAGTGTAGTAAATTTAAAACAAATCGGAGAAAATTTTTCTTCACCCAATGTATAATTAAACTCTGGAATTCGTAGCCGGAGAAAGTGGTGAAGGCGGTTAGCTTAGCAGAGTTTAAAAAGGGGTTGGACGGTTTCCTAAAGCACAACTACTAGGGTTACGCAGCGCTGTACAATTTAACATAGAAGGACAGTCCCTGCTCAAAGGAGCTTACAATCTAAAGGACAAGTGTACATAAACCGCTACTAAATGGACTTGGGAAAAATCCACAATTCCAGGAATAAAATGTATAGAATGTTTGTACGTTTGGGAAGCTTGCCAGGTGCCCTTGGCCTGGATTGGCCGCTGTCATGGACAGGATGCTGGGCTCGATGGACCCTTGGGTCTTTTCCCAGTATGGCATTACTTATGTACTTATGTAATATATTAAGGCGCTCCAAGAATTGTGGTTCCAGGAGCTCGGAGAAAGATGGAACTCAGCAGGGTTCCTGTCACAACTGTAGTCGTGACCCCACTCTGATTCACCTTGTTTTCTGGTGGTCAGCCTCAGACGTGGCTCCCGACTGTTTTTTCTTTGCATTGTTGCCTCTGCTACGACTTCTTCTGTGCTCCAAGCCTCATTCTGGTATTCAGTGTTTTCCAAGCCTCACTCTGGTATTCAGTGTGTTTCAAGCCTCTTTCCTCATGACATCATCAGTGAAGGCCTTCATAAGGAAGATGAGGACATTCATTCAGGGCCTATGCAATGCCAAACGTCTCCAGGTTTGCCTGTGTGCTTGTAGCACTTCTGCCTTGTTTCTGTGCCTGTGTGGGCACTCCTGCCTTGTTTCTTTTGTTTGCTAGTGTGCCTATGTGGCCCTTCTGCCTTGTTTCTTTTGTTTGCTAGTGTGCCTATATGGCCCTTCTGCCTTGTTTCTTGTTTGCCTGCGAGCTAGGGTTAGCACTTCTGCCTTGGTTTTACTTGTTTGCCTGTGTACTAGGGTTAGCACTTCTGTCTTGGTTTTACCTGTTGTCTGTGTGCCTGGTTGGCACTTCTGTTGTGTCCCTTGCTTGTTTGCTGGTGTGCCTTGTATTCTGTTCTGCCTAGTCTGCCTTACCTAGTGTTTCGCTTTGTTTGTTCTGCCTTGAGTTCTGCCTAGGTCCTTGTATATGCTGGGGCTTACCTTTAGCCCTTGTGTTTCTGTGGGCTCTAGGTCATCTTTGCTGATTGTGTGTGTTCAGCCTTCTTGTGTTTGCCTCTGCCTGTGTGTACGTCCCTTCTCTTTTGCCTTCTGCCTTTGTGCTTGGGTTCCAGTTCGGCCTAAGGCCCGTATGAGAGGGCTTTGGTGTGCACGGGTTCCAGTTTGGCCTTGCAGCCTATTTGAGTGTCTTTCTTCTAGCTTTACTTAGCTCTGCGCCTGTGTACCTTGTTCCTGCCTAATCAAGCTCTGCTCCTGTGTACCCTGTTCCTGCCTAGCCAAGTGCTGTTTCTTAGTATTTCCTGTGTGCTTATTGCACTTCTGGTCTGTTCCTGCCTGTGTGCTTATTGAACTTCTGGTCTGTTCCTGCTGGTGTGCTTTTGCACTTCTAGTCTGTTCCAGTCCTGCCTGTTTAGTCCAGTCCTGGTTGGAGGGTTCACCTGCTGCAGCAGTTCTTTGGCAGCAGCCCAAGAGCTCACGTTTTTCCTGAGGCCCCGAGGTCGTGACAGTCCCACATCGTATTTTACCATATTTTAAAGGAGGGTCTGCCTGCAGAGGTTCAGAATGCATTAGATGGCATAGTGGCCATCAAACAAACTGTGAGCGAAGATAGTGGCCCACATAGTGCATTTTATGTTAAGAGCCCAGCAGAATAAGGAGGCAAAGATTAATAAGGAGAAAGGATTAGAGAATAAATTCCTGAATGCCCAAATAGCACATCTTGAAGCCCAGGTGGCCATGATTAATAATCTCCCACCCCGTAACAACCAGGATAAAGATACCGGGCCATGCAGACCACGTAGCCAGCTAGTACAGTGCTGGGCTTGTGGCCGTATGGGTCACATTAGCAGGGAATGTAGAATGAGGAGGAGCAACGGGGGATGCCAAGATAGCATGAAGAGGGGATAAAGGGAGGGAAAGAGGTGAGAACAGGAGTTGGACCCCATGGAATGGCCCTTCATAATGACTAGATCAATACTTGGTGTTGCAAACAGAGATAGGAACAAATGACCCAATTGTGGAGGGGACAGTGGTCACTGTGCCAGTTCAATTTTTGCTGGACACAGGGGCCACCATCTCTACTATTGGTTCCGGCCAACGTATCTGCCCCTTCCCCCTTTCATCCGAAACCATGAGTACGATGAGTTTCTCGGGTAAGCCACAGGAACTGAAATACACTGTCCCCCTAAATTTACAGTTGGGAGGGCAACATATAGAAGTACAGTCCTTATATGCCCCAAACTCTCCTGTGAATTTACTGGGTAGAGATCTTATGTCTAAATTGGGCATCGAAATTCATTTTTCCAGTAACCCTCTAGGAGTTACCCAAGCCTTTTATGATAAAATGCCTTGCCCCGTTGGGAACCTGCACCAGATATGATAGAGCTAATTACCCAGGAAGTGGCAAAAAAGTGGGATTTGGAAGAGTGGAACCTTGTTCCCTATCGAATGGGAGCCATGCGTCCCTTACCGGAACATGGGGAAGAAAACACCCAGCTGGTGGTATGGCTGACAGCAAAACACTGTATGATCAATGATGTAGGTGTATTCCTGTGGGCGAATCCTCTGGGCTGTAGAGGCATGAACTGACGGGTTGGAGTTATAACCCAGCCTCCAGGGACATTTTCCTGGGAACAGTGGGACAAAATGACTAACATGTTAGATGACCTGGCAGAAGATTACATAAACTGGGATTGTCCTCAGTGGAATTTTGATTTGTCAATTAGTTACCTCCTCCTGTAACTTAATGCAAGAAACAGATCTTTACAGTACTGTCCCAGTGTATGGGTTACTCCCCAGGAACCTTATGGGAAAATTAAATCTATACAGGATGTGTCTAATTCACTTCAGAAAGGAAAAAAACGGACTCCAAATTAGACAATATACAATATCCAGACAAGCAATTGAGGGTATATGGGAAGAGATCAGTAATCTATTATTACACGGAATCACTGTCCCTACTAGCAGTGAATATAACAGCCCATTATGTCCCGTCTGCAAACCTAATGGAAAAATGGAGAATAGTGCAGGATTTGAGGAAGTAGAATGATGTGGTAAAGGCAGAATTCCCCGTGGTTCCAGACCCTACCACTTTAGCCACTCACGGCGTACCCAATTTTTTCTTTAACGTTCTAGATTTAAGGAATGCGTTTCGGTGTACCTCAATTTCTGAATCCACAAGAGAGTTATTCACCTTCACGTATGAAAGATAGCAGTATACGTGGACACGGATACCCCAGGGGTATTTTGAGAGTCCCTCAATTTTCAACAAAGTACTGTCTGCTGACTTACAAAAAGTCAGACAGTCGTTACCCCCTACTGTGGGATTGTAACAGTATGTGGATGATATTCTTATCTCAGCCGTGACAAAAGAACAGTGTGAGAAGGCTACTGTGCAGATTTTGAACTCCTTAGACTGTATGGAGTACAAGGTGACTAGGCCCAATTTTTGAGTACTACCATTAAAGCAGGAGCACGGTTAGATCACCCTTCATGATTATCTGACCTTTTAAACATTACTGAACCTCGGACAATTTCAGATGTCCATGGCCTCATGGGTCTCGTAAATTTTTTCAGGGATTGGATATCCCAATATGCCACCTTGACTGAGCCTAGGACGTTATTAAAAGGATCTGAACTCACAGATGGGGAAAAGTCAGTTTTGTGGGGGGGAGGATCAGAGACAAGCTTTGCACACTGCTGTGTACATTCTACAGCAAACACCAGACTTACACTCCCCTGTTGAGGGAGATCCTTTGCAGGTGTACACCATTGTGATGATATTTCAATCCATGCTGTAGTTACACAGAAAGTAGATCACAGAAATTGGTCATGTTTTGGTCCAGTCCTTTGGGAAACATAAAGCTGGGGTATTCTACCTGTATGAAACAATATTGGGCAGCGGCAATGGCTATCCAACATCTCAATCTTTTGTACTATCAAGTGCAGTTAGAAATGTATGGTCCATATTGTGTTAAAACTATACTGAAACAGAGTACTAGTTTTTTGTCTAATTCTAGAAAGGCTACTGCACTCTATTAATCCATCCAACAGTCACTCTGCATGTGCTTACTGATGAACACAATCCTTCTACTGTACTCTCACATAACATAGTAACATAACATAGTAGATGACGGCAGAAAAAGACCTGCACGGTCCATCCAGTCTGCCCAAGATAAACTCATATGTGCCACTTTTTGTGTATACCTTACTTTGATTTGTACCCGTCTTTTTCAGGACACAGACCGTATAAGTCTGCCCAGCACTATCCCCGCCTCCCAACCACCAGCCCCGCCTCCCACCACCGGCTCCGGCACAGACCGTATAAGTCTGCCCAGCACTATCCCCGCCTCCCAACCACCAGCCCCGCCTCCCACCACCGACTCTGGCACAAACCGTATAATTCTGCCCAGCGCTATCCCCGCCTCCCACCACCGGCTCTGGTACAATCCGTATAAGTCTGCCCAGCGCTATCCCCGCCTCTCAACCACCAGCCCCGCCTCACACCACCGGCTCTGCCACCCAATCTCGGCTAAGCTCCTGAAGATCCATTCCTTCTGAACAGGATTCCTTTATGTTTATCCCACGCATGTTTGAATTCCTTCAATCTCATTTCATGTCCTCTAGTTCTACCGCCTTCGCATCGCCGGAAAAGGTTTGTTTGCGGATTTCAAATATTTGAATGTCTGTATCATATCACCCCTGTTTCTCCTTTCCTCCAGAGTAAACATGTTCAGGTCAGCAAGTCTCTCCTCATATGTCTTGTAACGCAAATCCCATACCATTCTCATAACTTTTCTTTGCACCGCTTCAATTCTTTTTACATCCTTCGCAAGATACGGCCTCCAAAACTGAACATAATACTCTAGGTGGGGCCTCACCGACTTATATAGGGGCATCAACACCCCCTTTCTTCTGCTGGTCACACCTCTCTCTATACAGCCTAACAACCTTCTAGCTACAGCCACACATGGATCTTTATATTGATCCTAGGCATGTGTGTACTTTAGAGAATGACTGGTTGCCTGACAGTGAACCTGTTCCTGATAGTGTTATAGTTTTTGATGGTTCTGCAGCTGGTCCACAGGCCAAACCTTGAGCAGTAGGATATGTCGTTATTACAGCCTTCCCTGAAGTAGATGAGAACCAATGGGATGTAGTGATGGCAGGTTCTTTGTATCCCAAGCAGTTTACAGCTCAGTCTGCTGAATTGCATGCTTGCAGAATTGCGTTGTGTTTGTATTCACAGGTCCCATTGACAATTTAAAGAGATTCTCAATGTGTGCATCAAACCCTAACTCAAAACTTAGGAAGTTGGTTGCGCAGAGGGTTACTAACTGGACAGGGTTCCCCAGTTGTTCATTTTTCTCTTGTGACTGATATTATAAAACTGCTTCATCATAGACTAGAGCAGCAATTGCCCATTGCGGTAATAAAATGTCAAGCATATTCTGTGGATACAGACTGGGTGTCTGTTATGAATAACTATTGTGATCAGGCAGCTAAAAGTGCTAGAGACATTCCTTATGAAGTGCCCTCCTGACTCTTGCAGTTGATCACACTGAGGTCAGGGAAACAGTTTCAATCTTCCCACAATCTTTGCAGACAAAACTTAAACAGTGGGAGAGCTCAGGGTGTCAGCTTCACTATGGTGTTTGGTTACATACAGCAGGAGACCCTTGTCTTTCTTTACAGGCTTTGACAATGTTACTAATATAAGTATTAGTACATAAGTACATAAGTAATGCCATACTGGGAAAAGACCAAGGGTCCATCGAGCCCAGCATCTTGTCCACGACAGCGGCCAATCCAGGCCAAGGGCACCTGGCAAGCTTCCCAAACGTACAAACATTCTACACGTTATTCCTGGGATTTTGGATTTTTCCAAGTCCGTTTAGTAGTGGTTTATGGACTTGTCCTTTAGGAAACCGTCCAACCCCTTTTTAAACTCTGCTAAGCTAACCGCCTTCACCACATTTTCCGGCAATGAATTCCAGAGTTTAATTACACGTTGGGTGAAGAAAACTTTTCTCCGATTTGTTTTAAATTTACTACACTGTAGTTTAATCGCATGCCCCCTAGTCCTAGTATTTTTGGAAAGCGTGAACAGACGCTTCACATCCACCTGTTCCATTCCACTCATTATTTTATATACCTCTATCATGTCTCCCCTCAGCCGTCTCTTCTCCAAGCTGAATAGCCCTAGCCTACTTAGTCTTTCTTCATAGGGAAGTCGTCCCATCCCCGCTAGCATTTTAGTCGCCCTTCGCTGCACCTTTTCCAATTCTACTATATCTTTCTTGAGATGCGGCGACCAGAATTGAACACAATACTCAAGGTGCGGTCGCACCATGGAGCGATACAACGACATTATAACATCCTCACACCTGTTTTCCATATCTTTCCTAATAATACCCAACATTCTATTCGCTTTCCTAGCCGCAGCAACACACTGAGCAGAAGGTTTCAGTGTGTTATCGACGACGACACCCAGATCCCTTTCTTGGTCCGTAACTCCTAACGTGGAACCTTGCATGACGTAGCTATAATTCGGGTTCTTTTTTCCCACATGCATCACCTTGCACTTGCTCACATTAAACGTCATCTGCCATTTAGCCGCCCAGTCTCCCAGTCTCGTAAGGTCCTTTTGTAATTTTTCACAATCCTGTCGCGAGTTAACGACTTTGAATAACTTTGTGTCATCAGCAAATTTAATTACCTCGCTAGTTACTCCCATCTCTAAATCATTTATAAATATATTAAATATATTACTACTACTACTTAACATTTCTAGAGCGCTACTAGGGTTACGCAGCACTGTACAATTTAACAAAGAGAGACAGTCCCTGCTCAAAGAGCTTACAATCTGAGTCAATTACATTTTCCTCACCATACTCCAGCATCCAGTATGATTTATGATATCCGTCAAAAGTGGTGGGCACCTAATCTGAAGCAAATTATGTCAAATTTTCTGAGGTCTTGTGTTGTGTGCCAGCAGGCTACCTCTCAGTATAGAAAGCAGATTCCTGATTTACCTGCCGTATTATCGAGAGTAGCAGGTCTTTTTTGCACATTGATTTCACAGATATGCAGATTAGGTGTCAGGGGAAATGATACTTGCTTATTCTGTGTGTGTCCGTATTCAAACTGGGTTGAAGCAAACCCGTGTTCAAATGAATCAGCTAAGGTTGTGGCGAAATGCCTGTTATATGAATTTCTTCCTAGGTTTCGTTTTCTTTCTAGGATCCATACTGACAATGGGACACATTTTCATAATTATCTCTTACAGGAAATCACCAATGGACTTCATATTCAACATCACTGCATTTGTATTTACAGGCCTCAGGTTAAAGGATTGGTAGAGCGTACTAATGGAATCTTGAAAACTACTATGAGAAGGATTTTGCAGGAGGCACCTCATCTCACAGGCTTTACCTTTGGCTCTGTTTGCTCTTAGAAACAGACGACTGAAGAAGACAGGATTGACACTACATCAGATTGTCACCAGTCAGGAGATGCAGAGTCCCACCATACCTTTTCCTGTGTCATCAGCTGATGATCTCTCTATATATTTTTCTGCTTTACAGGTGGCCAGAGAACTCATCCAGTTGTGGACTGAGCAACAGGATTCCACAGAGCAAAGTGTTACTGAGTCCGAAGAAGCACTCCAGCCCTCCGGAATTCAGTTGGAGACTTTGTCTACTTAAAGAATCACTGTCAAGGGTGGACAGAGCCCAGATACAAAGGTCCTTTACAGATTACAGCCTCCACACCTTTCGCTGTCCAGGTGCAGGACTCTTGACACCTGGCATCATATTTCTACAAAGTAAACCCTGGGTATCATAAACAAATCCGGTTCCAATTGCTGTTCTTAATAACTTATCCTGAAACCATATTACTAATCAAAATAGGTAAATAAAGAAATCAAAATACTTAATTATATAATGTGCTCAGTTTTTTTAGTGTGTTAGAGTACCTCAAAGATTAGGGAAGCATATACACACAATCTTTACATCATCGCACATCCGACCATCAATCCCAACATTGTTGTAGCAAAAAAAAAAACAACTATCAGGTGTTTAAAGTCACTTAGCTTAAATGCGAGGGTGATCGGAGCTGTGGATTCTGTCAAAGTATCTTCCCAAAGTCTGAAAACAGCGCCCCAATCGTTTCTCAGTTCATGGACGCTGATCTGCAACAGAGGCTCGCATTTAAGCTAAGTGACTTTAAACACCTGATAGTTGTTTTTTTTTTGCTACAACAATGTTGGGATTGATGGTCGGATGTGCGATGATGTAAAGATTGTGTGTATATGCTTCCCTAATCTTTGAGGTACTCTAACACACTAAAAAAAACTGAGCACATTATATAAAGCAAATGCTACATACCTGTAGAAGGTATTCTCCGAGGACAGCAGGCTGATTGTTCTCACTGATGGGTGACGTCCACGGCAGCCCCTCTAATCGGAACACTTTACTAGCAAAGGCCTTTGCTAGTCCTCGCGCGCCGATGCGCACCGCGCATGCGCGGACGTCTTCCCGCCCGAACCGGCTCGTGTTCGTCAGTCCCATATGTAGCAAGACAAAACAAGGGAAGACAACTCCAAAGGGGAGGCGGGCGGGTTTGTGAGAACAATCAGCCTGCTGTCCTCGGAGAATACCTTCTACAGGTATGTAGCATTCGCTTTCTCCGAGGACAAGCAGGCTGCTTGTTCTCACTGATGGGGTATCCCTAGCCCCCAGGCTCACTCAAAACAACAAACATGGTCAATTGGGCCTCGCAACGGCGAGGACATAACTGAGATTGACCTAACAATTTTTCCAACTAACTGAGAGTGTAGCCTGGAACAGAATAAACATGGGCCTAGAGGGGTGGAGTTGGATTCTAAACCCCGAACAGATTCTGAAGCACTGACTGCCCGAACCGACTGTCGCGTCGGGTATCCTGCTGCAGGCAGTAATGAGATGTGAATGTGTGGACAGATGACCACGTCGCAGCTTTGCAAATCTCTTCAATAGTGGCTGACTTCAAGTGGGCCACCGACGCTGCCATGGCTCTAACATTATGAGCCGTGACATGACCCTCAAGAGCCAGCCCAGCCTGGGCGTAAGTGAAAGAAATGCAATCTGCTAGCCAATTGGATATGGTGCGTTTTCCCACAGCCACTCCCCTCCTGTTGGGATCAAAAGAAACAAACAATTGGGCGGACTGTCTGTTGGGCTGTGTCCGCTCCAGATAGAAGGCCAATGCTCTCTTGCAGTCCAATGTGTGCAGCTGACGTTCAGCAGGGCAGGAATGAGGACGGGGAAAGAATGTTGGCAAGACAATTGACTGGTTCAGATGGAACTCCGACACAACCTTTGGCAAGAACTTAGGGTGAGTGCGGAGAACTACTCTGTTATGATGAAATTTGGTGTAAGGGGCCTGGGCTACCAGGGCCTGAAGCTCACTGACTCTGCGAGCTGAAGTAACTGCCACCAAGAAAATGACCTTCCATGTCAAGTACTTCAGATGGCAGGAGTTCAGTGGCTCAAAAGGAGGTTTCATCAGCTGGGTGAGAACGACATTGAGATCCCATGACACTGTAGGAGGTTTGACGGGGGGCTTTGACAAAAGCAAACCTCTCATGAAGCGAACAACTAAAGGCTGTCCTGAGATCGGCTTACCTTCCACACGGTAATGGTATGCACTGATTGCGCTAAGGTGAACCCTTACAGAGTTGGTCTTGAGACCAGACTCAGCCAAGTGCAGACGGTATTCAAGCAGGTTCTGTGTAGGACAAGAGCGAGGATCTAGGGCCTTGCTGTCACACCAGACGGCAAACCTCCTCCATAGAAAGAAGTAACTCCTCTTAGTGGAATCTTTCCTGGAAGCAAGCAAGATGCGGGAGACACCCTCTGACAGACCCAAAGAGGCAAAGTCTACGCTGTCAACATCCAGGCCGTGAGAGCCAGAGACCGGAGGTTGGGATGCAGAAGCGCCCCTTCGTCCTGTGTGATGAGGGTCGGAAAACACTCCAATCTCCACGGTTCTTCGGAGGACAACTCCAGAAGAAGAACCAGATCTGACACGGCCAAAAGGGAGCAATCAGAATCATGGTGCCTCGGTCTTCCTTGAGTTTCAATAAAGTCTTCCCCACCAGAGGTATGGGAGGATAAGCATACAGCAGACCTTCCCCCCAGTCCAGGAGGAAGGCATCCGATGCCAGTTTGCTGGGGGCCTGAAGTCTGGAACAGAACTGAGGGACCTTGTGGTTGGCTCGAGATGCAAAGAGATCTACCAAGGGGGTGCCCCACACCTGGAAGATCTGGCGCACTACTCGGGAATTGAGCGACCACTCGTGAGGTTGCATAATCCTGCTCATCCTGTCGGCCAGACTGTTGTTTACGCCTGCCAGATATGTGGCTTGGAGCACCATGCCGTGACGGCGAGCCCAGAGCCACATGCTGACGGCTTCCTGACACAGGGGGCGAGATCCGGTGCCCCCCTGCTTGTTGATGTAATACATGGCAACCTGGTTGTCTGTCTGAATTTGGATAATTTGGTGGGACAACCGATCTCTGAAAGCCTTTAGAGCGTTCCAGACCGCTCGTAACTCCAGGAGATTGATCTGCAGATCGCGTTCCTAGAGGGACCAGCTTCCCTGGGTGTGAAGCCCATCGACATGAGCCCCCCCACCCCAGGAGAGACGCATCCGTAGTCAGCACTTTTTGTGACTGAGGAATTTGGAAAGGGCGTCCCAGAGTCAAATTGGACCAAATCGTCCACCAATACAGGGATTTGAGAAAACTCGTGGACAGGTGGATCACGTCTTCTAGATCCCCAGCAGCCTGAAACCACTGGGAAGCTAGGGTCCATTGAGCAGATCGCATGTGAAGGCGGGCCATGGGAGTCACATGAACTGTGGAGGCCATGTGGCCCAACAATCTCAACATCTGCCGAGCTGTGATCTGCTGGGACGCTCGCACCCGCGAGACGAGGGACAACAAGTTGTTGGCTCTCGCCTCTGGGAGATAGGCACGAGCCGTCCGAGAGTCCAGCAGAGCTCCTATGAATTTGAGTCTCTGCACTGGGAGAAGATGGGACTTTGGATAATTTATCACAAACCCCAGTAGCTCCAGGAGGCGAATAGTCATCTGCGTGGACTGCAGAGCTCCTGTCTCGGATGTGTTCTTTACCAGCCAATCGTCGAGATAGGGAAACACGTGCACTCCCAGCCTCCGAAGCGCCACTGCTACTACAGCCAAGCACTTCGTGAACACTCTGGGCACAGAGGCAAGCCCAAAGGGTAGCACACAGTACTGGAAGTGACGTATGCCCAGCTGAAATCGCAGATACTGTCTGTGAGCTGGCAGTATCGGGATGTGCGAGTAGGCGTCCTTCAAGTCCAGAGAGCATAGCCAGTCGTTTTCCTGAATCATGGGAAGAAGGGTGCCCAGGGAAAGCATCCTGAACTTTTCCTTGACCAGATATTTGTTCAGGGCCCTTAGGTCTAGGATGGGACGCATCCCCCCTGTTTTCTTTTCCACAAGAAAGTACCTGGAATAGAATCCCAGCCCTTCTTGCCCGGATGGCACGGGCTCGACCGCATTGGCGCTGAGAAGGGCAGAGAGTTCCTCTGCAAGTACCTGCTTGTGCTGGAAGCTGTAAGATTGAGCTCCCGGTGGGCAATTTGGAGGTTTGGAAACCAAATTGAGGGTGCATCCTTGCCGGACTATTTGGAGAACCCACTGGTCGGAGGTTATGAGAGGCCACCTTTGGTGAAAAACTTTCAACCTCCCCCCGACCGGCAGATCGCCCGGCACTGACACATTGATGTCGGCTATGCTCTGCTGGAGCCAGTCAAAAGCTCGTCCCTTGCTTTTGCTAGGGAGCCGAGGGGCCTTGCTGAGGCGCACGCTGCTGACGAGAGCGAGCGCGCTGCGGCTTAGCCTGGGCCGCAGGCTGTCGAGAAGGAGGATTGTACCTACGCTTACCAGAAGAGTAGGGAACAGTCTTCCTTCCCCCATAAAAACGTCTACCTGTGGAGGTAGAAGCTGAAGGATGCCGGCGGGAGAACTTGTCGAAAGCGGTATCCCGCTGGTGGAGCTGCTCTACCACCTGTTCGACTTTCTCTCCAAAAATATTGTCCGCTCGGCAAGGAGAGTCCGCAATCCGCTGCTGGATCCTATTCTCCAGGTCGGAGGCACGCAGCCATGAGAGTCTGCGCATCACCACACCCTGAGCAGCGGCCCTGGACGCAACATCAAAGGTATCATATACCCCTCTGGCCAGGAATTTTCTGCACGCCTTCAGCTGCCTGACAACCTCCTGAAATGGCTTGGCTTGCTCAGGAGGGAGCTTGTCCACCAAGCCCGCCAACTGCCGCACATTGTTCCGCATGTGTATGCTCGTGTAGAGCTGGTAAGACTGGATTTTGGCCACGAGCATAGAAGAATGGTAGGCCTTCCTCCCAAAGGAGTCTAAGGTTCTAGAGTCCTTGCCCGGGGGCGCCGAAGCATGCTCCCTAGAACTCTTAGCCTTCTTTAGGGCCAAATCCACAACTCCAGAGTCGTGAGGCAACTGAGTGCGCATCAGCTCTGGGTCCCCATGGATCTGGTACTGGGACTCGATCTTCTTGGGAATGTGGGGATTACTTAGAGGCTTGGTCCAGTTCGCCAGCAATGTCTTTTTGAGGACATGATGCATGGGTACTGTGGACGCTTCCTTAGGTGGGAGAAGGGTAGTGCAGGAGCTCAAACATTTCAGCCCTGGGCTCGTCCTCCACAACCACCGGGAAGGGGATGGCCGTAGACATCTCCCGGACAAAGGCCGCGAAAGACAGACTCTCGGGAGGAGAAAGCTGCCTTTCAGGGGAGGGTGTGGGATCAGAAGGAAGGCCATCAGACTCCTCGTCAGAGAAATATCTGATGTCCTCCTCCTCCTCCCACGAGGCCTCACCATCAGTATCAGACACAAGTTCATGAACCTGTGTCTGAAGCCGTGCCCGGCTCGACTCCATGGAAACACGGCCACGGTGTGAGCGTCGAGAGGTAGACTCCCTCGCCAGCACCGGCAAAGCTCCCTCCGCCGACGTCGTCGGGGAGCCTTCCTGGGAGGCGGCCGCAGTCGGTACCGCAAGCGGCACCGATGTCGGAGACTTCACCCCGGGCAAGGGGCCAGCCGGCGCCTCACTCGACGGTACCGGTGGCGCAAGCACCCCCGGTACCGGAGGGGAAGGGCGCAACAGCTCTCCCAGGATCTCTGGAAGAACGGCCGGAGACTCTCGTGCAGGGCGGCTGTGGAGAAAGACATAGAAGCCGATGCAGGCGTCGAGGTCAGAGTCTGTTCCGGGCTGTCCAAGGTGGAGCGCATCGACACCTCCTGAACAGAGGGTGAGCGGTCCTCCCGGTGCCAATGCCTACTGGGTGCCAACTCCCTCGGCGACCCAGAGCTCTCGGTACCGATGCGGGAAGGAGACCGGTGTCGATGCTTCTTTGACTTTTTCAAACAAAGCATGTCACCGGAACTTCCCGGTACCGACGAGGAGGACGTAGAATCCAACCGTCGCTTCCTCGGGGCCGAGGCCGAAGAAGGTCGGTCTCGGGGGGGGGCTGTACCGCAGGAGCCCTCAGGGTAGGGGGAGACCCACCCGAAGGCTCACCGCCACCAGCAGGGGAATGGACAGCCCTCACCTGCACTCCAGACGAAGCACCACCGTCCGACGACATCAGCACTAGTGGAGGTCCCGGTACCACAGACGCCGACGCAGCCTTCCGATGTCTCGGTACCGACGATGCAGAGGGTCGATGCCTCGATGCAATCGATACAGTCGCCGCCGAGGTCGGAGGTCTTGACGCTGTCGACGTCAATGCACTCGATACCCCCGGTGAGCTCGAGAACAACACGTTCCACTGGGCCAATCTCGCTACCTGAGTCCTTTTCTGTAAAAGGGCGCAAAGACTGCAGGCCTGCGGGTGGTGCCCAGCCCCCAGACACTGAAGACACGACGCGTGCTTATCAGTGAGCAAGATTACCCGGGCGCACTGGGTGCACTTCTTGAAGCCGCTGGGAGACTTCGATGACATGGGCGGAAAAATCACGCCGGCGAAATCAAAACTCGTAATGGCGGAAAAGGCACCAAAAAGAGGGAGAGAAAAACTCGAACCGAGGCCTCAAAAGGGCCTACCCCGAAAACGAAAGTAAACTTAGCGGGGCAAAAACTGGAAATACGGGAAGGGAAAAAGATCAAAAAGGTCTTTTTCCAATATCCTTTTTTTTTTTTTTTAGCAAAAAGGTAAGAGACGCGCGAGGGTCAACTTAAGGGGCGCGAACGGCGCAAACACGACCGTCCCGAGCGCGGACAAAAGAAGACTGACGAACACGAGCCGGTTCTGGCGAGAAGACGGCCGCGCATGCGCGGTGCGCATTGGCGCGCGAGGACTAGCAAAGGCCTTTGCTAGTAAAGTGTTCCGATTGGAGGGGCTGCCGTGGACGTCACCCATCAGTGAGAACAAGCAGCCTGCTTGTCCTCGGAGAATTATTATTAAGTATTTTGATTTCTTTATTTACCTATTTTGATTAGTAATATGGTTTCAGGATAAGTTATGAATCATATTTCTACAGTCAAACCTGCTCCATATGACCCCTCTTAAATTTTGGACTTTTACACAGTATTTGGACTTCTATTTCTTACCACTTTGTTTGTTAGCAGTTATTTTACTTCTGTTGGAAAAGTTACATATAATTTTCTCTTAGTAGGAAGTTTTGTAATTTTTTCTTGTCTAATTACTACTGTTGTTTTCTTATCATTCACTCTGTGGCTAATGGACTCTGACCTTCCAGATCCTTTGAACTTAGACTGTAGTGTTTGCCTTTGCTGCACTTGGGAAATTGTCCTTTTAAGTGCTATTGTTGCTCTCCATATTCTTATCATTTCTAATGCTTATCCTACTTGTTTCTAAGTATGCTATTCTTCCTCTCTCCGTTGAATGTTCTTTTATTCACTTTTTCTTTTTTCCTTTACTCTGCTTTTCCGCCTCCCCAACTTGCTGACAATCTGTGCCTGTCACGTCTGTGGCCGTGACCACCCTCATACTTACCCTGTTTCTGGGAGTCAGTGGCTGTGCTGGCTTCTGCTTGTCTCTGTCTTAGTTTCTCTCTGGCTCTGTGTGCTGATTGCCTTACTGGACCTCTGTGTGGGCTATGCCTCTTCCAAGATAGCTGCCGCCTCCTCTATGCCAGTATCCAAGATGGCTACTGCTTGTCCTTCCTGTGGGCTCACTTCCTCTGTGTGTCAAGCCTCTGTTTGGAGGCAAGGAACTTCCTGCTTCTGTCCTGCTGGTGGTGACTCATCAGTGAGTTCCTTTATAAGGAACGCCTGTGCTTGCAGTCAGGGCCTTCGCATGGTGTCATTGTCTGGTGTCATGCCCAGAGGCCAACAGGTTAGTTAGTGTGTTGCTGCACTGCTTCTAAGCCTGTCTTCTGTGTGGGCTTCTTGCCCTTCTGTGTGGGCTTGCCCTTCTGATTAGTACCTGTGGGCTGCTTGCTCTTCTGTGTGGGGTTGCCCTTCTGTTTAGTAACTGTGGGCTTCTTGCCCCCCTGTGTGGGCTTGCCCTTCTGATTAGTACCTGTGGGCTGCTTGCCCTTCTGTGTGGGGTTGCCCTTCTGTTTAGTACCTGTGGGCTGCTTGCCCTTCTGTGTGGGCTAGTGCCCTTCGGTTCCCAGTACCTGTGGGCTGCTTGCCCTTCTGTGTGGGCTAGTGCCCTTCGGTTCTCAGTACCTGTGGGCTGCTAGCCTTCTGCCTTTAGTCTGTGTTTAGAGCCTGCTGTTCAGCCCTGGTTTCCCCGTCTGTGTTTGCAGCCTGCCCTACTCCCTGCTTGTATATTCTGTGTGCACATCCTGAACCTTGTATATCCTGTGTGCACATCCTGGCTACTAGCCTTCTGCCTTTAGTCTGTGTTTAGAGCCTGCTGTTCAGCCCTGGTTTCCCCGTCTGTGTTTGCAGCCTGCCCTACTCCCTTGCTTGTATATTCTGTGTGGACATCCTGAACCTTGAATATCCTGTGTGCACATCCTGGCTGCTAGTCTTTCTGCCTTCGCTGTGGAGGTAGCCTCTGCAGCTCAGTCCGGGTTTCCCCATCTGTGTTTGCAGCCTGTCCTACGCCCTGCTTGTATATTCTGTGTGCACATCCTGAACCTTGTATATCCTGTGTGCACATCCTGGTCCCTGCTTGTTCGTCCTGAGTCCTGGTTTTGGCTAGCTAGTGTTATCCAGTTTTCCGCTCTGCCTAGCTACCTTCTGTCCCGTGTGTCTACCTTGTACCTTGCTTGTACATCCTGTGTGCTTATCCGGATCCCTGCTTATGTACCCTGATTCCTGTATCTGTCTAGTTAGCGTGTATCTTCTGGGGGATTTATCCTGTTACCTGCCTCGTCCTAGCTAGTGGGTTTGCCCTGGGGGCATTCCCAGTCTCCCCTTCTTCCTTGCTTGCTTGTCTGCCCTAGTCCCTGCTCCTGATAAGCTTCTGTCTGTCTGGGGTGTCTGGCTTAGCGGCTGCGTGCAGCGCTTAGTGCAGTCCAGTATTGTTCCCTCGTGTTTCCTAGACCCGAGGTGGGTCCTCTGGATCGTCAGTTCCGGCCTTGCCCTACAAGTCCTGTCGGCCGCCCGCACGCTAGAGCTCAACTCTAGCGGAAAGGTGGCTAAGTACAGGTGAAGCGGTTCCTGTTCTGCCGGTTCAGTTGCCTACTTCCAGTCCAGAGTTCTGGTCCGGTCCTTCCGGACGTCCAGTTCCAAGACGGTCTTGCCTGCCTCTGCCGCTCCGCGGCAGGGGCCCAAGGGCTCACAATTCCCTTTGCTGCCTTGAGGACCTGACAGCATACCAAGGCCCTCGAGAACGTGACAGTACCTAATGTATATTGCTAGGTCGGCCAAGTTAACTGGATTGACTGTGTGGTTTGTGCCCCTATAGTTCCGAACTCTAATATTGCTCCTGTTAGAGCAGCTCTTCCCCTTCCCTACTCAGAGATTTTGGGTAATCTGTCATGTGTTAGTAAAGCCTGGACGAGACAGGGTTGTGGCCATCATTGGGAACAACAACTATGATCTTTCTTTAATCTGTCTACTAATGTCCAATACTTTCTGACCCTTCCGTTTTCATCCCTTTTTGTTTTACTAATAATGGGATGGGACCAGATCTGGGTACCACTCCCTCCGATGCCTATCAGATGAGCCTTCTTCCAAATGGGACTTGTGTGACCAGGCCTGATCTTAACTTGTCTTTGAAATCTTGGTTCTCTAGATTAAGTGGCACATTTAGGTCACTCTTTGTTTTTTTTTTCCTTTATTGTTGTTTTAATTTCCTTTTGTTGCTTGATGGGTTGTCTCACTCCTTGCATATCACGCTGGTGTTCTCCACCCAAACATATTTTTATAGTACAGAACAATGCTTCTTCAGCTCTTTTAACTCAGTATACAGCTCTCTCTCAGAATGACCATGAACCTCTATACCCTGTCACTATATCTTCTTACGATGATGCTGAACCTGAGGGAAATCTATGCAGGGTGGGACTACTTTGTTCCAAGGGCAGCGAACTGGCCTCTGCTTCAGCTACTACTTACTTGTTTCCAGAGCAAACATTTTTTTCACTTCCGAGTATGGGAAAATTAGGTTCTTACCTTGGTAATTTTCTTTCCTTTAGTCATAGCAGATGAAGCCATTACGTATGGGTTGTGTCCATCAACCAGCAGGGAGAGATAGAGAGCACTCAACTTTTCACAGTGCCTCATGGCCAGCCAGCTCCATTGCCTCTTCAGTATTTGAAGCTTCCAAAGCAGTATGGCAAACCGCAATGGGAATAACATGAACTTTCCTCACAGCGAACGATGGCCCCTTAACAAGGGCATGAACTCAAAAGGAGGGAATGAACACATCCTCCTGGAGAGAATAAACTCGTCCTCCTTATTGTATAACTGGAGGGGATACACGCAACCTCCTGGAGGGAATAAACTCGTCCTCATTATATAACTGGAGGGGATACACGCAACCTCCTAGAGGGAATAAACTCATCCTCCAAAACATAAACTGGAGGGAATGGACTCATCCTCCTATAAGTGAACATGAATCCTGAAGACTGTTTTCCAACTTTCTCCCAAGGAAGGAACTTCAGGAAACAAGAACAGAACTTGAAACAGATTCACAGCATACAGACAATCATACAGGGAGGGCTCATGGCTTCATCTGCTATGACTAAAGGAAAGAAAATTACCAAGGTAAGAACCTAATTTTCCCTTCCTTGTCATCAAGCAGATGAAGCCATTACGTATGGAATGTAACAAAGCAATCCCTATATAGGGTGGGAACAGGTCACACTACGCGCTAGCACTTGTGCTCCAAAACGTGCATCCCTCCTAGCAGCCACATCCAGCCTGTAATGTCAGGCAAAAGAGAGCTTAGAAGCCCATGTTGCTGCACTGCTTATCTCTTGACGAGAGAGTAATCCAGTTTCAGCCCAAGAGGAAGAAATCGCTCTGGTAGAATGTGGCTTAAAGGCTACAGGCGGAGACCGGCCGGCAAGCAGATAAGCTAAAAAGATAGTTTCTTTGAGCCAGCGGGCAATAGTGGTTTTAGACGATGGAGACCCTCTGCGAGGACCTGAAAGCAAAACAAACAGATGATCATAGATCCTGAAAGAGATAGTAACTCGCAGATACTGCAGCAGAGTCCTGCGCACATCCAACAGGTGCAACTGCCCAAAAGATTCTGGAAACTCCTCCTTGTCAAAGGAGGGAAAGAAAATAGGCTGGTTTAGGTGAAACGCTGAAACCACCTTAGGCATGAAGGAAGGCAAGGTCCAAACCGTGACCCCGGACTCTGAGAATTGCAGAAATGGGTCTCTACAGGACAGCGCCTGGAGCTCTGACACTTGTCTCGCCGAGGTAATAGCCACAAGAAAAACGGCCTTTAGTGTCAAATCTTTCTCCGTTGCTCGCCGAAGCGGCTCAAAAGAAGCCTGCAGGGCCTTCAAAACTAGCCCCAGGTTCCAAGCTGGACAGGGTGCTCGCACGGAAGGCCGGAGCCGAAGCACCCCACTAAGAAACCGTGCCACATCTGGATGAGCAGCTAAAGACATGCCTTCAACCTTACCACGAAGGGAGGCCAACACTGCCACTTGCACCCGCAGGGAGTTATAGGCCATCCTGCAAAAAGTCCAGAATCGGCGAGACAGGAGCCCGCTTGGTTGTGATCGCTTTTGAAGCACACCAAGACTCAAACTGGCACCAAATCCTGGCATAAGCCACGGAAGTGGAACGCTTGCGGGCCTGCAGGAGAGTGGAAATGACTGTTTGAATAGCCTTTGTCCCTCAACTGCGCCCTCTCAATCGCCATGCCATAAGACAAAAGCGGCAGGCGCCCTCCATGGCTACCGGGCCCTGTGACAACAGGTTCAGTACCAGAGGTAAAGGAAGGGGAGCCTCCACTAGCATCTGTCGGAGGTCCGCATACCAAGGCCTCCTGGGCCAATCCGGGGCAATGAGGACCACTTCTCCTGGGTGCAGCCGAATCCGCAGGAGCACGTGCCCTATCAAGGGCCACGGAGGGAACACATAGTAGGCTCGGAGGCCAGGGCTGAGTCAAGGCATCCAACCCTGCCGAGCGAGGATCTCTCCGTCTGCTGAAGAAGCACAGGACTTTGGCATTTGAACTTGTCGCCATAAGATCCATCACGGGCTTGCCCCATTTGGCACATATCTGCAGGAATACTTCGTCTACTAGTTCCCATTCTGCTGGATCGATCTGATGCCTGCTTAGATAATCGGCTTGCACGTTGCTCTGACCTGCAATGTGAGCTGCCGACAGAAACTGAAGATGCAGCTCGGCCCAGTGGCAAATCTGTTCAGCCTGCACGGCCAGTGCTCTGCACTGAGTGCCGCCTTGTCGATTTATGTAGGCCACTGCTGTTGTGTTGTCCGAAATCACTCTGACAGCCAATCCTTCCAGGGTCACTTGAAAGGCCAGAAGCGCCTGAAACACCGCTTTCAACTCCAGGCGGTTGATGGACCACTCCGACTCCTCGGGTGTCCATAGACCCTGGGCATGCTTCCCCTTGCAATGTGCGCCGCAGCCCTTCAGGCTGGCATCTGCCACTACTAGACACCAAACGGGGAGTGCCAGCGGCATTCCTTGCCGCAGCATGCTGTCTGAGAGCCACCACTCCATGCTGAGTCAGGCCGCAGGGAGCCAAGAAAGTCTGCATTGATAATCCTGAGAAACTGGAGACCATCTTTGAAGTAGGGAATACTGTAGAGGTCTCAGGTGCGCTCTCGCCCAGGCATCACTTCCAATGTGGCTGTCATCGATCCCAGCAGCTGGACAATGTCCCAAGCTCGCAGGCGGGGCATCCTCAGGAGCAGACGGACCTGATTCTGAAGCCTGCACCGCCTTAGCTCGGGTAGGTATACATAGCCCGAGTCTGTGTCGAACCTGGCCCCCAAATATTCTAAAGATTGCGAGGGGGTCAGGTGACTTTTGACCATATTGACGACCCAGCCTAGAGATTGAAATATTGAGACCACTCTGGCTGTAGCTTGATAGCTCTCAGTTACAGAGTCAACTCTGATGAGCCAGTCGTCTAGGTACGGGTGAACCCTGATACCTTCTCGCCTGAGCAAAGCAGCTACTACCACCATTACCTTCAAAAAGGTTCGGGGAGCTGTGGCGAGGCCAAAAGGCAAGGCCCGGAACTGGAAATGTTTTCCCAACACCGCAAACCTCAGAAACTTCTGGTGCGAGGGCCAAATTGGTATGTGCAAGTAAGCTTCTTTCAGGTCTAGAGACGTGAGAAACTCTCCTGGCTGTACCGCAGCAATGACGGAGCGCAGGGTTTCCATGTGGAAATGCCGCACTCTCAGGGACTTGTTTAATTCTTTTAAGTCCAGAATAGGGCGAAAATACCCACCTTTTCGCGGCACCACAAAGTAGATGGAGTATCGACCGCAGCCAGATCCTGTGGTAATTCTGCGCCTGACTCTGGCTCCTCAGACCACGAAGGCCTGCCAGAACTCTCCGAATCCTCACAGCCCGACCACGGGGGGGGGGGGGGGGGGGGAAGGAGGTGCACCACAATCTGAAGGGGAATTAGCCCTTCTACGCTTTTCTTTATGCCAATTATCAGGGAAAATAGCCTCAGCGGGCAGTCCCAGGCCAGAATCCACCAGGGGTGCAATAGAAGGGGCTTCAGACGACCCTTGAGGGAGAGCTCTTTTCAGCATGTATGCTTTATGCAATAATAACACAAAATCAGGGGAGAAAAACTCGCCCTGGGCACCCAGACCCCGTCCGGGGCTAGCCACTCCCTGAATAGCCTCAATTCGAGGTCCCCCCCCCCCGGGCTCAGGGCTCTCCGTCTCTACGTAGGCCGCGCCATGCAGAGAATGGCGTCCACTGCCAGCTCTGAGCGGGAAGAATCATCGCTCACCATGCTCGGGCCGGCTCTTACGCCTGTACAGCACGATTTACAGAGCTCCGCTGCTGATTTGCGCTTGCCACACCGGGAACAGCGCTTTACATTCTCTGCAGCCATCGCCGAAAACTGCGTGAAAATCCAAGAACGCCCCAATCGCGGGCCCACCCCGGAGGAGTTAGAAAACACTCTTACCTCACCGGACCGAGTATCACTGCTCCGGTCCCATAGAAGAATCAAAGGAATACCTCTGTTCCATTTTTTTATTTTTTTTTAACGCTGTGAGGAAAGCAGAGGTAATAACTCCAGAGGCTCAGATGAATGGGAAAGGCAGGGAAAGGCGAACCAATGTGCCTGCATCCACTGAGTGGGAAAGGACAGGGAAAAGCAAGCTAATATGTCCACATCCACGGGGGCATGGGTAAGGCAGGGAAAGGGCTGACTTATGTGCCTTCAAAGTGAAGCTGCTATAGCCGGCTAACAACTGGCAAGCCAGGAGCCACCCCCAGGCAGATTTTTGATGGAGCTCGAAGAAGCTGCAGCCACCCTGCTTGGGGAGATGGAGAATACTGAAGAGGCAGTGGAGCTGGCTGGCCATGAGGCACTGTGAAAAGTTGAGTGCTCTCTATCTCCCCCTGCTGGTTGATGGACACAACCCATACGTAATGGCTTCATCTGCTTGATGACAAGGAAGTAAGTATTTGTATTACTAGTGTAGGAAAATAAACTCCAAGAATATGGGTATTCCAGCAATATGGTGAATAAGACCGAAAATAGTATAATGCCTTTATATTGCTCCATGGTGCACCTTGAATATTGTGTTCAGTTCTGGTCACCGTATCTCAAAAAGATATAGCGGAATTAGAAAAAATTCAAAGAAGAGGACTAAAATGATAAAGGGGATGGAACTCCTCTTGTATGAGGAAAGGCTAAAGAGGTTAGGATTCTTCAACTTGGAAAAGAGATGGCTGAGGGGAGATATGATTGAGGTCTACAAAATCCTGAGTGGTGTAGAACGAGTAGAAGTAAATCAATTTTTTTACTCGTTCCAAAAGTACAAAGACTAGGGGACATTCTAGGAAGTTACATGGAAATACTTTTAAAACAAATAGGAGTTAATATTTTTTCACTCAACGAATAATTAAGCTCTGGAACTCTTTGCCAGAGGAGGTGGTAACAACGGTTAGATTATCTGGGTTTAAAAAAGGTTTGGACAAATTCCTGGAGAAAAACTCCATAGTCTGCTATTGAGACAGACATGGGAAGCAATTGCTTGCCCTGGGATTTGTAGTATGGAGTGGTGCGATGATTTGGGTTTCTGCCAGGTACTTGTGACCGGCTAGGCCACTGTTTGGAATACTGGGCTCGATGGACCATTGCTCTGACCCAGTATAGCTAATCTTATGTTCTTATTCCACAGTCTATCCTTCACTTCAATTTCTTGCTCAAGATGTGTAGCCCCATTTTAGCTAGAATGTACAAATCAAAATTGATACGTCTAGGTCAGGAAATGTACAGTTTCAGTATTAGTTTAGAAAAGGATCTGCAGACATAGAGCCTTTTGTAAAAAACAAATGCAGAAGTGAATGTACTTGCCTGCATGTGGAGCAAGAGCAGCTATTTTACAAAGATGCAGGCGGAAATCTAAATGAAGAAAACACAGCAACTTATATATTCCGTTAACTATATGTGTGCTTGTGTTCTTTTTAATGCATTCAGATATAATGGATATTTTGCATTCCCCAAAGGGCTTAAAATCTGAGTTTTACTCCTGCCGGAATTATACATGACTGTGGAGTGCAGAATTCATGAAGAATTCCACAACCGTGCCAAATTCTACGTTTTTTGTGTAAAATCTGCGATCCGACCAGCTTCCCCAGCCCATGGTAAAGTCTTGCTTGGCTCCCCAGCTTCCCCAAGCCTTGGTTCTCCCCCGCACCCCCCCCTGGTCCCTTGGTGCTACCACCTCCCCCCCCCCCCCCCCAGCCTTGGTCCCGCCTTGAGCAACAGAAGAGTTAACCGATTTGCACATTATCATAATGAGCCACAGTGAGATTTGCACCATTGCTCTAACCCATTAGGCTACTCCTCTATTTGCACGCCTATGCCTGCCATCTTGCAACCCTACATGTGTACATGCCACAAATTAACATCAGAGGCCTCAATTCTTATTTATTTTCACATTGGAGGGAGAAATAAGCACTGGGGAAATGGAGGGAGAACTCCCATAATCCCTCCTGTTAAGGGTTGACCAAACAATTACTTTTTAAAAACCTAGGGAGCAGCTGTAAATCTCAAGATTGATATATTAGCTCATAAACATACATTCCCTTTCTGAAATGGGGAATATATGTTTAGATTTTAGTTCTGCCCAAGCCCCACCCACTCTACAAATACCCCCTAATTCTACAAGTCGCCAAAAATTGTACGTACAATTTAACTGAATGAGCTAATTAGTGCCAATAACTGCTTAAACAATTATTGGCGCTAATTGGAATTAAGATGTACATGACAAAATTTTACAAGCGCCCTGAAAAAGAAGGCACAGAAATGGGAGGGTCGTGGGTGGGTCATTGGTGCAAATGGATTCACCTAAATTTACACAAGATCCCTGGGACTTAAGCACTATTCTATAAACCGGATCTAACTTTAGGCATGGCTTATAGAATAGCACTTAAGGGAAAATTAGGTTCTTACCTTGGTAATTTTCTTTCCTTTAATCACAGCAGATGAATCCATTAACTGATGGGTTGTATCCGCCTACCAGCAGGTGGAGATAGAGAACACTGAAAAGACAGAGTGACCTTGGACGTCAAGCCCCTTCTGCCTTCAGTATATGAAATTTCCAAAGCAGAGTGAATAAGAAAGGTAAAATAACAAACTTTCCTCACAGTGAACAAACGCCCCTGAACCAGAGCAATAACCAAACAAAGGAGGGATGACCTCAACCTCCTGCAATAGAACAGCATGTAGAAACTCAGAGCTGGTCTTCAACTCCTCCCGATGAGATACAATATCTGCATGAAAGATCTTAACACAAAACAAAACCAGACAGGGAGGGATCACGGATTCATCTGCTGTGATTAAAGGAAAGAAAATTACCAAGGTAAGAACCTAATTTTCCCTTCCTTGTCATCAACAGCAGATGAATCCATTAACTGATCGGATGTAGAAAAGCACTCTCTATGTAGGGTGGGAACAGGCAACTCCACGAGCAAGCACCTGCGCTCCAAAATGTGCGTCCTGCCTCGCTGCAACATCCAGTCTGTAATGCCATACAAACGAGAGCTGAGAAGCCCAAGTAGCCGCACAACAGATCTCTTGAAGAGAAAAGACACCCGTCTCAGCCCACAAGGAGGAAATTGCTCTCGTGGAATGCACTTTAAACGCTTCAGGTGGAGACCATCCTGAAAGCAGATACGCAGAAAAAATGACTTCCCTGAGCCAACGGGCTATAGTGGCCTTAGACACCTTACACCCGTGTCGAGGACCGGTCAACAATACAAAAAGGTGATCAGAAGTCCTGAAGTCATTTGACATCTGTAGATACTGCAACAGAGCCCTGTGGACATCCAAAAGACGCAATTGTCCAAAGGAATCCGGGAAATCTTCCCTAGAAAAGAAAGGTAGAAAAATGGACTGGTTCAGGTGAAACGCTGAAACCACCTTAGGCAGGAAGGAAGGCACTGTACGTAGCGTTACCCCGGACTCTGAGAACTGTAGAAAGGGGTCCTGACAGGAAAGCGCCTGAAGCTCAGATACGCGTCTAGCTGATGTCATGGCCACCAAAAAGACTGTCTTGAGAGTCACATCCTTCAACACCAGCCCCGGGTTCCAGGCCGGACACGGAGGACGGAGCCGAAGCGCCCCTCTGAGAAATCAGACAACGTCCGGATGCGCAGCAAGGGACAAAACAGAGACTTACCCTCGGAAGCATGCCAACGCTGCCACTTGAACCCGAAGGGAATTGTAAGCCAGGCCTTTCTGTAAGCCGTCCTGCAAAACGTCCAGATCCCGCGCGACTGTAGCCCGCGTTGGTGTGACCGCATTTGAAACACACCACGCCTCAAACTTGCGCCAGATCCGAGCATAAGCTACGGAGGTAGACCGCTTATGGGCCTTCAAGAGAGTGGAGATGACCTTGTTAGAGTAGCCATGGACGCCTTGGCCAATCCGGCGTGATGAGAAATCACAAATCCTCGGTGCAGACGAATCCGCAGGAGGACTCACCCTATCAAGGGCCAAGGAGGGAACACATAGAGGACACCCGAGGGCCAGGGTTGAGCCAGTGCATCCAACCCCGCCGAGCAAGGATCTCTCCTTCTGCTGAAAAAGCAAGGACCTTTGGCATTTGCACTTGACGCCATTAGATCCAATCCGGGAGTCCCCCATTTGGCACAAATCTGAAGAAAATCTTCTTGTGCCAGTTCCCACTCCGCCGGGTCGATTTGATGTCTGCTGAGGAAATCAGCTTGCACGTTGCTCTGACTTGCTAAGTGAGCTGCGGACAGCAGATGCAAGTGGAGCTCGGCCCACTGGAAAATCTGAGCAGCCTCCGTGGCCAGGGCCCTGCACTGAGTGCCGCCCTGATGACTGATGTATGCCACCGCTGTCGTGTTGTATGACAGAACTTGGACAGGAAGCCCCTTCAGAGTCTTGTGAAAGGCCAAAAGAGCCTGGAATATCGCTCTCAGCTCCAAGCAATTGATGGACCACCCCGCCTCCATGGGCGCCCACTGACCCTGAGCATAGCTTCCCTGGCAATGAGCTCCCCAGCCCGAAAGGCTGGCATTCATTATCACCAGGCACCAAGAGCCATCAATCCATACTGTGCCGGGCCGTTAGTCTGCGTTGATATTCCTGGGATAGCGGAGACCATTGCTGAAGCAGAGCCATCTGCAGCGGCCTCATGTGAGCTCTTGCCCAGGGAACCACCTCCATGGTGGCAGTCATCGACCCCAGGAGCTCGAGGGCGAGGCATCCGCAGGAGCAGACAGACCTGATTCTGAAGCTTGCATCGCCTGTGGTCAGGAGAAAGACAAACCCCAAGGCCGTGTCGAACCGGACCCCCAAATACTTCAGAGACTGAGAGGGGGGTCAGGTGATTTGGGGGCAAATTGATCACCGAACCCAGAGTCTGAAGAACCATTATAACTCTGGCTGTGTCGCGTTCTCGAGGGCCTTGGCATACTGTCAGGTCCTCAAGACAGCACTGGGAATCGTGAGCCCTTGGACCCCTGCCGCAGAGCGGCAGAGGCAGGCAAGACCGTCTTGGAACTGGACGTCCGGAAGGACCGGACCGGAAACTCTGGACTGGAAGTAGGCAACTGAACCGGCAGAACAGGAACCGCTTCACCTGTACTTAGCCACCTTTCCACTAGAGTTGAGCTCTAGCGTGCGGGCGGCCGACAGGACTTGTAGGGCAAGGCCGGAACTGAAGATCCAGAGGACCCACCTCGGGTCTAGGAAACACAGGGGAACAATACTAGACTGCACTAAGCGCTGCACGCAGCCAGACACACCAGACAGACTAGACAGACAGAAGCTCATCAGGAGCAGGAACTAGGACAGACATGCAAGCAAGGAAGAAGGGGAGACTGGGAATACCCCCCTGGGCAAACCCACTAGCTAGGTCGAGGCAGGTAACAGGATAAATCCCCCAGAAGATACATGCTAGCTAGACAGATACAGGAATCAGGATACCTAAGCAGGGATCCGGATAAGCACACAGGATATACAAGCAAGGTACAAGGTAGACACATGGGCCAGAAGGTAGCTAGGCAGAGCGGAAAACCGGATAACACTAGCTAGCCAAAACCAGGACTCAGGATGAACAAGCAGGGACCTGGATGAGCACACAGGATATACAAGGATCAGGATGTGCACACAGGATATACAAGGTTCAGAATGTGCACACAGAATATACAAGCAAAGAGTAGGGCAGGCTGCAAACACAGACGGGGAAACCAGGCCTGAGCAGCAGGCTCTAAACACAGACTAAAGGCAGAAGACTAGCAGCCAGGATGTGCACACAGGATATACAAGGTTCAGAATGTGCACACAGAATATACAAGCAGGGAGTGGGTCAGGCTGCAAACACAGACGGGGAAACCAGGCCTGAACAGCAGGCTCTAGACACAGACTACAAGGCAGAAGGCTAGCAGCCCACGCAGAAGGGCAAGCAGCCCACAGGTACTGGGAACCGAAGGGCACTAGCCCACACAGAAGGGCAAGAAGCCCACAGGTACTAAGCAGAAGGGCAAGCTCACACAGAAGGGAAAGAAACCCACAGGTACTAAGCAGAAGGGCAAGCCCACACAGAAACGCAAGCAGCCCACAGGTACCAGGCAGAAGAGCAAGCCCACACAGAAGGGCAAGGAAGCCCACACAGAAGACAGGCTTAGAAGCAGCGCAGCAATACACTAACTAACCTGTCGGTCTCTGGGCATGACACCAGACAATGACACCATGCACTGCAAGCACAGGCCTTCCTTATAAAGGAACTCACTGATGAGTCACCACCAGCAGGACAGAAGCAGGAAGTTCCTTGCCTCCAAACAGAGGCTTGACACACAGAGGAAGTGAGCCCACAGGAAGGCCAAGCAGGAGCCATCTTGGATACTGGCATAGAGGAGGAAGCGGCAGCCATCTTAGAAGAGGCATAGCCTACACAGGTGAGGTCCAGTAAGGCTAGGGTTACCATTCGTCCGGATTTCCCCGGACATGTCCTCTTTTTGAGGGCATGTCCGGGGCGTCCGGCGGGTTTTGCCTGCACGCACGTTTGTCCGGATTTATGGACAAATGTGCAGGCGAGCAGCGCCATGCGTCTCCCCTCCCCTTCCCTCTATCACTGTGTGAGAATACAAACCGGAAGAAGCAGACACGCAAACACTTCCCAACTTGCTTTTCAGGTTGCTAGCGGCTCTGAGTCACCAACACAGCTTTGCTTCTCCAGCCTCCTCCACTCCCCCCCTGCTCTGACGTTCGTTCACGTTCCTCTAACTTTTAACTTCCTGTTTCTGGCTGGGGGGGACGATCGAACGGTGCTGGAGTAGGAAATTAGTAGGGCTGCTGCTGGCTGGCGATCTCAGACATGAGCTTGCTTGCTTAAAGGTAGGATTGGGTGGTAGCAGGGCAGTTCTAGGAATGTTGAAGGGAGGAGACATACTGCACTGGGGAATTCCGGGGAGAGACAGAGATGACAGTTCAGTGGGAAGGTGAGGGGACGGTATTTGTAATTCTGACGTGCCTCGAGTCACGCCTAAGCCTGTGTTTGTGGCTGCAAAGAAAGTCAAAGTGAAGCCCGAAGCCGCCTGTTGTTGGAGGTTGGTAGGCTTGTAGCCGCTGCCAAATAAATAGCAGATTAGAAGCCCGAAGCCGTACTGAACTGAAAACCAGCTGCAGCCAGCTCAGCTGTTTAACTCCTCCTGGGACTGGGGGGAGGCAGCGTTTGTCATTAGCCTGCCTGCTCAGTGCAGCCTGCTGCTGATCAGCAGATGAGTTAAGAAGAATCATATATGACTCCTAAATTCACAAACTCTAAGTAAACTGCTAAATCTTTTTGCAATCTGGATTCCTGTGATTCGTCAATGATTAAAGAGATGAGTTATTTTTCATTCTAGGTGGAGATAAAGTGAAAAACACTGTGCAGGGAAACTTTGGGATTGACTTTCCAGTTTCTGAGTTTGTTTCAGGTCCCATTGTTTCTGAATCAGAAACTCACAAGCAGTACATGACAAACTTGCAGTAGACAGGCTGCATGTCTGCAGACAAAAAAAAACTAAGGCTCATGAAATTTATTTTCACAGAGAAAGAGGACTACATCATCTGGGCTGTAGAGCTCTGATGAAGAAAAGCAGCATACAGAGCCTACAGCACTTCTATACTGTGAAATAGAACTAATTTCATGAGAAAATTAATTAAGCTTACTGTTTGCTCTGATAACATTCGCAACACCATGTTCCACGGGAACAAAACTAAAACTACTTGCTTGAAGTTTAATAACCATATAGCAAATAGAAACGAAATGGGAGCCAATTATTTATTTTAAAAAACTCTAGCAGAGAAGTTGAAACAGGAAAAAATGTCTCAGAAATCAGCCATTACATTTTTTTTAAAGCTTGAGCTCTATAAGGCTGCCTAACACACTTCCAGCAATAATAATTCCCTGTAGTCAGTGTTTTCAGTTAAGTAGCAGGTGTGTCATTCAACTTTGTGGAAAGGACGAGGTTTTAAATTTAGTTCACTCCTTTGGAACTTGTGAGTGACTTACAATCAGATACAGGGAGGTATTTTCCTGTCCTTCCAGGGCTTACAATTTAAGGGGCCAAATCAATAAGGTGTGCTCAGGCTTTACACAGGGTTAGCACAACTTAGGTACATAATGCGGAAAGGGGTTTCACGCACAAACTAACCCTGCAGAAAGCCTTGGTAACACAGCTAATTTACTATTCAGCACAGATACAGAAAAGTGTGCTGAAGAGTGAAGTGATAGCAGGCATAGAGGACCCACAATTTGGCTTTGTGATCTGAGGTGAAGTGCACAAGGGGGCTGAGTGATACATTTCTGGTGGTCAATGTATGGCCCACTGGTTGAATGTAGGGGAATATGTGACAAGGGGTAGTAGTAAGGGGGAGGGGAGGTGATTGGGGGGGGGGCAGGGGAGGGGAATGTGACAGGGGGCAGGGTGAGAGCGAGAAAGGGTGGGGAGAGGATCCGAAACGGATATGTGTGGGCGGGGCAGGGGGCGTGGTGTGGATGGGTCAGGGGGCGGGGCATGTGTCCTCTTTTTCAGAGGACAAAATATGGTAACCCTAAGTAAGGCAATCAGCACACAGAGCCAGAGAGAAACCAAGACAGCCACAGACACAGAGACAGAGACAAGCAGAAGCCAGCACAGCCACTGACTCCCAGAAACAGGGTAAGTCTGAGGGTGGTCACGGCCACAGCCGTGACAGTATCTCCTCCTCAAGACCCCCCTCTCGGTCTCCCTGAGGAGGTCAGGTATCCAGGGGTAACTATGGTGAAACTTCCTGATGGGTCTCGAAAGCCAGACATAGATCACTGGACTGGAAGTCACAAGGAAGTTCAAAACTGGCAGACAAAAGTAGAACTTGTGACCAGGAGGCTCCTTCGAATCACCACGGGGCAACCTCAGGAACATGGATGCATCAAGAGGAACAAAATTCAAAAGTAACCCTTCCCTGAGGGAACCCACACTGTCCTGGACCTCTTGGCAATTCCATGCAATGGCAAGAACAAGGCTGGAGCCACTACCCCAGCTAACCTCAACCGCTGGGCTGGGGCCCAAAGTGGCAACCCAGTCTTGACCGGAACTAGAAGTCTGAACAGAAGCGGATCTAGAACTGTAACCTGGGTTGGCATCCAACACGGAGCCGGGATTGGGACCCGGACTGGAATCAACCCCTTGACTGTAACTGGAACTGGATTCAGGAGCTTGACTGAAACTGGAACTCAGCAGGAGGTCAGCTTCCTGACGGACACTGGAACTTAGGGCGCCCTCAACATTTTGGTCGGACCTGGAACTGGAAACGGACTCAGCCTCCTGGCTGATCCTGGAACTCAGAAGAGATTTAGCCTCTTGGCTAAAAATGGACCTTGGAACAAACTCTGCATCTTGGCTGGAACTGGAACTCGGGACGGACTCAGCATCTTGGCTGGAACTGGAACTCTGAGCAGGCTCAGCATCTTGGCTGGAACTGGAACTTGGAAAAGCTTCAGTTGCAGGGCTGGACACACCCCTCTGGCCGGACTGGGATGTCTCTCTAGCATTAGCTTCAGGAGTATTCTCCAGGGCAGGATCAGAACAAAGTTTATCACAGTGCCTTTGGCGCGTTAACCCATCATTAAAGGCAGTAGCTGCAGCAAACTTTATGGGCTGAGCATCCACACTGGTATCAGGAACGGAACCGGGGCTAGGACCCGGGTTGGCATCCAAGTCTGAAGTGGAACTGGAGCAGGAACTCTGAACAGGAGTCAAACCGGGACTGGGACCCGGACTGGAATCAGAGTCTTGGCTGGCACAGGAACTCGAGGTGCCCTCTGCCTCCTGGCAGGGACGGAACCTTAACTGAGGCTTGGCAGAAAACACCCTTTGGACAGGGATCTGAGGCTCGATCTGAAGTGTCACTCGAACTGGCCTTAGGAGCTTGATTGGACGGGTCACTTGGGCAAGAACCGGAGGCTCGACCTGGAGCGCCACTTGCATAGGCCTTGGAGACTCCGTCAGAAGCACCCCTCGGACTGGACTCAGAGGTTTCAAAGGGCGTGCCACTTGAACGAGGACTGGAGGCTTGACCAGGAGCGCCACTCGAGCAGGAATCAGAGGCTCAATCGAAAGCTTCCCTCAGACTGGACTCAGAGGTTTCAAAGGGCGTGCCATTTGAACGAGGACTGGAGGCTCGACCTGAAGCGCCACTGGCATAGGCCTTGGAGACTCCGTCAGAAGCACCACTCGGACTGGACTCAGAGGTTTCAAAGGGCGTGCTATTTGAACGAGGACTGGAGGCTCGGCCCGAAGCGCCACTCGAGCAGGAATCTGAGGCTCAATCGAAAGCCTCCCTCGGACTGGACTCGGAGACTTAAGTGGAATCGTTACTTGGACTGGAATCGGAGGCTCAGTATGAAGCATCCCCTGGACTGGACTCAGGCGCTTTGGTGGCGGCACTACTGGGACTGGAATCAGAGGCTTGGTTCGACGCCTCACTCGGCCTGACTGCCGAGACTGCTGAGGAGCCCTGAGCGAAGAAATCCCACCGCGCCTTCTTTCAGCCTTAGCCTCAGGAGCTGGACTGGAACTGGAACTCTGACCCGGAGCTGGACTGGGACCACTCATCCACCTCCTTACAGCATGAGCCTCAGGAGTATTCCGCAGAGCTGGATCAGAGAGAAGTTGGAAGCGGTAAAGGAAGAGCTTGGTAGAGGGATCCATAGCAGAAACTGGGTCTTCAAAATACCCTCGCCCAAAAACACGCTCTCTCTCCGCTGCTGCCTCAGGAGTATCTTTCAGGGCTGGATCAGACAAAAGTTGTACCCGGTAATCCTGGAGGGTCATTAACGAATCCAAAGAAAAAATCAGGTCGGAACTGGGATCTGAACTGGAATCAGGAGTTACACCGGGGTCGGAACCCGGATTGTCCATAGGGAACAAAGTCATGGGCAGACAGCCCACCGGGAGCGCTGCTCTTGCTGGATCAAAGTCAAAATCAGAAGTTACACCCGGATTGTCCATAGGGAACGAACTCATGGGCAGGCAGCCCACCTGGACCGATGATCTTGCCGGACTCATGGCCTTCGCATTCTGTCGCGTTCTCGAGGGCCTTGGCATACTGTCAGGTCCTCAAGACAGCACTGGGAATCGTGAGCCCTTGGGCCCCTGCCGCGGAGCGGCAGAGGCAGGCAAGACCGTCTTGGAACTGGACGTCCGGAAGGACCGGACCAGAAACTCTGGACTGGAAGTAGGCAACTGAACCGGCAGAACAGGAACCGCTTCACCTGTACTTAGCCACCTTTCCGCTAGAGTTGAGCTCTAGCGTGCGGGCGGCCGACAGGACTTGTAGGGCAAGGCCGGAACTGAAGATCCAGAGGACCCACCTCGGGTCTAGGAAACACAGGGGAACAATACTAGACTGCACTAAGCGCTGCACGCAGCCACTAAGCCAGACACACCAGACAGACTAGACAGACAGAAGCTTATCAGGAGCAGGAACTAGGACAGACATGCAAGCAAGGAAGAAGGGGAGACTGGGAATACCCCCTGGGCAAACCCACTAGCTAGGTCGAGGCAGGTAACAGGATAAATCCCCCAGAAGATACATGCTAGCTAGACAGATACAGGAATCAGGATACCTAAGCAGGGATCCGGATAAGCACACAGAATATACAAGCAAGGTACAAGGTAGACACATGGGACAGAAGGTAGCTAGGCAGAGCGGAAAACCGGATAACACTAGCTAGCCAAAACCAGGACTCAGGATGAACAAGCAGGGACCCGGATGAGCACACAGGATATACAAGGTTCAGGATGTGCACACAGAATATACAAGCAAAGAGTAGGGCAGGCTGAAAACACAGACGGGGAAACCAGGCCTGAGCAGCAGGCTCTAAACACAGACTAAAGGCAGAAGACTAGCAGCCAGGATGTGCACACAGGATATACAAGGTTCAGGATGTGCACACAGAATATACAAGCAGGGAGTGGGTCAGGCTGCAAACACAGACGGGGAAACCAGGCCTGAACAGCAGGCTCTAGACACAGACTACAAGGCAGAAGGCTAGCAGCCCACGCAGAAGGGCAAGCAGCCCACAGGTACTGGGAACCGAAGGGCACTAGCCCACACAGAAGGGCAAGAAGCCCACGGGTACTAAGCGGAAAGGCACTAGCCCACACAGAAGGGCAAGAAGCCCACAGGGACTAAGCAGAAGGGCAAGCTCACACAGAAGGGCAAGAAACCCACAGGTACTAAGCAGAAGGGCAAGCTCACACAGAAGGGCAAGAAACCCACAGGTACTAAGCAGAAGGGCAAGCCCACACAGAAACGCAAGCAGCCCACAGGTACCAGGCAGAAGAGCAAGCCCACACAAAAGGGCAAGGAAGCCCACACAGAAGACAGGCTTAGAAGCAGCGCAGCAATACACTAACTAACCTGTCGGTCTCTGGGCATGACACCAGACAATGACACCATGCACTGCAAGCACAGGCCTTCCTTATAAAGGAACTCACTGATGAGTCACCACCAGCAGGACAGAAGCAGGAAGTTCCTTGCCTCCAAACAGAGGCTTGACACACAGAGGAAGTGAGCCCACAGGAAGGACAAGCAGGAGCCATCTTGGATACTGGCATAGAGGAGGAAGCGGCAGCCATCTTGGAAGAGGCATAGCCCACACAGGTGAGGTCCAGTAAGGCAATCAGCACACAGAGCCAGAGAGAAACCAAGACAGACACAGACACAGAGACAAGCAGAAGCCAGCACAGCCACTGACTCCCAGAAACAGGGTAACAGGGTAACAGGGTGGTCACGGCCACAGCCGTGACAGGCCGTAGCCAGTCGTCGAGATACGGGTGAACTGATACCCTCTCGCTTGAGAAAAGCAGCTACCACCACCATCACCTTGGAAAAGGTACGGGGAGCTGTGGCTAGGCCGAAAGGCAAGGCCTGAAACTGGAAATGTTGGCCCAAAACCGCAAACCGGAGAAACCACTGATGCGGAGGCCAAATAGGAATGTGCAAGTAAGCTTCCTTGAGGTCCAGAGACGTGAGAAACTCTCCTGGCTGTACCGCCGCAATGACGGAGCGCAGGGTTTCCATGCGAAAGTGTCGCACTCTCAGGGCCTCGTGGACTCTTCGTAAGTCGAGGATCAGTCTGAAAGACGCGCCTTTTCAAGGGACCACAAAGTAAATAGAGTAGCGACCACAGCTGCGTTCGGCGGGAGGTACCGGAAATCACCGCTCCGAGCTGCAGCAAGACTTGCAAGGTCTCCTCTACCACCGCCCGTTTGACGGCAGTGCCGCATCGGGACTCCATAAAAGCGTTTCCCACCGGGGCACCGAATTCCAATCGGTAGCCTTCTCTGATCAGGTCCAGGACCCACTGATCCGAAGAAATCTTGGTCCACTCTTCGAGAAAGAGGGAAAGACGACCCCCTACTGCAGGAATCGACGAGTGGACTGGTGTCCCGTCATTGTGGAGGACGCCCCTGAACTCCTGGCCGTTGGCCGGCCGCTGTGGAACATTTGTCCGAGCGAAAGGAGTTCCTCTGCTGAAAACGGGCACGTTGAGAAACCCCAGCAGAGCGCTCTGGGCGATATCTGCGAGCTTCACGGAAACATGGCCTGGAAGAGGAAGGAAAAACAAGACTTTTGGAAGAAGGCCTATCCTCAGGTAACCGTTGGGAATTAGAGTCCCCTAGGTACATAAGTACATAAGTACATAAGTAGTGCCATACTGGGAAAGACCAAAGGTCCATCTAGCCCAGCATCCTGTCACCGACAGTGGCCAATCCAGGTCAAGGGCACCTGGCACGCTCCCCAAACGTAAAAACATTCCAGACAAGTTATACCTAAAAATGAGGAATTTTTCCAGTCCATTTAATAGCGGTCTATGGACTTGTCCTTTAGGAATCTATCTAACCCCTTTTTAAACTCCGTCAAGCTAACCGCCCGTACCACGTTCTCCGGCAATGAATTCCAGAGTCTAATTACACGTTGGGTGAAGAAAAATTTTCTCCGATTCGTTTTAAATTTACCACACTGTAGCTTCAACTCATGCCCTCTAGTCCTAGTATTTTTGGATAGCGTGAACAGTCGCTTCACATCCACCCGATCCATTCCACTCATTATTTTATACACTTCTATCATATCTCCCCTCAGCCGTCTCTTCTCCAAGCTGAAAAGCCCTAGCCTTCTCAGCCTCTCTTCATAGGAAAGTCGTCCCATCCCCACTATCATTTTCGTCGCCCTTCGCTGTACCTTTTCCAATTCTACTATATCTTTTTTTTTTGAGATACGGAGACCAGTACTGAACACAATACTCCAGGTGCGGTCGCACCATGGAGCGATACAACGGCATTATAACATCCGCACACCTGGACTCCATACCCTTCTTAATAACACCCAACATTCTATTCGCTTTCCTAGCCGCAGCAGCACACTGAGCAGAAGGTTTCAGCGTATCATCGACGACAACACCCAGATCCCTTTCTTGATCCGTAACTCCTAACGCGGAACCTTGCAAGACGTAGCTATAATTCGGGTTCCTCTTACCCACATGCATCACTTTGCACTTGTCAACATTGAACTTCATCTGCCACTTGCACGCCCATTCTCCCAGTCTCGCAAGGTCCTCCTGTAATCGTTCACATTCCTCCTGCGACTTGACGACCCTGAATAATTTTGTGTCATCGGCGAATTTAATTACCTCACTAGTTATTCCCATCTCTAGGTCATTTATAAATACATTAAAAAGCAACGGACCCAGCACAGACCCCTGCGGGACCCCACTAACTACCCTCCTCCACTGAGAATACTGGCCACGCAATCCTACTCTCTGCTTCCTATCTTTCAACCAGTTCTTAATCCATAATAATACCCTACCTCCGATTCCATGACTCTGCAATTTCTTCAGGAGTCTTTCGTGCGGCACTTTGTCAAACGCCTTCTGAAAATCCAGATATACAATATCAACCGGCTCCCCATTGTCCACATGTTTGCTTACCCCCTCAAAAAAATGCATTAGATTGGTGAGGCAAGACTTCCCTTCACTAAATCCGTGCTGACTTTGTCTCATCAGTCCATGTTTTTGTATATGCTCTGCAATTTTATTCTTAATAATAGCCTCCACCATCTTGCCCGGCACCGACGTCAGACTCACCGGTCTATAATTTCCCGGATCTCCTCTGGAACCTTTCTTAAAAATCGGAGTAACATTGGCTACCCTCCAGTCTTCCGGTATTACACTCGATTTTAGGGACAGATTGCATATTTCTAACAGTAGCTCCGCAAGTTCATTTTTTAGTTCTATTAATACTCTGGGATGAATACCATCAGGTCCCGGTGATTTACTACTCTTCAGCTTGCTGAACTGACCCATTACATCCTCCAAGGTTACAGAGAATTTGTTTAGTTTCTCCGACTCCCCCGCTTCAAATATTCTTTCCGGCACCGGTGTCCCCCCCAAATCCTCCTCGGTGAAGACCGAAGCAAAGAATTCATTTAATTTCTCCGCTACGGCTTTGTCCTCCTTGATCGCCCCTTTAACACCATTTTCGTCCAGCGGCCCAACCGACTCTTTGGCCGGTTTCCTGCTTTTAATGTATCTAAAAAAGTTTTTACTATGTATTTTTGCTTCCAACGCTAATTTCTTCTCAAAGTCCTTTTTTGCCCTCCTTATCTCCGCTTTGCATTTGGCTTGGCATTCCTTATGATCTATCCTGTTACTTTCAGTTGGTTCTCTTCTCCACTTTCTGAAGGATTGTTTTTTGGCTCTAATGATTTCCTTTATCTTACTGTTTAGCCACGCCGGCTGACGTTTAGTCTTTTTTCCCTTTTTTCTAATACGTGGAATATATTTGTCCTGAACCTCCAGGATGGTGTTTTTAAACAGCATCCACGCCTGATGCAAGTTTTTTACTCTGCGAGCTGCTCCTTTCAGTCTTTTTTTCACCATTTTTCTCATTTTGTCGTAATCACCCTTTCTATAGTTAAACGCTAGCGTACTTGATTTCCTAGTTTCACTTCCTTCAATGCCAATATCAAAACCGATCATATTATGATCACTGTTATCAAGCGGCCCTCGTATCGTTACCCCCTGCACTAGATCATGAGCACCACTAAGGACTAAGTCTAGTATTTTTCCTTCTCTTGTCGGCTCCTGAACTAGCTGTTCCATGAAGCTGTCCTTGATTTCATCAAGAAATCTTATGTCCCTTAGGTCTTTAACAATCTTCTCCAATTCCTCTCCAAATAACAGAAGGCCCCAAAAGGGTAACCTCACCAGCCTTTGCTTAGAGGCCACGTCAGCCACCCAATGCCGCAGCCAAAGAAGATGGCGGGCAGAAACCGCCACAGACATCTGCTTAGCCGAAGCTCTGACCAGATCATAGAGGGCATCAGCCAAAACGGACAGGGCAGACTCCATACGCGGGCCAACCTCAGAGAGGGAACCCGCACCATCCTCGGGCTGATCAACTGCCTGCTGTAACCAGGAAAGACAGGCCCGGGCTGCATAGGAACTGCAAATAGCCGCCCTTAAGGAAAGGCCCGAGATTTCAAAGGACCGCTTCAGCGTGGATTCTAGCCGCCGGTCCTGCATATCTTTCAAAGCGACCCCTCCCTCCACTGGGAGTGGTCTTTTTAGTCACGGCCGTGACCAACGCATCCACTTTAGGCATCCCAAAAAGGGCCAAGTGATCCTCACTCAGAGGGTAACGCTGACCCATAGCCCTGGCTACCTTCAAAGGCCCATCAGGGTCAGACCACTGAGCTGAAATAAGCTCTTGGATGGAGTCATTCACAGGAAAAGCCCGAGAAGACTTCTTAGTACTAGACATCCTAGGATTAACAGAGGAGGCATTGCCCTCAGCCGGATCTTCAATAGAAAGGGCCTGCAAGCTCGTCGCGGTGGAAAATCCGCACCGCTTTAGGATCATCCAAGTCCTGTGGCAAACAGGTACCCTCATCTGGATCATCCGTCCATGAGGGCCTGCCAGACCCCTCAGACTCCTCACAGCCTGACCACGGGGGGGGGGGGGGGGGGGGGGGGGGAAGGGAAAGGCGCCACCCTCAGGGGGAATTTACCAGTCTACGTTTAACACCAGTCCAATGCTCGGGGAAAGAAGAAAACTCTGCAGCCAACACAGGGCTATCAAAACCTGGAGGGAATCCAGACCGCATCATAGTGTCAGACGCCTCCGGCATAAAGGCCTTATGCATCAGCACCACAAATTCAGGGGAGAAAAACTCACCCTGGCCCTCCGCCCCCGAATTGGGGGAAGGAGCTCCTCTAGCAGCCTCGGAACGAGGCGTCCCCCCCCCCCCCCCGCACTTAGACTCTGCAACAGCAAGGGTCGAGCCACGCGGCACTTCCAAAATGGCACCTGCTGCCAGTTCCATTGAGCGAGAAGAATCACCGCTCGCCATGCCCGTACTAGCACAAGCGTCTACAGAAAACATACTGCAAAGCCCCGCTGCTGACCTGCGTTTACCACAGCGGGAGCAGCGCTTAACTGCTTCAGTAGCCATCGCCCAACTGGACGGAAATATAAAAATAAAATGGCGGCCTCGCACCAAAACTTACCCCGCACAGAACGCTGTCCGCGGGAACCTCCCCTGAGGAGCTGGGCACCACTCTCACCTCAGAAGACCGAGTCAATGAGCTCCGGTCAAGCTGCACTGAACCAGAATCTCTGTTGAAAGCCTCAGAAACAGCAACGCTGTATAAGCGCGCCCTTTTTTTTTTTTTTTTTTAACACTGTGAGGAAAGTTGGAGGCAGGCAGCAAACGAGGGACTCCAGGAGGAGGGGAGATGGGGTAAGGTAGGGATAGGGAACAAAACCAAGTATGCCTTCAAAGTGGGCACCACCAGGCACAACACCCCCGCTCCTGGCAAAGCACAGGAGCCACCCCAGGCAGAGATCCAGGAGCTGATCAAGCGACGTCCACACCTGCTGGGAGATAGAGATATACTGAAGGCAGAAGGAGCTAGACGTCCAAGGTCACTGTGTCTTTTCAGTGTTCTCTATCTCCACCTGCTGGTAGGCGGATACAACTCATCAGTTAATGGATTCATCTGCTGCTGATGACAAAGAAGCAAGGTTTTTTCAGTGCCAATTTTTTTAGGCAAGATTCAATGCAGATTTACATGTGTAAAGGCTGGTTTTCTAAAATCAGGTTTTATGTGTGTATACGAGATATACATATAAATGCTAATAAAATAAAGGCCAAAATCATCTAAATTAACTAGTTTATTTCATGTGGTTAGAAGCCCAGTTAAAGACAACAAGCTGTACTTCTATGCAAATACAGACGGGGCAATCAATCTTCAAAAGGTCTGGGCATTTTATTTTGACAGTCACTAAGATTTTGCAATGTAAAGAATATCTCCATTTGAGTTCCTAAATTTAGGCCCTTACAGTCAGGTGCCTGAAAATGGAATGAAATAACACAAAGGAGGAAAAATGATACAGGAAAAAAAAAAGCCCTCCAAAGTAGAGTTGCATATACAACCTTCAAAAACATTTTTACAGAAATTATTTTGTTGTGTTCATATCATATAGTGGCACCAGCACAAACATTTAGCTTATGGTAGCCAACTTTCAATTTAATTATTCCACAAAATCATGAAAAACAACTTAAACTTATTCTTATAGAAACACTTCAAAAACTGTGAGCAATACCAGTTCACCAATAGTATTGTTAAACTACTTATCTGTTTGATGATAGTAAATAAAAACAGTCCCAAAATAATTCTCCTTTATCCTTTTTGCCCAACAATGCCAAAGCACATGAAGCCCTTAAAGTTCAAAACTAAAACACTGGCTTGATGTTTTTCCCAGATGGTGCTTCTGGTCTCTTAGGGCCCAATGAGCAATTCCCCGCACTCTTCTGAAACAGCGCCATAAAAATTGTGCTGGAACAGCACAGGAAATTAACTCCCCAATGATCAACACACCTAAATTTGCATGTTACTAGCACTGATCATAGGGGGAAAGTGCCTGGGCATGTACTCAGGCACAATCCTCCTGTACTTGTCTGATAGGTCCAGGCTGTCAAAAGCCCAGACCTGTCAAACATTCCAAGGGGCTATCCCCCAGACCCCCTCCAAAAGCAAGGTCCTGGTGGCCTAGTGCCCCCAAGCCCCCCCCCCCCGAACACCAGTGGGGGGGGTTGAGATCCAGTGGACCTCCAGACCCCCTAACACCCCCCCCAAACAGGAGAAGGCTGGAGGCCAGCCCCCACCTGAAGGTATAGCGCCCCCGAACCCACCCCGTGCCATTAGATGAATGAGGAGGGAATAGCACTCCCTCCTCCTTCCAGCGCCACCTCCAAAATGGCAGCACCTTGCCCGGGGCATCTTGGGATGCGCTGGGCAGGGCTTCCATTCCATATAAAAGAGAAACTGCCTGGCATGGACTTTGGTGGAGGGGGGGGGGGGGGGAGCTCCGAGCTGGCGTAGGGTTGAGGTGCAATTCCGCCCATAGTGGCCTCTACGCCTGCATTTACTTTTGATCATCGGGTCATTAGGGCTTCATGCGCTTTGGAATTAAAGGTAACTGTTTTATTGATGTGTTATGTTACTACATACTACTACTACTATTTAACATTTCTAAAGCGCTACTAGGGTTACGCAGCGCTGTACAATTTAACATAGAAGGACAGTCCCTGCTCAAAAAGCTTACAATCTAATGGACAAATGTACATGCAGTCAAATTGGGGCAGTCTAGATTTCCTGAAAGGTATAAAGGTTAGGTGCCTAAAGCAACATTGAAGAGGTGGGCTTTGAGCAAGGATTTGAAGATGGGTAGGGAGGGGGCTTGGCGTAAGGGCTCAGGAAGTTTATTCCAGCCACAGGGTGATGCGAGGCAGAATGGGCGGAGCCTGGAGTTGGCGGTGGTGGAGAAGGGTACTGAGAGGAGGGATTTGTCATGTGAGCGGAGGTTTCGGGCGGGAACGTAAGGGGAGATGAGGGTAGAGAGGTAATGAGGGGCTGCAGACTGAGTGCATTTGTAGGTGAGAAGGAGAAGCTTGAACTGTATGCGGTATCTGATCCGAAGCCAGTGAAGTGACCTGAGGATAGGGGTGATATGAGTATATCGGTTCAGGCGGAATATAAGACGTGCAGCAGAGTTCTGAACGGATTGAAGGGGGAATAGATGATTAAGTGGGAGGCCAGTGAGGAGTAGGTTGCAGTAGTCAAGGCGAGAGGTAATGAGAGCTTGGATGAGAGTTCAGGTGGTGTGCTCAGAGAGGAGAGGGTGAATTTTGCTGATGTTAAAGAGGAAGAAGCGACAGGTCTTGGCTGTCTGCTGGATATGCGCAAAGAAGGAGAGGGAGGAGTCGAAGATGACTCCGAGGTTGCGGGCAGATGAGACGGGAAGGATGAGGGTGTTATCAACAGAGATCGAGAGCGGAGGAAGAGGAGAAGAGGGTTTTGGTGGAAAGACGATAAGCTCGGTCTTGGCCATGTTCAGTTTCAGGTGGCGGTTGGACATCCATGCAAGAATGTCAGATAAGCAGGCCGATACCTTGGCCTGGGTCTCCGCGGTGATGTCTAGTGTGGAGAGATACAGCTGGGTGTCATCAGCATAAAGATGATAGTGGAAACCATGAGATAAGATCAGTGAGCCCAGGGAAGAGGTGTAGATTGAAAAGAGAAGGGGTCCAAGGACAGATCCCTGGGGAACTCCAACAGAGAGCGGGATGGGGGTGGAGGAAGATCCATGAGAGTGTACTCTGAAGGTGCTGTGGGAGAGATAGGAGGAGAACCAGGAGAGGACAGAGCCCTGGAACCCAAATGAGGACAGTGTGGCAAGAAGTAAATCATGATTGACAGTGTCAAAAGCGGTGGATGAGGATGGAGTAGTGGCCTCTGGATTTGGCAAGGAACAGGTCATTACAGACTTTAGACGAGTGCTGTTTCTGTCGCGTGTAGAGGGTGAAAACCGGATTGAAGCGGACCGAGGATGGCCTGAGAGGAGAAAAATCAAGGCAGCGGCTGTGAACGGCGCGCTCAAGTATTTTGGAGAGGAAGTGTAGGAGGGAGATGGGTCGGTAGTTGGAGGGACAGGTAGGGTCAAAGTGATGTTTTTTTGAGGAGAGGTGCGACTACGGTGTGCTTGAAGGTGTCAGGGACAGTTGCAGTGGAGAGAGAGAGGTTGAGGATATGACAGATGGAGGGGGTGACAGTATGAGAGATGGTGTTAAGTAAGTTGGTGGGGATGTGACACCATTTAGATTCTTTGCCGAAACATGGGTCCGTGTCGAATCCATTTGATTACATCCATGCTCACTGTTCTGCCTTAGGGGATTATTGGTTGGATTGTTGTTGCCAGTGGCTTTTAGTATGGTCTTTTGTTAATAAACTCCTCATTTTTATAGTGAAAGACCATCAGTCCACCCCTACTCCTTTGCCTATGGAAAAAATTAAATACAATGCGCTTAGTGCGTGCAAACAGCAAAATGGAGGACACTTTAGCATGTTCTGCAATAGGCCATTTTTGCTGCATTAGGCGCACAGTAGCCTAACGAAGCTTAGTAAAAGAGCCCCCTAATTTCTTACGCTTGGAATCTTCACATCAGGTATTCCAGAAGGGCCTTAAGATATAATTCTTTGCAGATGCTTTTGGTACTAAGGGGTCCTTTTACTAAGCTGCAGTAAAAAGTGGCCTTAGTATGTCCAGTATTGACCATTTTACTGCAGCAGTAAAATGGTCGATTTGCCATATTTTTTTATATTAATGGTTATGTGCTAATGTTGTCATTAGCACACAGTCATTAAAAAACAACATTACTGCATAAGCCCTTGCCTACACTTATTTTGTAGGTAGTAAGGGCTCACGCTGTAATCCTGCGCTAACTGATAAGCACAAGAATACCCACTCTGCGTCCCTAGACATTCCCCCTCCAAGAAAAATTAATACTTTTTAGCAGGCTGTTAGAGGGCACCATTTTGGCAGTTACCGAATGTCCCATGGTCCACCATTTTAAGCTACAGTAAACACATGGTAGCGCTTACCGCAGCTTAGAAAACAGAGCCCCTAAATTAATTATCATCCCTTCACTTCAATAATGACTCATTTTAGTAGTGTTCAGAGTTGGACAGCCAAACCCTGAAGGACCTGGCTGAAACATACAGCAATGCTCTTTCCTTTCTGTGGAACTGTATTTCTATCCTTGCCTTATTTAGATTATTTTTGTAAACCACTATGATGGGACTCGAAATGGTGGTATATCAAATTCTACATAAAGTGTAAATTGTATTACTGTAGATGGTAAAATGAAAGCAGAGCAAGAATAACCTAGTCCACTTACGGGAGCTGCTTGTCTTTTTTCTTCTTCTTCTTCTACAGGTGGTTCTTTCACTTTTGTTTTGTCTACATCTATAGGCACCGCTTCCAATGTGATTAGCAGAGAGGTTGCCACATAAAAACAGTAGTGTAATGGGATAGTTCGCCACCACATCTGTAATAAAATCCAAAATAGGGAAGGAAGTCTTTCTCAAGAAAGGACTCAGATCCAATTCTTGTGCATCCTAAATCTGAGCACATTTAAATACATATTATTTGAATGTTATGTTTCATTTGTAATGTGTTGACATTATAAGTATAATAAATGTTGTTCCATGTTACCTATCGTGGCATCATCCATATTCTGCCGACATTTATTGTATTTCTGTTATATAATTGTTGTGAAGAAACAGTGTGTGTTTTAAGCTGTAAAATGTATTGACTATTTTCCTGTTTTATGTCTGAAGTGTATTTCTCCTATTTGGCCAGCAGATGGTGCATGTTTATGCTTAAAGCTGTTACAGAGAACTGAGTGTTTTTTCTTCAGTTTGACACAAACAGGAAGCAAGAAGCAGTATATATTTTAATTCTCCAAAGACAAGCAGGCTGATATTCTCACAAGTGGGTGACGCCACGTCGGCCCCGGAGGATTTTAAAGCAAAATCTCAAAATCTCTTTACGGCGTTCCGACGCGCGAGCGATCGTACTGCGCATGTGCGCACACCTCTTCCCGCTCGCCGTGCGGACACGCCCCTCAGTTTTTCTTTTTCCGCGTCTGAGGAGACACGGAGTTCGTTAGGGCTTCGTGTTTTCTTCAGGTCTTCGGAGTTAAATCTCTTTTTTATTTTTTCATTATGTACTTTTCATGGCAGGCTCATTGTGGCTTATATCTACTCTGCCAGGGATGCCCAAAGGAGATGCCCAGAGCTTTGCTCCCTCGGTTATGGAGGTATCCGGGCTTCAGACATCAGTCGATGCCGAGAGCGTTGCTCCCTCTGTTATGGAGGTATCCTGGCATTGGACGTCGATGCACCGGTACGTCGGTACCAGGTATCGGTACCATGGGTCCCGTCGGCACCGGGTATCATCGGTACCATGGGTGCCGTCGATGCCGAGTGTCATCGGTGCCATGGGTGCTGTCGGTACCGGGTATCATCGGTGCCATGAGTGCCGTCGGTACCGAGTATCATCGGTGCCATGGGTACTGTCGGTACCGAATATCATCGGTGCGTCGGTACCGAGGAGTATCGATACCAGGAACATTGGTACCATGGTCGGTGTCATGGGTCCCGTCGGTACCGGGTATCATCGGTACCATGGGTCCCGTCGGCACCGGGTATCATCGGTACCAAGGGTGCCGTCGATGCCGAGTGTCATCGGTGCCATGGGTGCCGTCGGTACCGAGTATCATCGGTGCCATGGGTACTGTCGGTACCGAATATCGGTGCGTCGGTACCGAGGAGTATCGATGCCAACTACATTGGTACCATGGTCGGTGTCATGGGTCCCGTCGGTACCGGGTATCATCGGTACCATGGGTCCCGTCGGCACCGGGTATCATCGGTACCATGGGTGCCGTTGATGCCGAGTGTCATCGGTGCCATGGGTGCTGTCGGTACCGGGAATCACGGGCACCATCGGCACCAGGTATCATGGGCACCATCTACTATCGGTACCAGGTATTTTCCAGACTTTGTCCTTGGCTTCGGGACCATGGGTACCATTGGATGCCATGGGTGCTACCGCCTCCTGCGGCATCTGGCTTTTCACCTGGTCTCCTTCACCGATGCTGCCTCTGGTATGGGTGTTCGCACCCTACTGGGGCAACTTCTCGACCCATATTAGCCTCCATATCGGACGTGTTTGGATCTGTGCTGCTCTGTTTGAGTAGTTAGTTCAGTTCAATGATGGTCATCTGACATTACAGTGGAGATTGTGAATCCCAATGCCCAGATGCTAGAGGTCCTGGACTACTATCTTCACCTGAGTCTTCTGCACTCAGAACAGATAGGAGTTCTAAGAACTTACTTTGGCGCCCCCAGGGCCAGAGCATACATCCTTAGCCTCTTTTGGAGAATGGCGTACCAGGCTGGCATGATCGCATCCCAAATCAAGTCTTGTCAGATCTTTACGAGCATTCCCACCGGAATAGGCTAGACCTTTTCACCAAGTGGTCAGGTAGCACACGGTGTGTCGCAGGTTCCTGTCCAAGGGCATTTTCGACACTTGTAATGTAACACCTAGATTTCTGCTCTAGGTACAGTGACAGACTCTCATGACTGTGTGCCTCTCTCCTGGAGGAGGAGACTCAGCAGAAAACTATAGATATGCTGTACATACACTTCCTCATCTTGGAAGTTCTTTAGAGAGAGGAGTAGTTTTCCTTGTGCCTTAAGGGGTCGTACCTATACTCCTACTTCTCGACAGCCGGTTCGGGCTATGCCTCAGCACGCTCGTTCTAGTCAGCGGCGTGCACCTAATCAGGCCCCTGCAGCTATTCCCCAGGAAACAGAGGGGTTTTTGACTGGCTCCAATTCAGTATAGCCACTAAAAAAAAAAAAAAAAAAAAATGTCCGTACCGGCCATTCTGCCTGTCGGGGGGGGGGGGGGGGGGGGGGGAAGTTTACATTTTCTCCACCAAAGGTGACTTCTTTATCCTCCAACCGGTAGGGTTTTTCAACTAGTCCGGTTAGGATACATTCTCAATCTGGAATCAAACCCTCCACATTGTTCATTGGAAGCTTAATCCTTTAGCTTCCATCAAAAGTGAGTACTTGCAGAGGAACTCTCTGCTTTTCTCAGCGCCAATGCAGTCGAGCCCGTTCCACCAGGGCAAGAAGGGTTGAGATTCTATTCCAGGTCTTTCTTTGTGGGTTGCGTCCCATCATAGACATAAGGGGCCTAAACAGATTTGGTTCAGGATGCTTTCCCTGGGCATCCTTCTTCCCATACTTCAGGAAAACGATTGGTTATGCTCTCTGGATTTACAGGATACTTATACTCTCTTTGCATCCAGAGTATGTTTTTTTCCTAGTGCCTGGCTGTTGTTGCAGCGTATCTTCATGGACTGGGAGTGCATGTGTTCCCTTAACACGATGATTGCCCGTCTCAACAGATTACAGCACAGTACATATTGAGACTTCTAGACACATGGCTTCCGCAGTTCATGTAACTCCCATGGCACTTTCGCACATGACATCCGCTCAGTGCATCCTAGCTTCCCAGTGGTATCAAGTTTAGGGTATCTAGAGGATGTAACCCGACTGTTCACCAGTCTTTGGTATTCCCCTCAGAGGTGGTTAATTCTCTCTATTTTGATTCTGAGGCATCTTACTCAGTCAAAAGCTGCTGACGAAGGTTGCATCCCTCCTGGCTATCCAACCAAATTATTTTAATTCAACCAAACAATCGGGTTGTGATGTACTCGATAACAAAGGAGTACTGGATCTTGCCCTCTGAGTTAGGATGCCATGCAGATGTAGCGGTGGGCCCGCAATGCGGCATGTTTTCTCCAAGCCACTTATCTAATTGGTGTAAACAGCAGTCTGGCCGACAGGCTGAGCAGGATAATGCTACAGTTGAGCATGCCTATAGTTCGAAAGACCCCTCAGTGGATCTTTTTGCTACTTAGTCCAATCGCAAAGTCCCTCAGTTCTGTTCCAGGCTGCAGGTTCACGGCAGGCTACCATCGGATGCCTTTCTCCTTCTTTGGGAGACAGGTTTTCCGTATGCGTATCCTCCCATACATCTGGTGGAAAAGACTTTGCTGTTTCTCAAGCAAGATTGTGGAGCCATGATTCTGATTGCTCTTTTCTAGCTGCGTCAGATAGGATTCCCTCTTCTTCTGGAGTTGGAATGTTTTCCAGCTCTCATTACGCAGAACGAGGGGGCACTTCTGCATCCCAACCTCAAATCTCTGGCTCACACGGTCTGGATGTTGAGAGTGGGGTTTCGTTGAGTTTTCCAGAGTGTCTCCCGACTCTTGCTTGCTTTCAGAAAAGATTTCACAAAGAGGTGTTATTCTTTTTCATGGAAGAGGTTTGCCGTCTAGTGTGACAGCAAGGCCCTAGATCCTGCATCTTGTCTTATACAGACCTTGCTTGAGTTCTTTCTACACCTGTCTGAGTCTGGTCTCAAGACCAACTCTGTCAGTATTCATCTTTGTGCAATAGAGCTTATCATCAACGTGTGAAAGGTCAGCCTTTAGCTGTCCACTTCACGAGAGGTTTATCTCTCCCCCAATATTGAGAGAATTCCTTGTATGTGTCTAGGGGAGATTATTTCTGTTGGGCTTACCACCCACAATAATTTTGACAGTTGGCTCTTATGCTTCGGTCAGAGTTCCTATCACTCCTTATCCAGTATCTTGGGGTCCCAATGTCGTTTTCATCCAGCTGCTGCAAGCTCAATTCGGGCCACTGGATTCCTGCCATCTGAAGTATTGGACCTGGAAGGTCGTTTTCCTTAGTGGCTGTTCCTTCAACTCGTAAGGTCGGTGAGCTTCGGTCTCTAGTAGCTCAAGCGCCTTACCTTACTTCTCATCTTAACAGAGTAGTTCTCTGCATGCAGACAAAGTTCTTACTGGCGCTGGTATCAGAGTACCAGCTGATCCAGTCAGTTGTCTTACCAACATTCTTTCTCCCTCATCTTACAAGCCCTGGCGAAAGCAAGCTCCGCACTTTTTGCGTGGAGCAGACGAGCTCCCTCGGACGGTCCGCCCAGTTGTTTATTTCTTTTAATGCCAGTTGCTGTCGGAAACTGCATAATTTCTTCTTGGATAGCAGAGTGCATCTCCTTCATTTTTGTCCAAGCTGGACTGACTCTAGAAGGCCATGTCACGGCTCACAAAATTAGAGCCATGGCTAAGTCGGTGGCTCATCTAAGATCAGTCACTATTGAAGAGATCTGCAAAGCTGCGGTGTGGTCATCAGTCCACACATTTTCATCTTACTACTGCCTTCAGCAATAGCCGACTCGTCAGTCGGTTTGGGCAGTCGGGGCTGCAGAACTTCTTTGGGGTTTAGAATCCAACTCCAACCCTCCTAAGCCCATTTTTGTTCTGTTCCAGGCTACACTCATTTAGATATTTCTTCTTTTCAGGTCAATTTTATTCTGGCCTCGCCGTTGCGAGACTCAATTGACCACTGTTTGTTGTGTAAGCCTGGAAGCTAGGGATACCCCACTTGTGAGAATATCAGCCTGCTTGTCTTTGGAGAAAGAGTAGTTACTTACCTGTAACAGGTGTTCTCCGAAGACAGCAGGCTGCATATTCTCACAAACCCTCCCACCTTCCCCTTTTGGAGTTGTCTCCTCTATCTTTTGGATTTAACTGAGGGGCGTGTCCGCACGGCGAGCGGGAAGAGGTGTGCGCACATGCGCAGTATGATCGCTCGCGCGTCGGAACGCCGTAAAGAGATTTTGAGATTTTGCTTTAAAATCCTCCGGGGCCGACGTGGCGTCACCCACTTGTGAGAATATGCAGCCTGCTGTCTTCGGAGAACACCTGTTACAGGTAAGTAACTACTCTGTCTTGTTGATTGGGCTCTGACTGGCCCAGGAGCTCATCTCATTTGGACTTTACTTGTTTTGAGTTCAGACTCAGCCAGGAAGAAAGCGAGATATATCTCTTTGCTGAGGCTCAGTGAATTATTTAACTTCTTTTTTATTGATGGCATACAATACATGACATTACAATTTAAATATTTCTATTACCGTTTCACAGACACCAACAATCAATTTTCAGACTTTTCGCCCCCTCCCTATCATCCCCAACTTCTACCTCTCTACCTAGCTTCTAAAACAACAGTATTTCCCCTCCCTCCTCCCATCCCTCCAACTTCCCTTAACTAATCCCTTTCTTTCCTTCCCCCCCCCCCCCCCCCATGTCCATATTCCTTCTGTCTTTATTCACTCAGTTCTTACAGATTTAACAAGTAACTACGTGCTGCTGGGGTCAATGTGTTCCAAAAGGGGGGTCCATTGAGCTTGAAACTGCTTCCCCTTCTCTGAGTCCATATCTTTAACACCTATTCGCTCCATTCGTAATAACCATAACATTTTCATGCGCCACTGCTGGATCGTTGGGGTTTTAGGGGTCAGCCATTCTGTCAATATAACTTGTTTGCTCATTATTGTGGCATATTTTACAAATGTGGCAAATCCTTTTGTTTTACTGCGTCCTAAGTCTGGGTTTCCTAGCAATAATGCCAGATTGTATCTCCATTTTTGATTCCAAAGTCCATTTACATATTTTATAATGTCATTCCAAAATTTTTGTATTTTTTTTACATGTCCAGAACATATGGCCTAGGCCAGCACCCTCTGCCCCGCACTTAGGGCACTCCCCCCATGGAGATAGTCCCATGTAGAATGCTTGCCTAGGGGGAATGTGCAGCCTAAGTGCAAATTTATATTGTAATTCCCAATGTGTTGCTTGGATGGTTGTCTTCCTGAGCGAGAGGACATGGGTCTTTATCTGTTCTGCTTTTATTTCCACTTTAAGGTCTTCCGTCCATTTTCTGGACAAGTCTTGATAGTCCAGTTCTCTAACATGGTCTTTTATATGGTGATGATAATAAGAGAGCGGCACCTTTTGTTGCGATTCTACTGAAAATGCATCAGATAGCTCTTCTCCTGTACATCTTCTGTAAGTGAGTCCCAAGGCAGAGAGTGTACATAATGTTTGCTGTGTATAGAAAAATTGATCTTTCTCCAGCACCCCGAATTCTGCCTGTAAGTCAGAAAACTGTTTCATGTGCCCGTCTCTCGTTACCACCTGCAGCAGGTATTTGATTCCGCACCTTTCCCATCTCCGAAACGTGCCATACAGCTTTCCGGGTACAAAGGCCGGATTATCACATATAGACAAATAAGGTGTCACTTTTGATGTAAACTGGTGCAAACGGCAGATCACTTCCACACTGCTTTTGCAAACGCCACAATTCTGTTTTTTTGTAACACATAAGGAATGGGCACTTCATTAGTATGTAAATATGTACTAAAATGTACTCCTTTCATGATAGTCATTTCAATGGCAGTAGCCGAGAATTCTTCCATATTACGAAACCAGTCATTTATATTTCTCATGCCACTAGCAATATTTAAGTACTTTATATTCAGAAGTCCCAAGCCTCCATATTGTACTGGAATACATAACGTTGCTATGGGAAGCCGGGCCCTGCGTCCCTTCCACAAAAAGCTTTGTATCATAGCATTTAATTTTCGTTCATCTCTTCTTGCTAAATTAATCGGTAACATTTGCATTATATATAACCACCTAGGTACAGTCATCATATTGAACAATGCTATTCTTCCTAATAACGATATTGGAAGCTTTACCCATGCCTTCAAGCTAACCTTGGTTTCTTGCAGTAATCTTTGCACATTAATTTCGTATATTGTATCCAAGGTAGCTGGAATCTCAACTCCCAGGTATTTCAATTGGTCTGTTGCCCACTTAAATGGAACCCATTGTTTCCAATCCCTTATATCACCCTCCCCCACCGCCATCGCATTTGACTTGTTCAAATTTAATTTAAACCCAGAAAGCTGCCCAAACCATTCCATGTGTTTTAATAGCTTTGGGACCGACCCCTGTGGGTGTAGCATTATTAGTAGTAGATCATCTGCATATGCCAGCACTTTGATACTATGATCTTCAAATCGCACTCCCTCTATCTCCTTATCTTCTGTTATGATATGTATTAAAGGCTCTAAGGATATCACAAATAGTAGCAGGGATAAGGGACAACCCTGTCTTGTACCCCTCTGGATCTCAAATTCTTGCTCTTTTAGGCCATTGACTAAGACCCGGCCTGTGGTTCTTTGTATAGGGTCCTGACGGCTTCTAAATACCACCCATCGAGTCCTATGTACTCCAGTGTAGTGAATAGGTAATCCCAGCGGACTTGGTCAAAGGCCTTTTCAGCATCCAGGCCAACCACCAAAGCCGGCGTCTCTCTTTCATAGCAGGCGGCCATAGCTATTAATAGTTTACGTACGTTTTGCGTTGATTGTCTATTTCTCACAAATCTCACCTGTTCTTTCCCTATAAGTTTAGGTAAAAATTCTGCAAGGCGATTTGCTAGCATCTTCGCTAGTATTTTAATGTCTACATTGAGTAGAGATATTGGCCTGTATGAATCTGCTTTTTCTAGATCTTTTCCAGGTTTTGGGATCAATGTTATCACGGCTGTGTTTGCATACCTTGGAAACTGCCCGTTTGCTTATCGCTGCCTCGTAGTATTCTATCAATGAGGCCAACGCCTCTGGTGGCAATGTTCTGTAATACTCCCCCATGAACCCGTCTGGGCCTGGGGCGGTCCTAGGTTTTTGCGATTTTATTACTTTTTGTAGCTCTTTCATTGTCAAAGGTGTATTTAACTTTGCTACCTCCTCTGCTGTTAACCTGGTTAGTCTTGTTTTTGCTATATAATCTCTTATTTGTCTATTATCTCCTGCCTGCGGGTCTGAGTACAGTTTCAAGAAGTATTCTGTAAATATTTGGCCTATTTGTTCTCACGAGTTAGTTATCTTCCCTTGTTTAGTTTTCAGGGCTGTAATTACCCGTGTCCCTCTCCAATTTTTGATAACTCTGGCCAACAATGCCCCCGATTTGTTACCGAATCTCTGTAATCTGTATTTGTAGTACAGCGTTGATTTAGTCTCTCTTTCATGTAGCAGCGTATTTAACGTTGTCTGCAATGTCTTTATCTCTTCCAATCCTGCTGCGCTAGGTCTCCGCATACATATGCGTCTAGCCCGCTGCAATTTTCTCTCTAACTGCAATATGCTGGCTAGCCTATGTTTCTTCTTCCGACTACAGTATGCAATTATTTCCCCCCGTATCACTGCCTTAGAGGCATCCCAGAACAGTTCTGGTTGCGTCTGTGCATGTTTTGCGTTATGGTACACGTATTCTTCCCATTTTTTACATATATACTTTTGAAAGTGTACGTCTCCCTGTAAGTAGGCTGGGTACCTCCATCCTCCCCCCTTCAAGGTGTCCGCTGGGATCTCTAAGTCTACCCAAATCAGCGCATGGTCGGAAATCTCTTCAGGTCCCACTTCCGCTGTGTAAACCACATGAAACATGACCCGGTTCGTTAAAATATAATCTAGTCGTGCTAGAGTACCGTGGGCCCGAGACCTGTGAGTGTATTCTTTGTCATCGGGATGCAAGACTCTCCAGACATCCACCAAGTCCAACATTTTCTTGAAGTTGGCAAACTCTATCAGTCTGGGCCCCTGATAATGAGGAGACGTGGGGTTTGTGGTATCCATATGTGGGTTTGAGACTAGGTTAAAATCTCCCACCACCATTAAGCGCGCTGTCTTGTGTTGCAGGCAGGCATTAGCTAGTTGTCCATAGAAACCAGGCTCATGTCCATGTGGGCCATATAAATTTACCATCAAAAATTCTAGGCCCTGCAGCCAAATATGTAATATAATATATCTACCTTTTCCCCCCTTCGCCACTACTTGGGCCTTACATGGAAGTCCCTTTTGTATTAATATTGCTAATCCCCCTTTACGTCCCTGTGAAGCTACATAATGACATTCTCCTACCCATGTTTTTTGCAACTTTTCATGTTCGGTAGCATCTAATCTTGTTTCTTGGAGGCATGCGATGTCTACTTTATGACGTTTCAGTGCTTGCAGAATTTTAGCTCTTTTTATTGGGGTACTAATACCCCCTACATTCCACGATATCACTCGCGCTGGCATTTCTCCGATCTAAAACATTTCTTTATCTCCCACAGGGGCCGGTCTCCCAAATCCTTCTTCCCTCCAATCCATGCTATCATGTATGTGCCCCAATAGTTTACAGCATATGTGGTCTCCTGTACCCATGGACATGGTTCTCCCCTTTTTTGTGTCTTTTTCTCGTCTCTACCTCCCTCCCTCCCCCCTTCCCCTATCCCTACCCTCCCCCCTCTACTTCTAACACCTTCCATCCACCAACTATATCTTGATGGCGGATTCGGACCCCGTAAGGTGCTTGGGACTCCCGCTTTTCACTGTCTTACAAAGATTTTAAGTTAACCACATTTTACATTCTAAAATCATACAGACCAGCCTGGGGTATTGTGTCCTTTAGGTCTGTCTCTGCTGGCACTCACACGGCCTCCAATACGTTGTTATCTACGAAGTATTGCTTGGCCTCCGCTTCTTTATCGAACGCGAGCCACTTATCTTGTATTTGCACTCTCAATCTAGCCGGGTATTGCATATTGAAACGTATTTTTTTTCCCACTAGACTTTTGCATATTGGGTGCCATTTTCTGTGCTGCTCCTGTACTGCTGCAGAGAAGTCTTGAAATATCAAGATATTCCTCCCGTTGTATTTTAGCGTTTCTCTTTTCATCCGGAAACCTTGCAATATCTCCAATTTGTGTCTGTAGTTTAGTATTTTTGCCACTACTACACGTGGTCTATTTTGTATCTCCGTTTTTCGCCCGATTCGGTGAGCCCGCTCGATAATCAATGGTCCTAGTGAGTCCGTTAAGGCCAGCTCTTTACTGAGCCATCTTTCCAGCCAATTTTCCAAATTGCGCTCTGGTAGTGTCTCTGTTAGACCCACTATTCGCACATTGTTTCGACGGGCGCAATTTTCCAAATCTTCTAATTTTGCACTTTGTGCCTGTAATTGGCTTCGCATATCTATTAAATCAGGGCCGTAGCCATGTGTATCATCTTCTATGGCGGAGATTCTCACTTCTGCGTCGTCTATACGAGTCTGCATGCCGTCTAGCCTGGTATGGAAGCCTTCTAGTTTACAATCTAATTCTGCCCATTTAGGTGCCCAGGCCTTCGTTATAGCCTCCGTTAGCTGTTCCAATTGCATTTTTTTAATTTTTATTTATTGCATTTGTATCCCACATTTTCCCACCTTTTTGCAGTGTGGCTTACAATACGATATGAATGATGGAAATACAATTTGCATCTCTGAGAAAGCCATAGGCGTTTCAGCTGGGCCGTCGGCCATCTTGGTTTTGCCACTTGCCGATTTTATTTTTGCGTTTTTAGCAGGTGTCTTTGCTTTTCCAGCGGGTGTGCTGCGCAAATACAGGTCCATGTAATCATCCACTCCAGGCTGGTCTGCTATTTCTTTGCTAGTTGTCTCTTATATCATATATTTGAGCGGGGTGTCCCAGAGCTCTGGCACCCTGCTGCTGCTTTGCTCATCGCACCACCAGAAGTCAATGGCTCAGTGAATTATATGCCCTGATCTTCTCAGGTACTGTTTAGCCAGTATGCAAATGCTTGGCTAGTTTTCTAATTGATCCATTTGTCAGTTAATTGTTAATGTTTGCTATTTGCACATTTTTTGTCCACTGTTCCAAGTTCTGAGAACAAACACAACTGTTTGTTCACTCTGCTTGTATGGACTGATAGAAAATCCTGGTGGTTTGTGTGTCGAGTCTGTGAGTGCTTTTAGGAACTGTAGGACCACTGGGAGTGTGGCCCCAGTAACCTAGAAATCACTGGGGATAATTGGAGAGCGGGAGATTTGCCCAGAGTCAGTTGTGACCCAGTCGGTGGAAGGAGGGTGCTAAGTGTAGAGCACAAATGGCAGGTACAGGTGGACCTGAGCTGTGCTGGGGACAGACCATCTAAGTGGCAGCGGAGTAACCCCAGGAGGATGGCTAGGCATTTCGTGAAAACTGTTTTACAACGCTGTTAAATGTTTTATATTTCTGAAACTATGAGGCTCATTTTCAACGAACTTTGACTTAGAAAGTTCCATAGGTTAATATGGGACTCATTTTCAAAAGAGAAAAACGTCCAAAAAGAGTCATAAAGCACCATTTGGATATTTTTCTTTTCAAAATATCCAAATCGGTATTTTCAAAACCTATTTTGCAGATGTTTCTCTATGCAATTCGTCTGCAGTGCATCCAAATCACAAGGGGGCATGTTGGGAGAACTTTAAAGGTGGAGATTAGGGCATGTCTAACACTTGGACGTTTTACAGCCATAATGGAACAAAATTAAAAATATCTAGGACTAAAACTAAGACATTTTGGTCTAGACCTGTTTTCACAACGAATAAGACACAAAAAGGTGCTCTAAATGACTAGGGCATGGTCTGGCTATGCCCCTGGCATGAATCACTATGTTTTGCATTTATTAACTTTTTTTCAAAAATGGACTGAAAAAAACATAACGTCCAAACCACAAAACTTTGCTCAAAACAGTCATTTTGAAAAAAAAAAAAAAAAGATAAAAGACATTTTTCATTTTCGAAAATGACTTTCTTTCTTATTCAGATTTTGGACGTTTTGTGCAAAACATCCAAAATCAGACCTAGACAGAAATGCCCCTCCACATAACTTTCTAAGTGTTTTGAAAATATGCCTCTATGTTTGTCCTATTTCTAGGATTAAATTTGCCATCTCCAAGTTTGTCATTGATTGTATGTATTTATGTATGATTGTTTCTCTATTGTTGTACTAGTAACAAAACTGTAAGTTCTATGTCAAGCTAAACCTGCTGAATCTCATCATAAAGGTGATTAACAAATCCCAATAAATAAATATAACAGCTTGATATCACTGCTGAGGCTACAACCATGCAATGCAGGAATATCTGTTCAACAGTGGCCAATCCAGGTTACAAGTACCTGGCAAGAGCCCAAAACAGTACAATACATTTTATGTTGCTTCTCCTAGAAATAAGCAGTGGATTTTCCCGTCCATTTTAATAATGGCTTATGGACTTTTCTTTTCGGAAGCTATCCAAAACATTTTTAAACCCCGCTAAGCTACATACTTTTTACTACATTCTCAGGCAACAAATTCCAGAGTTTAATTACACGTTGAGTGAAGAAATATTTTCTCCGATTAGTTTTATATTTAAATCTGTTTATTAATTTTACAAAGTGAACATAGAAGTGAACATTTTGCAATACATAAAGAATCTGCAGCAAACTCTTCAATGCAAATCAAAACTCCGATTAGTTTTAAATTTACTACTTTGTAGCTTCATTGTGTGCCCCCTAATCCTAGTATTTTTAGAAAGAGAAAATCGATTCACATCTACCCGTTCCATTCCACTCATTATTTTATAGACTTCTATCATATCTCCCCTCAGCCATCTCTTCTCCAAGCTAAAGAGCCCTAGCCACTTTAGCATTTCCTTATAGGGAAGTCATCCAATCCCCTTTATAATTTTTTTTCCAAATCCTTTTTATTTCAAGGCAATTCAACATATTCAAACAGTTGTAGGGCAGACTGGATGGACCATGCAGGTCTTTTTCTGTCGTCATTTACTATGTTACTATGTAGTTCAAAAGAAAGTTATAACACAATGTTTGGCTTGCCTGAAAATTTTAACATTTTCCAAACTCAACCCTTCCCCCCTTTCCCCCCTTCTATCCTCTAACCCTGTCCTCCCCCCCCCCCAAAACAACTTCAAGAGTTACATAGTAACACAGTAGATGACGGCAGAAAAAGACCTGCACGGTCCATCCAGTCTGCCCAACAAGATAACTCATATTTGCTACTTTTTGTGCATACCCTACTTTGATTTGTACCTGTGTTCTTCAGGGCACAGACCGTATAAGTCTGCCCAGCACTATCCCCGCCTCCCAACCACCAGCCCCGCCTCCCAACCACCGGCTCTGGCACAGACCGTACAAGTCTGCCCAGCACTATCCCCACCTCCCAACCACCAGTCCCGCTTCCCACCAACGGCTCTGGCACAGACCGTATAAGTCTGCCCAGCACTATCCCCGCCTCCCGATCTTGACTAAGCTCCTGAGGATCCATTCCTTCGGCACAGGATTCCTTTATACTTATCCCACGCATGTTTGAATTCCATTACCGTTTTCATTTCCACCACTTCCCGCGGGAGGACATTCCAAGCATCCACTACTCTCTCCGTGAAAAAATACTTCCTGACATTTTTCTTGATTCTGCCCCCCTTCAATCTCATTTCATGTCCTCTCGTTCTACCATCTTCCCATCTCCGGAAAAGGTTCGTTTGCGGATTAATACCTTTTAAATATTTGAACGTCTGTATCATATCACCCGTTTCTCCTTTCTTCCAGAGTATACATGTTTAGTTCAGCAAGTCTCTCCTCATACGTCTTGTAACGCAAATCCCATACCATTCTCGTAGCTTTTCTTTGCACCGCTTCAATTCTTTTTACATTCTTAACAAGATACGGCCTCCAAAACTGAACACAATACTCCAGGTGGGGCCTCACCAACGACTTGTCACACTGTTTCGTCGCCTTCAAATCCTTCAAATCACCCCGAGATCCCTGTCTCCGCCCGTACCTATCAGACTCTCCCCGCCTTACACATACGTCTCCCGTGGATTTCTATTCCCTAAGTGGATCACTTTGCATTTCTTCGCATTGAATTTTAATTGCCAAACGTTAGACCATTCTTCTAGCTTCCTCAGTTCCTTTTTCATGTTTTCCACTCCCTCCCGGGTGTCCACTCTGTTACAGATCTTAGTATCATCCGCAAATAGGCAAAATTTACCTTCTAACCCTTCGGCAATATCACTCACAAATATATTGAACAGAATCGGCCCCAGCACCGATCCCTGAGGCACTCCACTACTCACCTTTCCCTCCTCTGAGCGAATTCAGTGGTGAACTGGATTAGGAACTGGTTGACGGACAGACACCAGAGAGTTCAATATCTTGCTTCTTGCCACTGGAGTGAGAGTGTCCCAGAATGGAGACCAGGTGCAGCAAAATTGGTCACCTCTCTTGGAGGCTAAGTCTTTTATACCTTTCTTCTCTATGACACATGCTTGAATCATTGCGGACCTCCAATGTGCTATACTCAGGTGGTCTGGTACCAAGCACAGCTGCAATATGACACGCTTTGCCATTAATACTGCTCTTTTCAAGAATGCTGTAAATCCTGCTGGGGCAGGCCACTGCATCTCAAAGAGATCACACAGTTGTTTGGGAGTTGGTCTCCTTACATGATTCCAAATTTGAGAGACATGTCTGCTCAGGTCAGTCCAAAAGACATTGATTGGCGCACATGTCCAATACATGTGCCCCAACTGAGCCTTGATGCCATTACATTTTGAGCAATTGTCCAAGTCCCGGAGCGTGGCTTTATATGCTCTGTGCGGGGATACATGTAAACGAAGTAAACATTTATATTGTAGCTCCCACCAGGCAGCATTGTCTGTCAGGGAAGAAATAGATTTAAGGCATTTGTCAAGTTGCTCAGGTTGGAGATTAATCTGCAATTCCTCATTCCAGGCTTGCCAATTTGCTGCAAAGAGTCCCTCAAACCACGATGAAAGTAGCTCAAGGGCACTTGCAATTGTGCCTCTAGGCCCAATAGATCATCAAATTTTTCCCAGAAAACATTAGTTAATGATTTTGCTGGCAGAGAGTTTACATAGTGCCATAATTGCGTATATGCTAGCCAGTCATTCACACTCAAACCATACTCTTTCCTCAATTCCTCAAATGCTTTTATTGTCCCTTGCTCGGTTAACACAATTAATAGATACCTAATTCCCACTGTAGCCCACCTCTGGAAGGGGACCAAAGAACCTCCCGCCGGGAAAACCAAGTTACCCCCCGGGGCAGTAAAACAGAAATCCTTGTATCTATCCAGTGAAGCTTACCAAACCATCTCCACGTGGCTCTCAATGGTGAAAGAATCGGTCGATAAGGACCCAACCCCAGCAATTCTCCGGAGGGCGCATGCAGCCAATAAGAAAAATGCATTTTTCCCAAAATTGCCACTTCTGCCCCTGTACAAGAGAAATAATTTGTAGAGCGGAACCAATCTGACAGGTGTCTCATGCTACTAGCCAGAGAAAACAATTTGAGATCTAATAGTTCCAATCCCCCCTTTGAGCTTGGTAGCAGTACTTTGGAAAAGGGCTAACGGGCCCTCTTTCCCTGCCATAAAAAATGAGTCAATTTTTTCCGCAGCCAGTGTCCATCACGGCGCCTCAAATGAAATGGCAACATCTGAAACACGTAAGTCCACTTAGGGAAAAAGACCATATTATAAAGCGCTATTCGTCCCAGTAAAGTGATCGGAAGTGCATGCCACCGCTGAAGAGTCTCTACCAATCGCTGCTTTATCGGCCCCATATTGAGTTCATAAAGCTCCAGTAAATCTGTGGGAATATGGACCCCCAGATATTTAATACTGGAGTTTGCCCAGTGATAAGGGAAATTCCCCTCCCACTGAGTTCGAATGTCTGCTTGAATAGGGAGGGCCACGGACTTGTGATAATTTAAGGAAAATCCCGTCAAAAAACTAAATTCATCTAAATTCGCCATTAAGTGTTGCACCGACGAAGCAGGATTAGTCAATGTCAGAAGGATATCATCGGCAAAGGCCAACACCTTGACCTCCAGCAATGGCATGCTTATCCCCACAACATCCGGGTCCCTCATGATCCCCTTTATAATTTTTGCCAACCTTCTCTGTACCTTTTCTAATTCCACCAATTCTTTTTTGAGATGCAGTGACCAGAATTAAACACAATATTTGAGGTACGGTTGCTCCATGGAGTGATGCATAGACATTATAACATCCTAATAATATTTAACATTCTATTTGGTTTGTTAGTCGCCGCCGCACACTGAGCAGAGGGTTTCAATGTATCATCAATGACGATGCCTAGATCCCTTTCCTGATCGGTGACTCCTAATGTGGAACCTTGCATTACGTAGCTATAGAGCGAACATACTTACCTGTAGCTGGTATTCACTGAGGACAGCAGGCTGATCATTCTCACAAATGGATCGACGATCTGCATCAGCACAGGAACCAGCATAATGCTAGAGCCTTCTGGCGCACATGCCATGCCACGAATGAACAGAGTGTCTTCCCGCCCGTCAGTTTAATTCAAAAGCATAAATAAAAGAAACAACTCCAAGGGGAGGTGGGCGGGATTGTGAGAATGATTAGCCTGCTGTCCTCAGAGAATGCCTGCTACAGGTAAGTATCTTTGCTTTCTCCGAGGACAAGCAGGCTGAGTCATTCTCACAAGTGGGGTACCCCTAGAATCCAGGCTCACCCAAAACAACTAACAATGGTCAATAGGGCCTCGCAACGGCAAGGACATAACAGAGACTAACCTGAAACTATAAACAGCCTGGAACAGAACAAAAAGGGCCTAGGAGGGTGGAGTTGGAACCTAGACCACAAACAGATTCTGCAACACTGACTGTCCAAACCGACTATCACATTGGGTATCCCGCTCAAAGGCAGTAGTGAGATGTGACTGAAGAACACGTCGCAGCTTTGCAAATCTCTTCAATAAAGGTAGATTTTAAGTGAGCCACCGACACATGGCTCTGACATTATGAGCCGTGACATGACCCTCCAGAGTCAGACCAACCTGGGCATAAGCAAAGGAAATGCAATCTGCTAGCCAACTGGAAATGGTGCGTTTACCGATGGCAACTTCCCTCTTCTTGGGATCAAAAGAAACAAACCGGGCGGACTGTCTGAAGGGCTTCGTCCGCTCCATGTAAAAGGCTAACGCTCTCTTGCGGTTCAACGTGTGCGAGCTGCTTTCGCCAGGGTGGGCACGAGGTCGGGGAAAAAAATGTTTGCAAGACGATCGACTGCTTCAGATGGAACTCCAACACCACCTTCGGAAGAACTTAGGGTGCGTGTGAAAACCTACTCTATTGTGATGAAACTTAAAATAAAATGCATCCACTATTAACGCCTGAAGCCCACTGACCCTACAAGCTGAAGTAACAGCCACCAAGAAAACGAACTTCCAGGAATTCAGTGGCTCAAAAGGAGCTTTCATTAGCTGGGTGTGAACGACGTTAAGATCCCATGACATTGGTGGAGGTATGACAGGGGGATTTTGACAAAAGCAAATCTCTCAAAAAGCGAACTAACGGCTGTCCACAGACAGGCTTACCTTCTACACACTGATGATAAGTACTAATTGCACTAAGGTAAACCCTTACAGAGTTGGTCTTGAGACTAGACTGATAAGTGTAGAAGGTATTCAAGCAGGGTCTGTGTACCACAAAAAAGAGAATCTATGGCCTTGCTGTCACATCAGATGGCAAACCTCCTCCATTTAAAAGAGTAACACCTCTTAGTGGAATATTTCCTGGAAGCCAGCAAGACCGGGGACACACCCTCCAAAAGACCCAAGGAAGCGAATTCTAGGCTCTCAACATCCAGGCCGTGACAGCCAGACACAGGAGGTTGGAATGTAGAAGCGAAGCCTTGTTCTGAGTAATGAGGGTCGGGAAACACGCCAATCTCCATGGTTCTCTGGAGGACAATTCCAGAAGAAGAGGGGATCGGACGCAGCCAGTAGGGCGTGATCAGAATCATGGTTCCGCAGTCTTGCTTGAGTTTCAGCATAGTCTTGCCCACTAGAGGTATGGGAGGATACGCATACAGGCGGCCTGTCCCCCAATGGAGGATGGCATCTGACGCTAGTCTGTTGTGGGCCTGAACCCTGGAACAGAACTGAGGGACCTTGTGGTTGAGCTGAGTGGCAAAAAGATCCACCGACGTGGTGCCCCATGCTCGGAAGATCTTGCAGGCTATGCCCATATTGAGAGACCACTCATGTGGTTGCATTATCCTGCTCAGTCTTTTGACTAGGCCCTTGTTTACGCCTGCCAGACAAGTGGCCTGGAGAAACATGCCGTGATGGCATGCCCAGAGCCACATCTGAATGGCTTCCTGACACAGAGGGTGAGATCCGGAGCCCCCCTGCTTGTTGGTGTAATACATCGCAACCTGATTGTCTGTTTGAATCAAGATAAATTTGGTTGGACAGACGATCACTGAAAACCTTTAGAGCACTCCAGATCGCTCAGAGCTGCAGGAGGTTGATCTGAAGATCTGTTTCCTGGGGGGGGGGGGGGGGGGGGGGGGGGGGGGGAACAGGCTCCCTGAGTGTGAAGCCCATCTACATGAGCCCTCCACCCCAGGAGAGATGCATTTTTTGTGGCCGAGGAATTTGAAATGGAAGTCCCAAGGTCAGATTGGACCGAATTGTCCACCACTGCAGAGAGTGTACAAGCTCGAGGGGAAAAACTCGGATGACATCTTCCAGACTCCCCCCCACCACCACCACTACCATGGCTTGATACCACTAAGAAGCCAGAGTCCATTCAGCAGATCTCATGTGAAAACGTCCCCATCCCATGGGTGTAACATACACTGTGGAAGCCATGTGGCCCAACAGCCTCAACATCTGCAGAGCTGTGACTTGCTGAGATGCTCAAACCTTGGACATGAGGAACAAAAGGTTGTCCGCATGTGTCTCCAGAAGAGGCTCGAATGGTCCTCATGTCGAGCAAGGCTCCAATGAACTCTAATTGTTGAATAGGATTGAGATGGGACTTGGGGTAGTTTATTACGAAACCTAGTAGTTCCAGCACTTGAATAGTCTGCTGCATGAACTCCCAAGCTCGTCCTCTGAGGTGCTCTTTACCAGCCAAGCGTCGAGATAAGGGAATACATGCACTCCCAAGTCTGCATAGCGACGCTGCAACTACCACTAGACATTTGGTAAACACCCTGGGAGCTGAAGCGAGGCCAAATGGCAGTATGATGTACTGAAAGTGCTGCATCCCCAACCGAAACCGAAGATACTTCCTGTGAGCTGGAAGTATCGGGATGCGTGTATATGCATCCTTCAAGTCCAGAGAGCATAGCCAATTGTTTTGCTGAATGATGGGAAGAAGGGTGCCCAGGGAAACCATCCTGAACTTTTCTCGGACTAGGAATTTGTTCAGGGCCTTTACGTCTAGGATGGGACACATCCCCCCTGTCTTTTTCTGCACAAGAAAGTACTTGGAATAGAATTCCTGCCCTTCTTCCCCTGGTGGAACGGGTTCGACCATGTGGGCCTTTAGAAGGGCGGAGAGTTCCTCTGCAAGCACCTGCTTGTGCTAAGAGCTGAAAGAATGAGCTCTCGGTGGGGAATTTGGCAGTTTGGATATCAAATTGAGTGTGTATCCTAACTGGACTATTTGAAGAATCCACCGTTCAGAGGTTATGAAAGGCCACCTTTGATTAAAAAATGTTAACCTCCCCCCCAACCGGCAAGTCATCCGGCACAGACACTTTTACAGTGGCTATACTCCGCTGGAGCCAGTCAAATGCTCGACCCTTGCTTTTGGGGTAAATGAGACCTCATCAATCCAGGTTCCCCGTGGATCCGACATTGAGAATTAATCTTCTTATGGACCACAGGAACAGAGAGAGAGAAAGCCCAGTTTAGCGTGAGGACTTCCATGAGCACCTCATGTAGAGCAGTCACTGCCTCATTAGGTGGAGAGGTGTAGTCCAGGACCTCGAGTATCTTGGCCCTGGGCTCATCTGTCACTGCTGCGGGGAATGGAATCTGCCATTTCTCGTACAAAAGATGTAAAGGAGAGGCTCTCAGGTGGAGACAGTCTCCTCTGAGGCAGAGGGGAAGGTTCAGAGGGAATCCCAAAGGACTCATCAGAGGAGAAGTACCTGGGATCCTCTTCTGATTCCCACGAGCGTTCCTCGTCGATGTCGGCTAGCACTTCCCTCAGCGACCTCCAAGACGAACCCACATCGACGGCGAAGACCCATGGTCTCGAGATCGGTGTCAAGCGACCGACTCCCGCATAGACTGCGGCGAAGCTTCCTCCCCCAATATTGAAGGAGAACTGGTCTGGGTGGTAGTAGATACGGCGCCTCTCTGTGGGTTGAGAGCCAGTCATAGCTGCAGGGAGAGGCATGGTCGGTGCAAGCACCTCCGACACCGATGCACTTCGACGCAGCAAGCCTTCCAGAAGTTCTGGAAGCAGGGCCCAGATCCGCTCGTCGAGAGCCGCTACCGGCAAAGGCTGCAGGGCCATTTGGAGATCAGGTTGAAGAAGCGCTTGGGGCGCGGGAGCAGGATCTCAGCTGCTAGGAGACAGATGCGTCGGCACCTCCTGAATGGAAAGGGAGTGGTCCTCCCTGTGTCAACGCTTCTCAGGTGCTGAATCCCTGGCGACCCGGAGCTCCCAGCACAGTGTGTCAAAGGAGAATGGTGTTGATGCTTCTTAGCCTTCACCCGAAGCATCTCACCGAGACTCCTTGGTGCCGAAGAGGATGACATTGAATCCACCCGTTGCCTTGAGGTTGGGTCCGGAGAAATTCGGGCCTGGTGGGCCTGCATAGCAGGAGGCCTTGAGGTAGGTGGAGACCCACTCAATGCCTCACTGCTCCCTGTGTGTTAGGGTCTTTAAGCAGTCATCTCTACCTGCACACCCGATGTCGATGCCGACGTCAAAGCACCGGACCAGGCTCCAAAAAGATTCTCTCTTTGAGCCTCTCAGGCAATTTGTGTCCTCTTCTTCATAAGAAGAAAGGGCACAACTTGCCAGGCTATGGTCGGGCTCAAGGCACTGGATACACCAAGGATGGGTATCTTTACCTAAGATGGTCCGTTGCACTGAGTACAGAGTTTTAAGCCACTGAGAGTCTTCGATGACATGGAAAGGAAGACAGCTCCAGCTAAATCAAAAAACGCGAAAGAAAAAAAAGCACTAAAGGAGAAGAGACCCAGCCGAGCAGGCCTAGGTACGGCCACAACGAAAAAGAAAGGAAACTTATGTTGGTCAAAAAAAGAAACTAAAAAAATAAGGGGAAATTTTTTTTTTTTAAATAAAGGAGAAAAGAGGCGAAAGAACGCCAAAACGCTGAAAAGCGCTTAAAAAAGGCACTTCAAAGGCTCGTTCCCGGGCAACAAAAGAAGCCACAGAGAAAACTGCTGTTCCTTGCGCGAAAAATAAGATAACTGAGGAGTGTGGTTGAACGGTGGGCAGGAAGACACTCCACAAATAGACACTCCACGAATATGCCGTGCAGTGTGGCACACGCGCCAGGGGTCTCTAGCAAAATATTTTCCTTTTTGGTATTCAATATGCCAGTTCCTGGGCCGATGCGGATCATCGACCCACTTGTGAGAATTACTCAGCCTGCTTGTACTCGGAGAATTCAGGTTCCTTTTTCCCCACATGCATCACTTTGCACTTGCTCACATAAAACATCATCTGCCATTTGTATGCCCAGACTCGTAAGGTCATCTTGTAATTTTTCACAATCCTCCCGCAATTTAACGACTTTGAATAAGTTTGTGACGTCAGCAAATTTAATTCTGTAATAAGAAACTGTCTAGTAAATAAACAAACGATAAACAACAAATTATCTCACTAGTTGCTCCCATCTCTAGATCATTTATAAATATGTTAAAAAAGCAATGGTCCACCAGAGGAAGTGATGTCATCGGAGAACATGGCCGCTTAAGAGCCGTGCTCCCGAATGCCCACTGCAATAATTAGCGTTCTTGACCGTGTAGGCTCAGTGAGCAACCGGAGAAAATCAGCTGCTGAAGCAGCAGAGTGGCGAGAACTCGACATGGCCATGCAGAAGCAAGCGGACCCCATCAATCTCTCGCAGTTCGCATTTGAGAGCGACGCGTCCCAAAAAAACATGGCGGCTCGAGCGCATGAGGAGACGGCGGACCAAATCGCGGCAGAGATCCCATCCTCGGGGGATCTGTTTGCAACGCAAGGCCGTGGGGACTCGGAGACCGCCGGACTACCGGAACTATGCGGCTGGATCCAAGAGATTCGATCCGATTTGAAAGCAATGCGCTCGGAGCTGGCTACTCTTGGAGACGATCTCAGAGGTGAGATAAAGGAGCTGGGGCACAGAGTTGAGGAAGTGGAGAATAGCATAGACGAACATGCAGAGACTCTGGGCTCCTTGGAGAGGCAAAAAGCAGATGAGCGGCTGGGGCAGCGAATAATCAATGATAAATTGGAGGACCTGGAAAACAGGAGTAGACGCCACAACCTCCGATTTCACGGAGTGCCTGAGACCCCGACTTACCAAAATAGCGAAGAGGTGGTGCAGAAAATTGTAAGCTCTATACTAGCGGACTCAGCTGACCCGGTCCCACCAGAAAACATAATCCTGGAACGGGCGCATTGGGCACTAGGCGCCAATAGACAAAATCTCGCTAAGGACATAATAGCATGCTTCCAGGACTTCAAATTAAAAGAGCGAGTGCTAGCGGCAGCCCGACGAACAAATGACTTTAAGTGGGATTCGTACCCTATAGAAATGTATCAGGACCTGGCCGCGATCACCCTAAAACGAAGAGCAGACCTCAAGCCACTTACCACCAAATTAAGAGAATTGGGGATTCGCTACCATTGGAGATATCCGTTTGCGATAGCATTTTATAAAGATGGACAGCAGCATCAAATAAAATCACTGGCAGAGGCCCACGAGATTCTTCAGGGAGGTCAGCAGGCAGATCCGCCTTCCACGCCAGCTGCCACACGGCCAGTCCAAGATCAGTGGACCCACCCGAAATGGCAGCGAGTAGGCCAGAGGCGTCTGCAACGCCAGAAGTCAGCGGGTCGCCTCACCTGAGGGATCATCATACTGCGGGATGTTGGATGGAGTCTGGCCGGCTGAAAGCTAACAGTACACTCGGGGAAGCGAGTGGAACTGGATGGCTGTTTGACTGTGTTTGTTTGGTTGAAAAGTTAAGTTGGGATAAATATAATATGGCCGTGTTGCTCAGAGGGCCAATAGATAAGAGTGACTGTTGGTAGAGATATGAGGTGGAAGAGGGCAAGAGGGTCACGTCCCTCCCCTCAAGCTCTGACCTAATTTTGGGTAAGGATGCTATGGTTCTGGGGTAGGGTTGATGGGAGGGGGGAGGAGGGTAGGGAAGTTGAAAATGTTTGGGGTACTGCGACATTGAGGGGAGGAGGGTGGGGAAGATAGGAGAAGGGGAATATCATCTTGGTACATGACAAGGTTCTCATTTGGATAGCCAATACAGTGGGGGAAATAAGTATTTGATCCCTTGCTGATTTTGTAAGTTTGCCCACTGACAAAGACATGAGCAGCCCATAATTGAAGGGTAGGTTATTGGTAACAGTGAGAGATAGCACATCACAAATTAAATCCGGAAAATCACATTGTGGAAAGTATATGAATTTATTTGCATTCTGCAGAGGGAAATAAGTATTTGATCCCTCTGGCAAACAAGACCTAATACTTGGTGGCAAAACCCTTGTTGGCAAGCACAGCAGTCAGACGTCTTCTGTAGTTGATGATGAGGTTTGCACACATGTCAGGAGGAATTTTGGTCCACTCCTCTTTGCAGATCATCTCTAAATCATTAAGAGTTCTGGGCTGTCGCTTGGCAACTCGCAGCTTCAGCTCCCTCCATAAGTTTTCAATGGGATTAAGGTCTGGTGACTGGCTAGGCCACTCCATGACCCTAATGTGCTTCTTCCTGAGCCACTCCTTTGTTGCCTTGGCTGTATGTTTTGGGTCATTGTCGTGCTGGAAGACCCAGCCACGACCCATTTTTAAGGCCCTGGCGGAGGGAAGGAGGTTGTCACTCAGAATTGTACGGTACATGGCCCCATCCATTCTCCCATTGATGCGGTGAAGTAGTCCTGTGCCCTTAGCAGAGAAACACCCCCAAAACATAACATTTCCACCTCCATGCTTGACAGTGGGGACGGTGTTCTTTGGGTCATAGGCAGCATTTCTCTTCCTCCAAACACGGCGAGTTGAGTTCATGCCAAAGAGCTCAATTTTTGTCTCATCTGACCACAGCACCTTCTCCCAATCACTCTCGGCATCATCCAGGTGTTCACTGGCAAACTTCAGACGGGCCGTCACATGTGGGGACCTTGCGGGCACTGCAGGATTGCAATCCGTTATGTCGTAATGTGTTACCAATGGTTTTCGTGGTGACAGTGGTCCCAGCTGCCTTGAGATCATTGACAAGTTCCCCCCTTGTAGTTGTAGGCTGATTTCTAACCTTCCTCATGATCAAGGATACCCCACGAGGTGAGATTTTGCGTGGAGCCCCAGATCTTTGTCGATTGACAGTCATTTTGTACTTCTTCCATTTTCTTACTATGGCACCAACAGTTGTCTCCTTCTCGCCCAGCGTCTTACTGATGGTTTTGTAGCCCATTCCAGCCTTGTGCAGGTGTATGATCTTGTCCCTGACATCCTTAGACAGCTCCTTGCTCTTGGCCATTTTGTAGAGGTTAGAGTCTGACTGATTCACTGAGTCTGTGGACAGGTGTCTTTCATACAGGTGACCATTGCCGACAGCTGTCTGTCATGCAGGTAACGAGTTGATTTGGAGCATCTACCTGGTCTGTAGGGGCCAGATCTCTTACTGGTTGGTGGGGGATCAAATACTTATTTCCCTCTGCAGAATGCAAATAAATTCATATACTTTCCACAATGTGATTTTCCGGATTTAATTTGTGATGTGCTATCTCTCACTGTTACCAATAACCTACCCTTCAATTATGGGCTGCTCATGTCTTTGTCAGTGGGCAAACTTACAAAATCAGCAAGGGATCAAATACTTATTTCCCCCACTGTATATTACTATACTGCCATGGTTAAATATGTTACTGTAAATGTACGGGGATTAAATTCCCCGCAAAAACGTAAGCAGATGTTCAGAGAAATGCTGCGTCAAAAGGCAGACGTGGTGTTTCTACAAGAGACCCATCTTAAAAGACAGCATGAATACCTAGTAAAACATAAACAGTATCCCAATACAGTCTGCGCATCCAGTATAGAGGATAAGAAAAAAAAGAGGGGTCTTGATTGCGCTCTCGAGTTCCCACCCTTGGATAATACATAAAACAATTAAAGATAAAGCGGGCAGATATTTACTGTTGATAGTCTCTAAATATAATGTGTACTATACTCTACTGTGCGTCTATGCACCCAATGAGGGTCAAAAGGTGTTCCTGGGAGAATTGGAACGGGTCCTCCGGGGCATGCCAAAGGCCATTTGCTAGTGGGAAGAGATTTCAATTTGACGACTAACCCAAAGTTAGATAACTCGGGTTGTGCAGAGGGCTATGCCAAGGGGGAGCGTATGGCCTTTAAGGCCTGGATGGCAAGATGGGGACTCATAGACCTATGGCGAGACACTCATGGGATGGAAAAAGACTACACTCATTATGCACCCACACATAACAAGTACTCAAGGATTGATTATTGGTTGGGAGATGTGACAATGAGAACCAAAACAGACAAGGTGGCGATAGAATCGTGTGCCTGGTCAGACCACTCTATGGTAGTATTAACGATGCTAACAGGTACTCAGGAGAAAAGGGCGGAAGCTCTGGAGGCTAAATGAGGCACTGCTGTTAGATCCACAAAACATACCTGTAATAGAAAACTATATCACGGAATATATAAAGTACAATGACACGGGAGAGGTACACCCAGCACATGTATGGGAGGGCATGAAAGCGGTCCTTAGAGGTCAATTAATAGCTCTGCAGTCCTATACCAACAACAAAAAAAAAAAGACAGGGCAGGAGACTGATCTGTGAAAAAAGATAGAACTTAGTGAGAGGGCACATAAAATTGACCAGACGGATACAAAAACATTGCAGGAATTACAACAACATAGGGCCAAGCTTAATGAATTGCAATTGTCAGATATAGCGCACCAGATGCAACAAGCTCAGCAAGAACACTTCGAATTTGGGAACAAAGCTAGTAGGCTCCTGGCCAATAAATTAAAAAAGCAAACCCAGAGGAACTATATATCGGGTATATATGACGACGCGGGTAGATTGTTGACTCAAGTAGAAGAGATACAGACAATATTTTGGGACTATTATGCCCAAACATATAAATCAGAACAGGAAACCACTCAGGAAGATATAGAGAAGTATTTGCAGGAAGTCAGGCTCCCAACATTGTCTGTGGAAGCGCTTGAAATCTTATCAAACCCCATGACATTAGAAGAAGTAGAGACAGTGATCAGGAAACTGCCCATGAATAAAGCCCCCGGACCAGATGGCTTTCCCGCACGTTTCTATAAAATGTTTGCTAAATGGCTGGCTCCTCTGCTGTTGAAGGTAATAACATCCTTTGATGAGGCAGGGGAGTTACCATACTCCTGGAGACTGGCCGAAGTAGTTTTAATACAGAAACCAGGGAAAGACCTCCTGAGTTGTGGCTCGTACAGGCCCATATCGCTATTAAATATTGACTACAAAATCTTCACTAAAATCCTAGCAAATAGGCTACAGAAGGTATTACCACATATCATACACGATGATCAGGCGGGCTTTATAGATAAGATCAGATGCCTGCTGCATATAATCCAGCAGGTGTCTGATGAAACAGACTCGGTAATTCTGTTTTCGGTAGATGCGGAAAAGGCCTTTGACCGAGTGGAATGGTCCTTTCTATTTGCAGTCTTAGAACAGATAGGAATGGGTGGGAGATTTCTAAAGTGGTTGCAATTGCTATACACTAGCCCTATGGCAATGTTAAAAATAAATGGGTCTCATAAGAAATTGCTGAACTCTCCTCTGCTTTTTGCACTGTCAATTGAACCTTTAGCTAAGAGGATTACAAAGCACGGGAATATACGGGGAGTAATTAGAGGGAAGCGAGAGCATAAGATTATGCGCTGATGATGTGTTGATGACATTGGCCTGCCCCGCACAGTCGCTCTAGCAGGTGATGGAGGAATTGCGGCAGTACGGGAAGATGTCGGGATTTAAAATAAATGTAAATAAATCAGAGATACTTAACCTTACCATGCCCCAGGAAGAGGCCCAGAGGTTGAAGGAACTATACCTGTTTCAATGGGCAACCAAAGCAATCAGATATCTAGGCATAATGGTCACTCCTAGGATTGAGAATATATTTCAGGAAAATTTCCCAAAGAAAATGAGAGAGTTGTTTGGCGAGTTGGACAGATGGAAAGGCCTAACAATAACATGGTTGGGTAGAATTCACGCCGTAAAGATGATGCTTTTACCTAAATTGCTTTATCTATTTTTGGCACTCCCGCTGCCGATTCCCCGAGCTTTCTTTCAACAGCTAAATAAGAAAATGTTTGCATACATTTGGAGAAAGAGACCACCTAGAGTACGAAGGAGTATGATGTTTCAAACTCCAGCTAAGGGTGGAATGGGAGTCCCCAATTTTTACCTATATTACCGGGTGGCACAACTTAGAATCCTAGCGGAGTGGGATCCAATGAATACCAAGAAGTGGCTACATTGGGAAAGAGTGTGGCTGGGGACCCGATACTTGAGTGATATATTGTGGGGCTCGGGAAGAGAGATCTTAGCAGCTGCAGGGGGAGTCCCGGTGGGCCTCAAACACTTATTAAATACATGGCTCCAAATCAGGAGAAAGGTGTTTCCAGATAGAAAATACTTTTTACAGATGGCCATACGGGGCGCACCGGGCTTCCCCCTTGGGGTAGAAGAGAGAACATACTTAGTGTGGGCCAAGAAAGGGCTCAATAGGCTGGGACAGCTGTGGAGTAATGGAGAAATAAAAACCTTTGAAGAATTGCAGGAAGAGTTTGATCTGGAGGAAAGAGACCTGGTCTTTTATGTCTGCTTAAGGAACTACATCTTGAGGCGGGCCAGGGATGAGCTGGAACTGGCTGAGACAAGGCTAGAGCAGGCGATTAGGGGGTGGGGGGGGGGTGGGAGAGGTAGCATAACACGCTTATATAGAGCATTGCTCCTCCTCTCGTCGCCCCAAGGTTTCTATACGAGACGATGGGAGGAAGACCTTAAGACGCAGAATACAGAGGAATGGTGGGCCGCCGGGTATAGACATCTGTTGAAGCCGGCCGCCGCCCAGTCACTGGCAGAAAACGGATATATTTTGTATAGATGGTATTATACCCCGGTGCGTCTACATAAATTCTATCCACAGATTGCAACAGATTGCTGGAGAGAATGTGGGGGGCGAGGGACATTTTGGCACATCTGGTGGGATTGTCCCCGGGTTCAGGGGTTCTGGACCGAGATTCTAGACATGATATATGACATGATAAAGATAACATACCCGGTTCAGGCCCAATACTGCCAACTGAACACACGCCCTGGGAAGAGCCCTATACACTGTCATAAGCTGGCTATTCATCTCCTGGGAGCAGCTAAACTGGCTTTAGCTCAAGTGTGGAGACAGAAGGAAGTCCCCAAAATGCAGATAATAAAGGGTAGACTGCATCATCTCTATCAAATGTCAAAATTGACAGCCGAAAAGGGCAAGTACAACAATTCCAAAAAATATGGCATATGTATGAACAATGGAGAGGGATTTAAAGATGCTATACACTGTACCGATGATGGGGGGGGGGGGGGGGGGGGGGAGGGAAGAACAGGGGAACAAAAAGTAACTGTTGCAGTTGAATGACTTAGATGATTACGTTACATATCTGTAGTGTTTAACATGCTATATTGAAGAGCGTTTGTTTTTTATATTATGATAAAAAAAAAGAATAAAAAGTTTTTTTTAAAAAGCAACGGTCCCAGCACAGACCCCTGGGGAACACCACTATCTACCTTCTGCATTGAGAATACTGACATGTTTTCTATCTTTAACTAGTTTTTTAATCCACAATAGTACACTATCTCCTATCACATAACTCTACAATTTCCTCTGGAGTCTTTCATTATCAACCGGCTCACCTTTATCCACATGTGTGTTCACCCCTTCAAAGTAGAGGAACACGGGGAGGAATACCGGATGAAACTGAAAGAAGCCAAGAGAGAGGTACGTCTGGCAAAGGCGCAAGCGGAAGAACAAATGGCTAGAAATGTACGGAGGGGAGACAAAAACTTCTTCAGGTATATTAGTGAAAGGAGAAAGACTAAAAAGGGGATTGTGAGACTAAAAGATACAGCAAAACGCTATGTAGAAAATGATGAAAATAAGCCAATTTGCTAAATAGATACTTTTGTTCTGTTTTCATTGAAGAAAATCCTGGGGAAGGACCGAGAGGGACTGGCAAAAGTACACCTGAGAATGAAGTGGAAGAGAGTGTGTATGAACAACTTGGAAAGCTAAAGGTGAACAAAGCCATGGGGCCGGACGGGATCCACCCCAGAATACTGAGGGAGCTCAGAGAGGTTCTGGCGGGTCCTCTTAAAGATTTGTTTAATAAATCCTTGGAGACGGGAGAGGTTCCGAAGGATTGGAGAACGGCGGAGGTGGTCCCTCTTCACAAAAGTGGTGATAGGGAAGAAGCTGGAAACTACAGGCCGGTAAGCCTCACTTCGGTTATTGGAAAAGTAATGGAAGCCATGCTGAAGGAAAGGATAGTGAATTTCCTGGAAGCCAATAAGTTGCAAGATCCGAGACAACATGGTTTCACCAAAGGGAAATCGTGCCAAACGAATCTCATTGAATTCTTTGACTGGGTGACAGGAGAATTAAATCAAGGACGTGCTATGGACGTCATCTACTTAGATTTCAGCAAGGCTTTTGACACGGTTCCCCACAGGAGGCTCTTGAATAAACTAGAAGGGTTGAAGATAGGACCCGAAGTGGTGAACTGGATTAGGAACTGGTTGACGGGCAGACGCCAGAGGGTGATGGTAAATGGAGTTCGCTCGGAGGAGGGAAAGGTGAGTAGTGGAGTGCCTCAGGGATCGGTGCTGGGGCCCATTCTGTTCAATATATTTGTGAGTGACATTGCCGAAGGGTTACAAGGTAAAGTTTGCCTTTTTGCGGATGACACCAAGATTTGCAACAGAGTGGACACCCTGGAGGGAGTGGAAAACATGAAAAAAGATCTGAAGAAGCTGGAAGAATGGTCTAACATTTGGCAATTAAAATTCAATGCAAAGAAATGCAAAGTGATGCACTTAGGGAGTAGAAATCCAAGGGAGGCGTATGTGTTAGGTGGGGAGAGCCTGATAGACACGGACGGGGAGAGGGATCTTGGGGTGATAGTATCTGAGGACCTGAAGGTGATGAAACAGTGCGACAAGGCGGTGGCCGTAGCGAGAAGGTTGCTAGGCTGTATAGAGAGAGGTGTGACCAGAAGAAAGGAGGTTTTAATGCCCCTGTATAAGACGTTGGTGAGGCCCCACCTGGAGTATTGTGTTCAGTTTTGGAGGCTGTACCTTGCGAAGGATGTTAAAAAAATGGAAGCGGTACAAAGAAAAGCTACGAGGATGGTATGGGAGTTGCGTTCCAAGACGTATGAAGAGAGACTTGCTGACCTGAACATGTATACTCTGGAGGAAAGGAGGAACAGGGGTGATATGATACAGACGTTCAAATATTTGAAAGGTATTAATCCGCAAACCAATCTTTTCCGGAGATGGGAAGGCGATAGAACGAGAGGACATGAAATGAGATTGAAGGGGGGCAGACTCAGGAAAGATGTCAGGAAGTATTTCTTCACAGAGAGGGTGGTGAACGCTTGGAATGCCCTCCCGCGGGAGGTGGTGGAGATGAAAACGGTAACGGAATTCAAACATGCGTGGGATAGGCATAAAGGAATCCTGTGCAGAAGGAATGGATCCACAGAAGCTTAGCTGAAATTGGGTGGCGGGGGGAAGAGGGGTTGGTGGTTGAGAGGCTAGGATAGGGGAGGGCAGACTTATACGGGGTCTGTGCCAGAGCCGGTGATGGGAGGCGGGAAATACTGCTGGACAGACTTATACAGTCTGTGCCCTGAAAAAGACAGGTACAAATCAAGGTAAGGTATACACATATGAGTTTATCGTGGGCAGACTAGATGGACCGTGCAGGTCTTTTTCTGCCGTCATCTACTATGTTACTATGTAATAGATTGGTGAGGCAAGATTTCCCTTCACTAAATCCATGTTGGCTTTGTCTCATTAATCCATGCTTTTGAATATGCTCTGTAATTTTGTTCTTTATAATAGTCTCTACCATTTTGCCCGGCACCGACGTCAAGATCACTGGTCTATAATTTCCAGGATCTCCTCTGGAACCTTTTTTAAAAATCGGCATTATATTGGCCACCCTCCAATCTTATGGTACCATTCTCGATTTTAAAGATAAATTACATATTACTAACAGTAGTTACACAAGTTCATTTTTCAATTCTATCAGTATTCTGGGATGAAAACCATCCAGTCCAAGAGATTTGCTACTCTTTAATTTGTCATATTGAGCCATTACATCCTCCAGGTTTATAGCGATTTCATTCAGTTTCTCCGACTCATCAGCTTTGAATACCATTTCTGGCACCAGTATCTCTCTCAAATCTTCCTCGGTGAAGACCGAAGCAAAGAATACATTTAATCTCTCTACTATGGCTTTGACTTCCCTCATTACCCCTTTTAACCCTGGGTCATCTAGTGTTCCAAGTGATTCTTTTGCCAGCTTCTTGCTTTTAATATACCTAAAAAAAAAAAAAAACTTTTACTATGTGTTTTTGCCTCCAATGCTTTCAATTTGACTTGCCATTCCTTATACTGTTTCTTATTATTTTCAGTCAGATCCTTCTTCCATTTTCTGAAGGATTTTCTTTTAGCTCTAATAACTTCCTTCACCTCATTTTTTAACCATGCCGGCTGTCGTTTGGTTTCCAGGATGGTATTTTTGAACAGCATCCAAACCAGATGTACATTTTTGACCCTTGCAGCTGCTCCACTAAGTTTTTTTTTTTTTCAAAGTTAAATGCTTTTTGAAAGTTAAATGCTAATGTATTACATAAGTACATAAGTAATGCCACACTGGGAAAAGACCAAGGGTCTGTCGAGCCCAGCATCCTGTCCACGACAGCGGCTAATCCAGGCCAAGGGCACCTGGCAAGCTTAACAAATGTACAAACATTCTATACATGTTATTCCTGGAATTGTGGATTTTTCCCAAGTCCATTTAGTAGTGGTTTATGGACTTGTCCTTTAGGAAACCGCCTAACCTCTTTTAAAACTCTGCCAAGCTAACCGCCTTCACCACGTTCTCCGGCAACGAATTCCAGAGTTTAATTATGCGTTGGGTGAAGAAAGTTTTTCTACGGTTTGTTTTAAATTTACTACACTGTAGTTTCATCGCATGCCCCCTAGTCCTAGTATTTTTGGAAAGCTTCACATCCACCTGTTCCACTCCACTCATTATTTTATAAGCCTCTATCATGTCTCCCCTCAGCCATCTCTTCTCCAAACTGAAAAGCCCTAGCCTCCTTAGTCTTTCTTCATAGGGAAGTCGTCCCATCTCCGCTATCATTTTTGTCGCCCTTAGCTGCACCTTTTCCAATTCTACTATATCTTTCTTGAGATGTGGCGACCAGAATTGAACACAATACTCAAGGTGCGGTCGCACCATGGAGCGATACAACGGCATTATAACATCCTCACACCTATTTTCCATACCTTTCCTAATAATACCCAACATTCTATTCGCTTTCCTAGCCGCAGCAGCACACTGAGCAGAAGGTTTCAGTGTATTATCGACGACGACACCCAGATCCCTTTCTTGGTCCGTAACTCCTAATGTGGAACCTTGCATGACGTAGCTATAATTCGGGTTCTTTTTTCCCACATGCATCACCTTGTACTTGCTCATATTAAACGTCATCTGCCATTTAGACGCCCAGTCTCCCAGTCTCGTAAGGTCCTTCTGTAATTTTTCACAATCCTCTCGTGAGTTAATGACTTTGAATAACTTTGTGTCATCAGCAAATTTAATTACCTCGCTAGTTACTCCCATCTCTAAATCATTTATAAATATATTAAAAAGCAGCAGTACTAGCACAGACCCCTGAGGAACCCCACTAACTACCCTGCGCCATTGTGAATACTGCCCATTTAATCCCACTCTCTGTTTCCTATCCTTCAACCAGTTTTTAATCCACAATAGGACATTTCCTCCTATCCCATGACCATCCAATTTCCTCTGTAGCCTTTCATGAGGTACCTTGTCAAACGCCTTTTGAAAATCCAGATACACAATATCAACCGGCTCCCCTTTGTCCACGTTTGTTTACTCCTTCAAAGAATTGAAGTAAATTGGTCAGGCAAGATTTCCCCACACAAAAGCCGTGCTGACTTGGTCTCAGTAATCCATGTCCTTGGATGTGCTCTGTAATTTTGTTTTTAATAATAGCCTCTACCATTTTCCCCGGCACCGATGTCAGACTCACCGGTCTATAATTTCCTAGATCTCCCCTGGAACCTTTTTTTGAAAATTGGCGTTACATTGGTAACCCTCCAATCTTCTGGTACCACGCTCGACTTTAAGGATAAATTGCATATCACTAACAGTAGCTCCGCAAGCTCATTTTTCAGTTCTATCAGTACTCTAGGATGAATACCATCCGGTCCAGGAGATTTGCTACTGTTCAGTTTGCTGAACTGCCCCATTATGTCCTCCAGGTTTACCGTGAACTCAGTAAGTTTTTCCGACTCGTCCGCTTGAAATACACCACATGGAAATACTTTTAACACAATTAGGAGGAAATATTATTTCACTCAATAAATAGCTCAGCTCTGCTGTTTAGTTAGCATATCTAGGTTTAGAAAAAAGTTTGGACACGTTCCTGGAGGAAAAGTCCATAGTCTGCTGTTGAGAGAGATGGGGAAGACACTGCTTGCCCTGGGATTGGTAACAGCAGTTAGCGTAACTGGGTTTAAAAAAGATTTGGACAAGTTTCTGGAGGGAAAGTCCATAGTCTGCTCTTGAGATAGCCATGGGGAAGCCACTACTTGCCCTGGTATTGGTAGCATGGAATGTTGCTGCTAACTGGGTTTCTGCCAGGTGCTTGTGACCTGGCTTGGCCACTATTGGAAACAGGATACTGGGCTAGATGAACCATTGGTATGAATCAGTATGGCTAGTCTTATGTTCTTATGCTGTATGTTAGCTGCTTTGCTTTGTTGCTTTTATTTGTTTCTTATATGCCTACTACTATATTGTGTATTTGTATTTTACTGAACCGGAACCTGTCTCTACGGTATTGTGTAAGCCACATTGAGCTTGCAAGTAGGTGGGAAAATGTGGGGTATAAATGTGTTAAATAAAATAAAAATACCATTTCCGACACCGGTATCCCACCCAAATCTTCCTCGGTGAAGACCGAAGGAAAGAATTCATTCAATCTCTCCGCTACATCTTTGTCTTCCTTGATTGCCCCTTTTACCCCTCGGTCATCCAGCGGCCCAATCGATTCTTTTGCCGGCTTCCTGCTTTTAATATACCGAAAAAAAATTTTACTATGTTTTTTTGCCTGTAATGCTATCTTTTTTTTCGTAATCCCTCTTGGCCTTCTTTATCTGCGCCTTGCATTTGCTTTGACACTCTCCTTATGCTTCTTCTTGTTATTTTCAGACAGTTCCTTCTTCCATTTTCTGAAGGCATTTCTTTTAGCCCTAATAGCTTCCTTCACCTCACTTTTCAACCACGCCGGCTGTCTTTTGGACTTCCGTTTTTCTTTTCTAATTCGCGGAATATGTTTGGCCTGGGCTTTCGGGATGGTATTTTTGAACAGTGTCCATGCCTGTTGTACAGTTTTTACCCTCTCAGTTGCCCCCGTAAGTTTTTTTTTTAACCGTTCTTCTCATTTTATCATAGTCTCCTTTTTTAAAGTTAAACGCTAACGTATTTGACTTCCTGTGTATAGTTACTTCAAGGTTGATATCAAAACTGATCATATTATGATCACTGTTATCAAGCGGCCCCAGTACCATAACGTCCCTCACCAGATCATGCGCTCCACTAAGGACCAAGTCTAGAATTTTTCCTTCTCTCGTTGGCTCATGCACCAGCTGCTCCATAAAGCTGTCCTTGATTTCAACAAGGAATTGTACTTCTCTAGCATGTCCCGATGTTACATTTACCCAGTCTATATTTGGATAATTGAAGTCACCCATTATTATCACATTGCCCATTTTGTTTGCGTCTCTGATTTCTTTTATCATTTCTGCGGCTACCTGCTCATCCTGATGGAGCAGTGTAAGCATCGTTGGCAAGACTTCAGGAGTATCGTCAAAGCCAAGGCACGGAAGTGGAAACATGGAAAGGGTACAGGGGGTGGCCCTCGCTGTGCCTTGGAGCTGACTCCCCTGGAGGAGGCTGTGTTGCCCAACCTTGGGCGTGAGCAGGTAGTCGGCCTGTGTGGTGGTGTTGACACGTCGGAGGAGGCCATTGGTGATATGGAGGGTGAGTTTGTTTTGCATGTTGCAGTGTGGTGGTGGTAAGAACTGTGGTGATGGGTGGGTTTGGATCAAACTCGTTTGTGTTTGTCTTTGTAGGTGAACATTTGGAAGATGACACCAGATTGCCAGGTGCGACCCCAGGTCCCACAACCGAGGACAGAGAAGGTGATGAGTAATGTGACGTGCTGTGGGGTGCTGGAAGGGACCAGTAACAGTGGGCTCAGCAGCCGGTTGTTAATCGGCTGGCCTCTTTTTTTTTTTTTGGTAGGTGCTCATCCGGTTGCGGGCCCTTCCACAGGGGTGTCAGAGCCTGCAGCACCATGTTGCAGGCAAGATGAACAAGAAGCACATGAGTACTGAGGTGTCACTGTGTGTTGCATGAAGTTACAATAGGACATTGGCGTTGTCTGGTTAAGATTGGACGGGATTGGGCAGGAGGAAGTTTTAAGTGTGAAGGTTATTAGATGATGGTCAGAGAGGGGAAGATCTGAGATAAAGGAATTGGAGGGAGAGCAGTTATAGGAGAAGATAAGATCAAGACAGTGACCATTTTGGTGGGTAGGGGAAGTGGAGCATAGTTGAAGATTGAAGGAGGATGTTAAGGTGAGGAAATGGGAGACATAAGAGTTGGAGGGGTCATTAGCATGAATGTTAAAGTCACCAAGGATGAGGGAGGGGAGGAAGGATCATGAAAGAAGGAAGCCAAGTGTCAAAGTCGCTGAGAAAGGATGAAAGAGATTTATCAGGGGGACGATAAATAACTGCTATTCGAAGAGGCAAAGAAGTGAATAGGCGGACAGAGTGGACTTCAAAGGAAGAAAAACAGAGAGACTGAGGTGGCAGAAGAGATTGAAATTTGGAAGCGGGTGAGAGTAATAGTCCAACACCACCACCGCGGCCAATAGGGCGAGGAGTATGGGAGAAGAGATAACCACCATGGCAGAGGGCTGCGACTGAAGCAGAGTCATTAGGGCAGAGCCAAGTTTCAGTTATTATGAGCAGATGGAGGCTACAAGTGATAAAAAGGTCATGGATATAGGAAAGTTTGTTGCAGATGGAGCGGGCATTCCATAGGGCACATGTGAAGGGCAGAGAAGAGGGGGGGAGGAGAGAAATAGAGATGAGGTTGGAGAGGTCACGATGCGACCTGCACAAGTAGGATGAGGGTTGGTGGGGGGGACCAGGATTGGGGTTGATGTCTCCAGCAGAGAGAAGAAGAAGGAGTAAGAGAGTACGGAATAGAGTAGGAGAAGAGTGGCGATGAAGGCGACGAAGGCAAGATGAGTTCAGATAGAATGGGGAAGGTAAGATGGAAGGAATGAAGTGTTGAAGGCAGAAAGCAAGGAGGAAGGAAGAGGACAAGAGAGATGGTGAGGTAATATAGTGAACGATAGGGCAATGTACAATTGTAGTGCATAGTAGTTTCGGGTGGAGAAGAAGATTGGGAAAGGACAGTACTAGGAGGAGAATGTGAAATGGAGCCGTTTGTATACACTCAGGCAGTCCAAGACATTAGCTAACAGTCAGAAAGAAAGGTGAGGCAGCTGAGGCTGAAGGCAGGAACAGATGATGTAGGCTGGAGCAGATGATGCAGATTGGGGCAGAGGATGCAGGTAGGCAGAGAATGCAGAATGGGGCAGAGGATGCAGGCAGGGGCAGAGAATGCAGGTAGGAACAGAGGATGCAGGCTGGAGCAGAGGACGCCGCAGGGACGAAAGAGTAAAGGTTGGAGCTGATAATTAAGGTTGGATGCAAGCTGGGGCAGAAGAGCAGAGGTTGGAATTGATGATTAAGGTTGGATGCAAGCTGGGGCAGAAGAGCAGAGGTTGGAATTGATGATTAAGGTTGGATGCAAGCTGGGGCAGAAGAGCAGAGGTTGGAATTGATGATTAAGGTTGGATGCAGGCTGGGCAGATAATGTAGGCAGGGGCAGAGGATGCAAGTTGGAGCATACAGGACAGGAGCTGAAGCTTGCTGGTCCTTATACTGTAAGTGTGCCTCTCCACCAGTGGCGTTGGCAGCTAGCACCGCATGGCCCCGCAACACCAGCAACTTCCGTCCCACTCACTCACACTCCTCTCTTAACGGTTGGCTGCAAAGCTTGCAGCGGCATCCTCAAAGCCTCACTCGCTGCACCGCCCCGACAATCGGCCGATCCGCCAGTGTTTCCCAGAGGGCAGGCTCAACCAGCCACAGCGACCCACCCAGCAACGGCCCAGCAGGTCTCAACGGCTCTCTCAACGGTTGGGCCGCAGAGCCCACAGCGATGCCCTTGGAGCTTCACCCGACACACCGTCTCGACAAATCGGCCAAACTTTAGAATGTGATAAATGTTTCAGAGTCAAGGCATATGTGGCATGAATGATACTGGAGAGAAACCATTTAACTGTTCAGAATGTGATAAATCCTTTAGCTTGAAAGGGCATCTGAAATGGCACAAAAGGATTCATACAGGAGAGAAACCATTTCAATGTTCAGAATGTGATAAATCCTTTAGCTTGAAAGGGCATCTGAAATGGCACGAAAGGATTCATACAAGGCCCTGTCCAGGCCCCGATTTCAGGCCTACAATTTCTTTTGATGAGGGTACAGATAGTGATGATCCTTGAAAGGACCTTTGAGGTCTTAAAGGTGTGTAAAGGGCTAACTTATTCTTTAAGTACTCTAGCCCATTTTGTCTGAGGACCTTGAAAATCAAGCATAGAGTTTTACATTTAGCTCTGTAAGGTACTGGTAGTCAGCGTAGCTTTTGCTGGAAGGGTGTGATGTAGTCAAGCCACTTGTAGCCTTCTATCAGACGTGCTGCATTATTAATTAGCTGGAGATGATACAAACTCTTTTTGGTTTGGCCAGTGTACATGGAATTACAGTAGTCTAGTCACGATGTTATCATGGCATGAACCACTGCGGTCAGACTTGTCTTTTCAATATATGGAGAGAGATTTTGTAGCTGCCATAGGTGATAAAGACAATTTTTGAAGGTTGTTTGAGTTTGTGGGATTAGAGTGAGTGATGAGTCTAGCAGTATCCCAAGATTCCTGACCTGTGATTTTGGGGGGAGTTCATACTTCCCAAAAGGTATTCTGAAGTTGGGCATTTGTCCTCTTGTGTTTGGTACCCAAAGAATCTCTGTTTTATGTGGGTTCAGGCAAAGTTTGTTGTTGTTGGCCCATTTCTGAGTTTTCGTTAGGCAGGCAGTCAATTGACTCAGAGCTGTGGGTAGATCTGGTTCAATGGCTATGGATCTCGAGTCCTGCTGCAGGCTGCCAGAAGGGGCTTTGCTCCTATCAGTTTCTGTGTCTTTTTGCCTTCGCACACTTCTGAAGCTGTTCCCAGCAATCAGGCAGCTGTTTCCACCTCTCCGCCTGACTCTGCAATCTGTTCTGGAAGATCAGCTCACATCTCCTATCCCACAGGAAAAGCTTTAAGGGAGCTTCAATAAACTCTTGCTTTTTTAAGAAAGTTTCCAAAAACTACAAACTGCTCAAAACATGGCTGCTCATCTAATTTGTAAATCACTGCACTTTGCTAAAGCTACTCTACTCCTTCATAATCTACACTAGTTACCTATAAAGAGCAGAATTTCAATCAAGCTATGTGCATTGGTCATCAAATTTTATTTATGTCACCGTCCTATATGAATTAACTCATTGATTTACCTCCACGAAATGCTTCAGTGTCATCCAGGGAAGGCAAAATTAGTTCTTACCGATAATTTTCTTTCCATTAGTCCCAGTTGATCAATCCAGAGACTTGTGAGTTATGTTCCTCTAACAGCAGGTGGAAATACAGAGAAGTTCAGAGGTTTCTATATCTGGTCACATGCAGCCATCTAAACCTCAGTATTGTTAATACCAAAGCAGTGAAAACAACCTAAAAACCAACAGGATAGACCTCTCCTGCCTCTGTAAAGTCTATGTAAGCCTCTCAACTGCTCCCATGGGAGGAAGCGTCTAAGCATCTAAAGCACTACAACCGTTAGGCTTTATGGCGGGGGGGGGGGGGGGGGGATTGAAAAAGAAACAAAGGAACTTGGCGCATTAAAACCAAACAAACACAACAGCAAGAGAATGAAAGGGCGGGTCTATGGATTGATCTGTTGGGACTAATGGAAAGAAAATTATCAGTATCGGGCAATAAAACAATGAGGCAGACCTTGTACAAAAACAATATCTTTACTTGTAGATTAAAAGCTTCCAGGTATTCAACATAAAATGCCCAACATGGCCATGTTTCGCCAGTTGAGTATCTAAAAACAACATATAAAAAGACATGAAAATAAATAAACTAAAAACACCAAAGGAACATTCAGAGGATCCTCAAGCTGAGAATGTTTAAGTACTTAGGTAATAACATATCTTAAAAGCATAATTTAAATAAATAAATAATCTCTAAGAACATCAGAGAAACTCTTAAAATAACAGCACCATGTTAAAAAACTGAGTGTCTAGGTGTTAAAACAATGTACAATAGTAAAACAGTGAGACAAACGGAGAGGCTTACCCAGGTGATATAAAACTTCAAAATAAACCAGGCTGGTGTGATTGTAAAAACATAGAAAGCTCTAAAACAGAAACACAAACACCACAGATGATAAAAGTTGCCTAAAAGGGATAAAGAATAAAATAAAGTACATAAAAAGTTCTAAATGTACTTACAGATTCTGGGAACAGTCTCTCCAAAAAAAAAAAAAAAAACGCTGTGGTTGCAGTGAAAGCAAACTTGCTGTATCAACCAAGCTTATATGTATGCTGAAGTATGCATACAAAATAAGTGTTGAAAATAAGTGTAAAACATAAACTTAAAAATTAGTTCAAAATAAGTCATTTTGGCTCAAAAACTGGTCAAAATCATGAGCCTGTGATACAAATTGTCAGGCTTCTCACGGAAGCACAGGGTTTGTGAGCCCTTGGACCACTGCCATGGAGCGGCAGTGACAGGCAAAACCACCCCCAAACCAGAGGCAAGGCAGAACAGGACTGGAACCCCGGACTGGAGTTGCAGCAGAGGCAAACAAGCTGGAACAGGCAGAGCAGGAACAGTTAGACTTCACCTGCGCTTGACTGCCGTTCCCCAGGAGTTGAGCCCCTGGGCATTGGAGCCGACTCTGTGGGTGCTTGAGCACCCCCAATATTGAGAAAATTCCTTGTATGTGTCCAGGGAGGGGTCATTTCCATTGGGCTTAGTACCCCCAATAATTTTGAAAAGTTGGCTCCTATGCCCCTGGGTGCAGGCGGCCGGCAGGACTTACAGGACAGGGCAGGAACTGAATACCAACAGGAAACACACAACAGAGTCAGGACTAAAAGCTGCCAGGCAGCCACTAAGACAGAAACACAGAAAGGTGAGTCAGGACTGAAAGCTGCCAAGCAGCCACTAAAAAGAAACACAGACACAAGACAAGGAAATGCAGACCAGAAACAAGACTAGGAACTAAGCAATAAAACCAAAGCTAACTACACACAAACAAACTAGAACCAGGCAAGAAACTCAGACTAAAACTGGACTAGGCAGAAGTACACAGAGCACACCCACATACCAGGGACCTTAGATGATGCAAAGGCAAACACAGAAGTTTCCAGGTGGCTAATAAAGCCCATCAGCAGCTGAAGTTCTGCTGCAGGAATCACAAGGCAGCTACGGGTGCTGTTCAGGCACAAAGAAAAGCAAGTCTGGCAGCCTGGAAGATCTGGACTGGACTCGGCTGAAGTCTGGAACGTGTAACAGTTCATAGCAGCCACCGGTTCAGGCCACCAGAGGTCGAAGTGAGCACAGATAAGGAAACTGTCACCACCGTGACACAAATTCACCATAAACAGCTAGAGAGTGCTCTTAAAACAAAAAAATTGCCACTGTTAACATCTGTGGGAGATTGCTAAAATGATTGAAATAAAAATCATCAATGAACAATCCTGAGTGTTCTAGGATCCATAACAACCAAAATCGCTATTAAAAAAAACTCCTTAAAACCACTTAGAAACAATAAAATCGTAGTGGAACGCACAGAGAATTAAAATAAATTAACCAATTATATCAATGCGGACCAATGGCGTAATCAATGCCGTCCAACCGCTGATGAAACCTCAGAATGTTAGACATTCCTTAAAATGCATGTAGAACATCTTAAAAGCTTCTAAAAAGGTACAAAAACTAATAGAAATGGTTCAGAACAATAAAATATTGATCCTGCCAGCCCATAAAATGACAAAATTAGAGATTAATAAAATTACGATTGAACAGGCTAAGCCATCTCCTAAAAACATGTTAAGAATGTCAATCAATCTGTGTAACACATCTTTAAAATGTAGCGCCGATGTTTACCCTACTACTACTACTACTATTTAGCATTTCTATAGCACTACAAGGCGTACGCAGCGCTGTACAAACATAGAAGAAAGACAGTCCCTGCTCAAAGACCATACAATCTAATAGACAAAAAATAACGTAAGCAAATCAAATCAATTAATGTGTACAGGAAGGAGGAGAGGAGGGTAGGTGGAGGCGAGTGGTTACAAGTGGTTACGAGTCAAAAGCAATGTTAAAGAGGTGGTAATTGGGCAGTACTACGTGCTGCCTGGTTACCGCCAGGTTAGCACAGAAATATTTTTGTAGCACTGGAAATGGCACAGGGGGGGGGGGGGAGGGGTGGAAACTACCGGATTAGCAAGTGATAAGCACGGGTCGGGCTTACCGCCTCTTAGTAAAACACCCCTGAATGGGCTGTGTCGGCATTGTTGCGTGGCATAATAAATGGGGGGTGGAGTAGTTTACATTTTTTGTTGTTGCTGTTACTTTATTTTTATGCACCTGTTTGTCTAAACTTTAGGTGCCAGAAGGCAAATTTCAGATGACTCCTGACAGTTTACTACTCCTGACAGACAGGTAGCTCTGTAAACAGGTTTAACACATTAAGCCAAGTCACTTCTCCCTACCACAATCCACTCAAACATGTGAACTTGAATATTGATTTATTTTTTATTTATTTTTAACCTGAACAAAATGTCTGTATCCTCATTATAGCTGTGTCCATATAACGGTAGTGTAATTGAGCTCCTATTTTTACTTAAAAACTATTAACTCCAACCTGTAACCTTTCAATAAACAAAGGACAGAGGAATCTTTAAAAATACTCTACACAAAATTGTTTTAAATCCAGGCTTATTCTCTTTAAAGAATAATAGGTCACTTTCTCATGATAAAGCATGAATTCCTAACACTAACATTTCAAAATAATTGCAAACAGTTTTTGCAACCCTATAATAATTTTCAGGAAACCTCTGCAGGCTTGCTGTGAATGATTCAGCAATTGTTGCCAATAGTGCTAGGAAGTTCTTGCTATTAGCATTACAACTAAAATCCTAACAAGAACACGTATGAAGCAATATACTGCAATAATTGCAAAATATCAGCACAACTGCATGTATGTTGAACTGTTTTTAATATAAAACAAAAGAAGGCAAAACAGTGAATCATGTAAGCTCCAAAGTTAAACCAGTCTCAATAAACTTGCCTAAGAATAATTTAACCAAATTCCCACCCATAATACCCTCCCCATAGTAATGAGATGTATTTGCATGCATTTGCATCTTTTTACTATGTAATCCATGGTAACAAATATCACTGCATTAGGGCAAAACAAGCTGTGTTAGTGTCCTATAAGTAATGCAAGGGGCAAATAACGCAACTGAAAGGTCTAACTATGTAATGCACTTGTGAATTCAGCTATTTTACTGTCCTGGGAGCATCGGGCGACTCCCACAGTAAATCAAGGAGAAGCAAAAGCTCACCTTTTACCATACCTTGCTAACTTCCCCCCTCAGTTCTCAACATACTGAGAAGAACATTTCAACATTCAGTTTACACCTTTTCCAATAGCAGCTCAAGGTAATCGCATTCAAGTCTGCGTTAGCTGCTACGATAGAAACTACATTGCATTAACTGCTGAGTTGACGATACCTATTAGTCTGGTATCTGCATTAACTGTTAGTGTTTGTTAATTCCTATGTTAACAGCTAATGCAGCTTTGGAAATAGGCCCTTCAGTAAATGTAACTACAGTACTGTAAGAAATGTGGGTGTCCTACAATACGTATGCATAAATGTATTTACATTCTACAAATGCATAAAATAAATTACAGCTCATTTTCTGTGCTCCAGATTTCTTTAACCGCATCCAAAACAAGTTCTGCCTAACCTTAATTGATTTCTTTGTGCAAGAGAAAGAAGGAGTTTCTATTGATATCACTCAGTGACAGGTTGACATCCTCTAAAGTTAAACTGTCTCAAACCTCGTCTCCTAGTTTAATACAACCACAGTACTTTCGCAAAATAAATCTGGCTTTGCAAGTCCTGTTTCATTACTTTTCAAGCCTTACGTGATGTGATAACATACAGACTGACAGACCCATAAATCATTTTATTACAGAACCAAAGGCGCAGGGTCTCCGTAGGCTTTGCTTACCTTGATCGCCTTTTCCTTAGGAGACCAAGCTCCAAGCACCTAGGCCTCTCGTGCCAATCAGCAGCAAGAATCGTGCACTGTTTCAGGTGCTTTCTCTGACCCACATGCTGGTGACGGCCTTTCCATCCCAGTCGCCAATCAGCCTCGGCCTTGTCTACCCACTTGACTACCTGCTCCCGGTAACCCTAGCGACGCGTCCCGCCTCGGGCCGTCCGATTGGCCTGCTGCTACGCCATTGTTGTGTTATTTAGAGCTGTGATTGGCTCTCTCTTGCTCAAGTTCGGTTTTGCAAACTAGGTCGTGTTGAGTTGCTCCTGGTCGAAGTACGTGGCGCTAGGAACAGCGCTATACTTGGTGGGTGTGTATTTAGCAAGTTGGCTCCTCCTGTTGACGCACTTCGTGACGTAAAGCCTGCGCATGGTTGATCGAGGTGCCGGTAGTAAAAGCCGTTTGGTTACTGACACTGTTACTAATACTGAACAGTCAGCATATAGTCGTATTCCGTTCCATCCCCCTGCTTCGTCATCCACCGTTGTTTCTTTCTGCCAGTTTAGTATATTCATGTGTTATTCCGATCTGAGGAAGAAGGGCAACCTTCGAAAGCTAATCAAGAAATGTATTAAGTTATGTCCAATAAAAAAGGTATCATCTCATTTTCTTTTCCATGTTTTATTTTGTTTGATTTCATGTGTTATTAAAGCCATGGCTATGTATTTTGACCTAAAGCACAAATGTGTGTGGAGGGGCTTTCTCAGATGTACTAATTCATTTGGGGAATTCTGTATAGATCGCCCAAAGTTAGGCGTTTTGATCAGCTGCGCTAAGCGCAAATTCTATAAAGGTCGTAAGGTGGGTAAAGAGTAGTTACTTACCTGTAGCAGGTGTTCTCCGAGGACAGGCTGCATAGTCACACATGTGGGTGACGTCACGATGGCCCGGGGGATTTTCTAGTAAACTCTAAAAAGTCTCTTCAAAGTGTGTTCTGTCGCGTGAGTGATTGCATCGCGCATGTGCGCGCACATCTTCCCACTCGCCGCGTAGACACACTCCTCAGTTGAATCCAAAAGATGAAAGAAATACAACTCCAAAGGGGAGGTGGGAGGGTTTGTGAGAATATGCAGCCTGCTGTCCTTGGAGAACACCTGCTACAGGGAAGTAACTACTCTTTCTCCGAGGACAAGCAGGCTGATATTCTCACATGTGGGGTATCCCTAGCCCCCAGGCTCACTCAACACAACAAACAAAGGTCAATTGGGCCTCGCAACGGCGAGGACATAACAAAGATTGACCTGAAAACAAGAAACATCTAACTGAGAGTGCAGCCTGGAACAGAATAAAAAATGGGCCTAGGGGGGTTGGAGTTGGATTCTAAACCCCAAACAGATTCTGCAGCACCGACTGCCCAAACCGACTGTCGCGTCAGCTATCCTGCTGAAGGCAGTAGTGAGATGTAAATGTGTGGACTGATGACCACGTCGCAGCCTTGCAGATCTCTTCAATAGTGTCTGATCTCAGATGAGCCACCGATGCAGCCATGGCTCTAACAGCAAATGATACATACCTGTAGCAGGTGTTCTCCGAGGACAGCAGGCTGATTGTTCTCACGACTGGGTTGACGTCCACGGCAGCCCCCACCAACCGGAACAAAAACTTTGCGGGCGGTCCCGCACGCAGGGCACACCCACCGCGCATGCGCGGCCGTCTTCCCGCCCAGTTGAATGACAAGCAAAGAAATGAGTAAAACGCAACTCCAAAGGGGAGGAGGGAGGGTAGGTGAGAACAATCAGCCTGCTGTCCTCGGAGAACACCTGCTACAGGTATGTATCATTCGCTTTCTCCGAGGACAAGCAGGCTGCTTGTTCTCATGACTGGGGTATCCCTAGCTCACAGGCTCACTCAAAACAAGAACCCAGGTCAATTGAACCTCGCAACGGCGAGGGTATAACAGAAATTGACCTAGGAAGAACAACTAACTGAGAGTGCAGCCTGACCAGAATAAATTCGGGTCCTGGAGAGTGGAGTTGGATTTAAACCCCAAACAGATTCTGCAGCACCGACTGCCCGAACCGACTGTCGCGTCGGGTATCCTGCTGGAGGCAGTAATGAGATGTGAATGTGTGGACAGATGACCACGTCGCAGCTTTGCAAATTTCTTCAATAGTGGCTGACTTCAAGTGGGCCACCGACGCTGCCATGGCTCTGACACTATGAGCCGTGACATGACCCTCAAGAGTCAGCCCAGCCTGGGTGTAAGTGAAGGAAATGCAATCTGCTAGCCAATTGGAGATGGTGCGTTTCCCGACTGCGACTCCTTTCCTATTGGGGTCGAAAGAAATAAACAATTGGGCGGACTGTCTGTGGGGCTGTGTCCGCTCCAGATAGAAGGCCAAAGCTCGCTTGCAGTCCAATGTGTGCAACTGACGTTCAGCAGGGCGGGTATGTGGTCTGGGAAAGAATGTTGGCAAGACAATTGACTGGTTAAGATGGAACTCCGACACCACCTTTGGCAGGAACTTAGGGTGAGTGCGGAGCACTACTCTGTTATGATGAAATTTAGTATACGGAGCATGAGCTACCAGGGCTTGCAGCTCACTGACTCTATGAGCTGAAGTAACTGCCACCAAGAAAATGACCTTCCAGGTCAAGTACTTCAGGTGGCAGGAATTCAGTGGCTCAAAAGGAGGTTTAATCAGCTGGGTGAGGATGACGTTGAGATCCCATGACACTGCAGGAGGCTTGACAGGGGGCCTTGACAAAAACAAGCCTCTCATGAATTGAACGACTAAAGGCTCTCCAGATATGGCTTTACCCTCTGCACGATGATAGTAAGCACTAATCGCACTAAGGTGATTCCTTACTGAGTTGGTCTTGAGGCCAGACTCTGATAAGTGCAGAAGGTATTCAAGCAGGTTCTGTGCAGGACAAGAACGAGGTTTAGGGCCTTGCTCTCACACCAAACGACAAACCTCCTCCACTTGAAAAAGTAACTCTTTTTAGTGGAATCCTTCCTAGAAGCAAGCAAGACACGGGAGACACCCTCAGACAGACCCAACGAAGCAAAGTCTACGCCCTCAACATCCAGGCCGTGAGAGCCAGAGACTGAAGGTTGGGGTGCAGAAGCGCTCCATCGTTCTGCAAAATGAGAGTCGGAAAACACTCCAATCTCCATGGTTCTTCGGAGGACAACTCCAGAAGTAGAGGGAACCAGATCTGACGGGGCCAAAAGGGCGCAATCAGAATCATGGTGCCGTGGTCTTGCTTGAGCTTCAGTAAGGTCTTCCCCACCAAAGGTATGGGAGGATAAGCATACAGGAGGCCGGTCCCCCAATGGAGGAGAAAGGCATCCGACGCTAGTCTGCCGTGTGCCTGTAGTCTGGAACAGAACAGAGGCAGCTTCTGGTTGGTCTGAGAGGCGAAAAGGTCCACCGAGGGAGTGCCCCACTCTCGGAAGATCTTGCATACCACTCTGGAATGGAGCGACCACTCGTGCGGTTGCATAACTCTGCTCAGTCTGTCGGCCAGACTGTTGTTTACACCTGCCAAGTATGTGGCTTGAAAAAGCATGCCGAACTGGCAGGCCCAACGCCACATCCCGACGGCTTCCTGACACAGGGGGTGAGATCCGGTGCCCCTCTGCTTGTTGATGTAATACATTGCAACCTGATTGTCTGTCCGAATTTGGATAATTTGATAGGACAGCCGATCTCTGAAGGCCTTCAGTGCGTTCCAGACCGCTCGGAGCTCCAGGAGGTTGATCTGAAGATCTTGTTCCTGGAGGGACCACAGTCCCTGGGTGTGAAGCCCATCGAAATGAGCTCCCCACCCCAGGCGAGATGCATCCGTCGTCAGCACTTTCGTGGGCTGCGGAATTTGGAATGGACGTCCCAGGGTCAAATTGGTCCGGTGTCCACCAGTGCAGCGAATTGCGGCAACTGAGGGACAGGCGGATGACATCTTCTAGATTCCCGGTGGCCTAGCACCACTGGGAAGCTAGGGTCCATTGAGCAGATCTCATGTGAAGACGAGCCATGGGAGTCACATGAACTGTGGAGGCCATATGACCTAGGAGTCTCAACATCTGCCGAGCTGTGACCTCCTGAGACGCTCTGGTCTGGGAAGCGAGGGACAGGAGGTTGTGGGCCCTCGCTTCGGGAAGAAAGGCCTGAGCCGTCTGTGAATTCAGCAGAGCTCCTATGAATTCCAGAGATTGGACTGGCTGGAGATGGGACTTTGGGTAATTTATCACAAACCCCAGCAGCTCCAGGAGGTGAATAGTGCACTGCATGGACCGGAGAGCTCCTGGCTCCGAGGTGTTCTTGACCAGCCAATCGTCGAGATATGGGAACACGTGCACTCCCAGCTTGCGTAGATACGCCGCGACCACCACGAGGCACTTCGTGAACACCCGTGGGGCAGAGGCGAGCCCAAAGGGCAGCACACAATCCTGAAAGTGCCGTGTCCCCAGGCGGAATCGGAGATACTGTCTGTGAGCTGGCAGTATCGGGATGTGAGTGTATGCGTCCTTTAAATCCAGGGAACATAGCCAATCGTTTTTCTGAATCATTGGTAGAAGGGTGCCCAAGGAAAGCATCCTGAACTTCTCTTTGACCAGGTATTTGTTCAGGCCTCTCAGGTCTAGGATGGGGCGCATCCCCCCTGTTTTCTTTTCCACAAGGAAGTACCTGGAATAGAATCCCTGCCCTTCCTGCCCGGGTGGCACGGGCTCGACCGCATTGGCGCTGAGAAGGACGGAGAGTTCCTCTGCAAGTAACTGCTTGTGATGGGAGCTGAAGGATTGGGCTCCCGGAGGACAATTTGGTGGAGGGGAGGCCAAATTCAGGGCGTATCCGCACCGCACTATTTGGAGAACCCACTGGTCGGAGGTTATTAGAGGCCACCTTTGGTGAAAAAGTTTTAACCTCCCCCCGACTGGCAAATCGTCCGGTACGGACACTTTGATGGCGGCTATGTTCCCGTGGATCCAGTCAAAAACCCGTCCCCGGTTTTTGCTGTGGAGGCGCCGGGGGCTGCTTAGGCGCATGCTGTTGACGGGAACGAGCGCACTGGGACTGTCCCTGTGCCTGATGAGGCCTTCGGGTCGGCTGGGTGTACCTACGCTTGTTGTAGGCGTAGGGCGCAGCCTGCCTGGCCCGGGAAAAACGTCCACCTGCTGAGGTGGATGCTGAAGGCGCCCGGTGGGAGAGCTTGTCGAGGGCGGTTTCCCGCTGGTGTAGTTGGTCCACCAACTGCTCGACCTCACCAAAAATATTATCCCCCCGGCAAGGGACATCAGCCAGCCGCTGCTGGGTGCGGTTGTCCAGGTCAGAGGCACGCAGCCATGAGAGCCTGCGCATCACTATACCTTGGGCCGCAGCTCAAGATGCCACATCACAGGTGTCATATATACCCCTGGACAGGGGGCGGGATCACGTGGTGCTATGAGCTAAGCAGCAGTCAGTTGCTTGGGCTCCGGAACCTTCACCGCAATTAGCATAAATTACAGATTGCAGCCGAAATATTTTTCGCAGCGAAGTGGGTGAACCCCACATGGATAGATATCTCCGCAGCGCACCTGCGACAAAAGCGCCGAAGACCACTAAAAAAGAAAAAATTAAAGTCGCGGTCGGCGAAAACAAAATGGCGGACGGTGCACACGAGGCTCCGGTGGTGTTCTCGGAGGCCCAGCTGGAACAACTCACCTCCGCAATGACAAGAGCGTGGGAGCCGAAATGGGCAGCGCTCGATAGAAAGCTGGAAGGGATCCAAACCACGCTGGCAGGTTTGCAAACCCGCGTGAGCGACGCGGAAGTACGAATAGCGGCGATGGAGGATGAGGCGCGTGCTTACGGGCCGGACATAACCAACCTGCAACAGCAGATGGAAACACATGCCTCCAAGTTGGAAGATCTGGAGAATCGTTCCCGCAGAAATAATATACGTCTGGTGGGACTTCCTGAATCGCTCCCGGAACGTAATCTGGAGGTATGGCTGGAGACGTGGCTATCGAAGGAACTGGCCCTAACAGATTCCATGGGGCCAGTGGTGGTGGAGCGGGCCCACCGAGTGGGGAGAAAAATGGAGGTGCAGGGAAGACCGCGAGTCGTGGTAGCAAAGCTGTTAAATTACAGGCACAAGCAAGAAATTCTACAAGGCTTTCACATGAAGAGGGAGACTTTCAAATACAACGGGAGGAACGTCTTAATATTTCAAGATTTCTCAACTGAGGTGCAAGCAAAGCGTAAGCAGTTCCACCCATTGTGCACGGCGTTAATTAGCAAAAAAATCCGCTTTGCTCTACAATACCCAGCACAATTGAAGGTGCAGCTACAAGACCAATGGCATACGTTTCCGACCGTGGAGGCCGCAAGAAAATTCCTCCGGGACAAGGACATCACAGGAATAGGACAAGAGCAAAATAACAGGCCTTAACACAGAGAGGGCACAGAGTTTGGACTTTACGTGAGTAGAGAGTAAAGCAATCTACACATATTTGAGTATGGCGGGTGGGGGTCTCTAGCCGAATAGCGTGATTCAGTTCCATAACTAGGTTGGGCCTAGAGCATGGAAAGGGTGGTAGATAAAAGGAAGCATGGGAGGGTGGGTTCGGGTGGGGGAAATGGTAGATGGAACGGGAGGTTATTAAATATCACCAGATTAAACGTGCAAAGAAGATGGAGATACATGAAGTTAGTTGGTATAGGTACACAAAAGGAAGATCAGCTGATAATGGGGAGAAGCCAAATTGATGGAAAAGGAGCTCAGGGGTTGGTCGCGGAGGCAGTTTTAGAAACATTATGCCAGCACGGATAATATCGTGGAACGTGGGGGGGATTAGCACCCCCACGAAACGTTACAAGATCTTGCAGGCGCTACGAAGGCACAAAGCAGATATAGCTTGTCTGCAGGAAACGCGGTTGAGTGACCAGGAGCATACTAAATTGAAAAAGACATGGGTGGGAGAGTGTTATGCAGTAGCTGCGCAGGGGCGGAGAGGGGGCCTAGCGGTCTTGATTAGGAAAGGGCTCTCGTGCAAAGTTGATGTGTTAACACAGGGGGGACAGGGGAGGTATCTTATTTTGAAGATTTGGTTACAAGGAGTGGAGTTTATTTTGGTAAATGTATATGGCCCTAATGGGTATGTGCCGGGCTTCTATGCGGCCCTGGGAAGCGCCTGCTTGCAGTATAAAATGGCAAAATTGATAGTTGTTGGGGATTTCAATATGGCCTCGGACCCTGAGTTGGATACATCGAGCCCCACCTCTCCACATTACCAAGGACACAGGCGTAAAGATTTCAGTGCCCTCAGGAGAATGTTGGGGTTGGTGGATGCCTGGAGAATCCTGCACCCTGGGGATAGGGAATACACCCACAGATCACGGGCGCATGGCACATTAGCCCGTTTAGATTACATATTATTGGAATCCACCATGTTCCCCTGGGTGCAAGCTGCAGAAGTGGGTCCCGAAGAAGTCTCGGACCATGCGCTGGTGTGGCTGGATATTGCTGTCCCGGCGGATAGGGAAGGGGGTAAGGGATGGCGGTTCCCGGCATATCTGCAAGGAGATGCGCGATTTCAGACATATCTGCGAGAGAAGTGGGACACATATATTACTTACAATGGGGTGCACATAGAGACACAACCGGTGCTGTTTTGGAATGCTTCCAAGGCAGTGATACGGGGAGATATTATCGCATACTGTAGTGCCCGGCGCAAGCGACAACTAGCTAGTATTTTACACTTAGAGAGACAATTTCAGAGGGCCAGACGTACGCACATGCGCAAGCTCACCCCTGAGTCCTTAGAAAGATTGAGGGCGGTTCAGGCGGCGCTGAACACCCTTCTGCATGAACGGGAGACACGGTCTGCAATATACTACAAATATAAGTTAAGTAGATTTGGGAATAAAGCAGGTCCCTTGTTAGTAAGAGTGATTAAGAACTGGGGGGGGGGGGGGGTCTAGGGCCATTGTAGCGGTAAAAAATCAGGCGGGATCATTGGTTAATTCTAGAGAAGAGATTGCACAGATATTTGACGAGTACTATGCCAAGCTATATGCAGCCGGGCCAACAAGTGAAAAACAATTAACAGAGCAATATTTGAGGAAAGCTGGCCTGGATAGGTTGACCGAAGAGGAGCAAGAGGGATTAAATGCTCCTTTGACCCTAGAGGAATTGAAAAGAACGATTAAGGGGTTAAAGCCTCGATCGGCCCCGGGCCCGGATGGTTACACGGGGGAATACTATAAAATGCTGGACCCGGAAGCGTTGGTTTCCTTGTTGGAATATTATGAGGGTGTAATAGCTGCGGGCCAGTTCCCTCCATATGCAAATCAGGCATTGATTACATTAATTCCCAAGCCGGGTAGGTCACCAGATAGAGCAGATGCATACAGGCCAATATCACTTCTTAACGTAGATATTAAAATCCTAGCCAAAGTGATGGCCGAAAGGTTGGCTGACTGCCTACCTCGTTTAATAGGTACTGAACAAGTAGGATTTGTGAGAGGTCGACAAACTACCCAAAATGTTCGCAGATTACTTTTGGCAATGGCAGTATGCATAGAGAAAGCTGAGCCCGCATGGGTACTCAGCTTAGACGCGGAAAAAGCATTTGATCGGGTGCAATGGGGTTACCTGTTTCAGGCGCTTGAACATATGGGTATTACTAGTAAGTTTCTAGAAATAATTAAGGTTCTATACTGTCACCCCACAGCGCGAGTACTGGTAAATGGCCTGAAGGGTAGTGAATTTAGAATAGAGCAGGGCACTAGGCAAGGTTGCCCCCTCTCTCCCCTGCTGTTCATCCTGGCATTGGAACCTCTACTGCGCACGCTGAAAGCGGAACAAACAGTTGAAGGGGTCCAAGTAGGGGAGCAGTCAGTAAAAGTGCTGGCATATGCGGACGATTTGCTGCTAACGTTGACCAACCCACAAAGATCTACAGAGGTCCTATTAGAACACATTAGGCAGTATGGACATATATCAGGATTTAAGTTAAATTTATCAAAATCGGTGGTACTACAGATGGGACATACAGGGGAGGAGGGAGCAAGGGGAGGGCAGATACCTTTCCAGATAGCTCCAGGTAAATTTAAATATTTGGGAGTCCTGGTTTCCGCAGAGAGGAAGGAACTATATGATCTTAATATACAAAGACTGTTAACGGCTACAAGATATAACCTACAAGCATGGACAGCATTGCCTCTCTCTTTGTTGGGCCGAATAGCCTTGTACAACATGATTATTGCCCCGAGGTGGCTATACATTCTACAAACAATGCCGTTATACCTGAACAAGAAGGACGAGAAAGAGCTGGACAAAATGATTCAACACTATTTATGGCGGGGCAAAAGAGCTCGACTGCCAGTGAGGGTACTATGCATACCAGTGGAATATGGAGGATTAGGACTGCTGAGTGTGCGGTACTTTAATGTGGCCTGTGGGATGAGACATATAAATGATTGGTTCCGAGGAATAAGTGACTTTTCAGATACTTCTGTGGAACTGAGTTTTACTTTGGGGACCCATTTTAGCAATTATCTGCACTCGACTGGAGTGCCCATCCTGCAGGTCCTACAGCAAGCCCTGATTATGAAGACAGCAGTAGCAACCTGGAAATGGGTTAGTAGGATGCATCATTTTTCAACAAAGGTCTCGCCATACTTACCCATTTGTGACAATTCGGCCTTTGTACCAGGCAGTATGTATGGGGCATTTAGGAAATGGAAAAAGCGGGGATTGGAGTACCTGCTACAGGTGCTAACCCGGGAGGGGCGCATGAAATCGTTCGAGGCCCTGAAAACAGAATATGGCCTTCTAGATGGAGAACGATTTCACTATGAGCAGTTAAAACATTATGTGACATCTTTGCCTTGGGAGCACCTAGCGGAGGATGTTCAGGAGGAACTTGCGTTGGCTTTCTCCCTGGAGGCCCAACAGAGAGTGCCACTCTCCCATCACCACAGGCACATAAAAGATACTATGCCAGAACCGGATTATAAAACTCTATCTCAGCAGTGGACAACAGACTTAGGGACAGATGTTGCATCAGCGTTGGTGCAGTCTCACGTATTATCACTCAGAAAGGTGACATACCAGTCTACACACTGGGAATTACAGTACAAATTTGTTTTTCGGCTGCATATTCCCCCTAGAAGAGCGTTTTATATGGGTCTGTCGTCCTGGGGGGAGTGCCCGAAGTGTGGAACAGAGGGTGCTAACTTGGGACACGTGTTCTGGACATGCAAAAACATAGAAGGACTCTGGAAGGCCATTATAAACTATGTTAATAAAATCTGGCACCAGCGTTGGAGTTATGATCCGGCTCTACTGTTTGGCCAACCCCAGCTGCGGCAGCCCTTGGCGAGGGGCTTTACAGCATTCGTAGCCAGAGCCGTGATAGTTGGCAAGCAGATTATTCTAACGGAGTGGTTGGCTACTAAAGCGCCCACCCTCCAACAGTGGCGGTTGAAAATGCTGTTAATGATGCGGATAGAGAGGGTGGAGATTGTTGACTTTGAATCACAGGCAGGGGAAAAAATTCAGCAATTGTGGGCACCTCTTTGGAATACGTTAACTCCATCAGCACAAAGTCATTTATTGAATGTATGAATAATGTGATATTAGTATAAGGGAGGGGGAACGGGGGGAGGAGTGGGGGGGAGGGAAGAAATGTAAAAACTCCAATTCTGTAACAAAAGTAGTTTTGTTATTGTGTATGTTTGTTCGAATAAACATGATTTAAACATACCCCTGGACAGGAACTTTCTGCACGCCTTCAGCTGCCTGACCACCTCCTGAAAAGGCCTGGACTGCTCCGGGGGGAGCTTGTCGACCAGGTCCGCCAGTTGCTTCACATTATTCCGCATGTGTATGCTCGTGTAGAGCTGGTAGGATTGGATGCGGGTCACGAGCATTGAAGATTGGTAGGCCTTCCTCCCAAACGAGTCCAGAGTGCGAGACTCCCGCCCCGGGGGCGCCGAGGCAGTATCCCTCGAACTCTTGAGAGCAGAGTCCACGACCGCCGAGTCATGAGGCAATTGAGGCCGCATTAACTCTGGGTCTGAGTGGATCCTGTATTGGGACTCCGCTTTATTGGGGATGGTGGGGTTAGATAAAGGTCTCAGCCAGTTCCGAAGCAGTGTCTCTTTGAGGACATTGTGCAACGGTACCGTGGAGGACTCTCTAGGTGGTGATGGATAGTCGAGGACCTCGAGCATCTCGGCCCTCGGCTCATCCACAGAGACCATGGGGAAGGGAATGCAGATAGACATATCCCTGACGAAGGAGGCAAAGGAGAGGCTCTCAGGTGGCGAGAGCTTCCTCTCCGGTGAAGGAGTGGGGTCGGAGGGAAGGCCCACAGACTCCTCTGAGGAGAAATATCTGGGGTTCTCCTCCTCCCCCCACGAGGCCTCTTCCTCGGTGTCGGACATGAGCTCTTGTAGCTCAGACCTCAACTGGGCCCAGCTCGACTTCAAGGCACCGAGTCCTCGGTGGCATCGTCGAGCGGTGGACTCCCGCGCCGGCGGGGATGAAGCTCTCTCCATCGACATCGATGGGGACTCCACCTGCATGGTGGTCGAGACCGGCACCGCAAGCGGCGTCGGCGTCAAAGGCCTCGGCACCGGGCTAGAGCACGCCGGCGCCTCCATCAACGGCAAGCACCCCCGGCGCCGGCACAGTCTGGCGCATCAGCCCTTCCAGGATCCCCGGAAGGATGGCTCGAAGGCACTCGTCAAGGCCCGCTGTCGGGAAAGGCGAGGGGGCTGGTAGAGGTGCCGGTGCCGGAATTTGATCGGGTCCAGGAGACGGCACCGAAGTGCTGGTGCCCTGGTGTAGCGATACCTCTACCACCGAGGGGGAACGCTCCTCCCGGCGCTGCCGCTTCCTCGGCGTCGAGTCATCTCTGGAGCCAGTAGCCACATGCGCCGTGGGCGACCGATGACAGTGCTTTTTAGCCTTCTTCCGGTGCCCGTCATCGGCGCTCGGCGGTACCGAAGAGGAGGAGGTAGATCCCCCTCGGCCTCGAGGGATCGGGTCCGACAGGGTTCGGTCCCGAGGGCCCTGGGTAGAGGGAGTGACCGGGGCCGATTGCCCGCGCGGCCGCTCACCCCTGCCATCTCTGGAAGATCGGCGGGCCAACGGGACCTGTGCTCCTGGGGTCGGTGCCGATTTCGTGTACATCGGTACCGGTACCGAAGATCCGGCCGTCGACACCGATGCCGTCGACGGGCCGGCGCAAGTTCCGAAAAGACGGTCCTGAAGAACTTGCCTCGCCACCTGTGTCTATTTCCGTAAACCGAGACACAAGGTGCACGTCTTGGTATCGTGCTCCGGCCCGAGGCACTAAGTGTGAGTGTCGGTCTGCGAGATCTGCCGGCCGCACCGACCACACTTCTTAAATCCACTCGGGACCTTCGAGGACATCGACGGAAAAATCGCGTCGGCGAAGTCAAAGTCGTCGATGGTGGCGGTAAAAATCACACCTCGAAAAATAAATCGACTGCGCAGCCACAAGGCCGCAACGAGGTGGCCCCGCTAAAAGTACGAGGGGAAAACAAAGTTTTCTTTTTTTTTTTTTAAACAGAACAAAAGAAAACAATCAAAGAAAAACAACGAAGAAAAAACTCGCGTCTAAGGCGCGGTCCGGTTTCCCGGGCTGACAGAGAGAGAGACGAACACGGCTCTCTCCAGCGCGGAAAAGAAAAGACTGAGCGGGAACTGTCGCGCACGGGCGGGAAGACGGCCGCGCATGCGCGGTTGGCGTGCCCTGCGTGCGGGACCGCCCGCAAAGTTTTTGTTCCGGTTGGTGGGGGCTGCCGTGGATGTCAACCCAGTCGTGAGAACAAGCAGCCTGCTTGTCCTCGGAGAAATTGTGATATATATTACTGGGGATAAATATTTAAACTAGAAGAACAGATCTCAAAGTTATATCACAAAAAACGTTCTTCCTTTAAAATATTTCATTTCTTTTATTACGATACATATATCATATAAAACAACTTATACTATGCAAGTTCCGGAACTCATCCAGTCACACCTTTCACTTCACCACCCACTCAGATAAACCTTATGTAGAAACATTTCTATATATCCACAAACTGTGTACATTCTCCCCACTTACTTTACACATTGATGTTATTTCCTCAGTTTCAAATCTTCCACTTGTGTCTTAGTTATTGTCCTTAAAGATTCAAATTATAGTCCTTATAAATCATGAAAATCTCCTGAATCACATGAAACAGGAGTACAATGTTCACAACAAAGAGGCAGATGCAGCAACCAAACGTTAAAAAATCTAAATCGTTAAAGTCCCTAACGATTTTAAAAAAACGAAGAATGCACCAAAAAAAAAAAGTCACACATGCTCAGATCGGTATTGAAACGTACAATGTATCAAAGAATCACAATACACGTCGGTAATCGGCCCCTAAATCATGCGCAGAGCAGCCAAGCGTTTTGCTGGCTGCTCTGCACATGCTGCAAACATCAAAACAAACAAACAAAAAAGCCACAAAACATACACGTGGCTACCCGGTCAGCAAAATACAAAAACAAAGGATCAGGAGGGGGCAAGGGCGCTCGTCCGGAGCGTCCTGTATGGACGGCCTTGCCCCCCCCCCCCCCGCTGCTCCCCACTTTCCGCCGCTTCCCCCCCCCCCCCCCACGAAAAAGCAAAATTCTAGGAGCCCCGGTCCCCCTCCCTTCCTGTTCTTCTGTTTTGCAAAAGCTAACTCCGCCTCCTGTCATTCTTCCGCCCCGTGCCCTGCCCCCGCTGCCCCCCCTGAAGTTGACTACGCCGCTCCCCCCCTCCACCGAGACCCCCCTCCCTATTACCGACTCGAGCTGCGCCTCTCACCTCTTTCTGAAGCGCTGCACGGGCAGGAAGATCTGTTGTGTTGGTCGCAGAGTCTCCATGACATCTCTTCTTCCCTGGCCTAGGCCCGCCTCCTTCTGACGTGATGAGCGCCCTTGCCCCCTCCCGATCCTTTTTACATTTTTTTTATTTGATGTGTTTTCTGACACGTTTTCTTACAGCTCAAACACAGCTCTTTTGGACATATGTAATGCAACGTCCTTTTGACCAATCACAGCGCTTTTAGCTCTGCTAATGCGCTGGGATTGGCTCAAAGTTTGTTTATTTTTTCACTTTACGATTTTTCCTGGCACAGAGCTGTCCTAACGAGAGGTCCAGACCTCTCGTTAGATTTCCTGCCTTTTTCCTGAGTAAAGGCAATCGGAAAAGGTTAGTGCATCTCGTTTCAATGGGGTTTTTACACTAATTGCTCATCTGCACTCCGTTTTCGTTAGCTGCTAGCTTCCTCGGCAAAAGCCCTTTGATGCATGCAACGGCTCAAAATTTCCTCGTTGGAGGGTCATTAAAGGCTCATTAAGCTTTGGTGCATCTGCCTCAAAGTCTCTCCAGCACTCTTCTCGGAGTATTGTTATTTCATCAGAGTGAATCAGTGCGGTGTGTCAAGGGCTTCCTGAAATTTACATACTGTTTCCAGTCATTAAGCACCTTCTAACTCTTCACACCTTCTCTCTTTTGTTCCTCGATGCGAGACCGCATTTCGAACACCCCTTCTTCAGGAGGAACATTTCCCTTAGGAATCATGAGTCCAGCACAGGACCCTCTGTGAGCGTCTCAGCAACTTAATTTGAATCTTTAAGAACAATAACTAAGACATAAGTGGAAGATTTGAAACTGAGGAAATAACATCAATGTGTAAAATAAGTGGGGAGAATGTACACAGTTTGTGGATATATAGAAATGTTTCCACATAAGGTTTATGTGAGTGGGTGGTGAAGTGAAAGGTGTGACTGGATGAGTTCCGGAACTTGCATAGTATAAGTTGTTATATATGATATATGTATTGTAATAAAAGAAATTAAATATTTTAAAGGAAGAACGTTTTTTGTGATCTAACATTGTGAGCCGCGACATGGTCCTCTAGAGTCAGTCCAGCTTGGGCGTAAGTGAAGGAAATGCAATCTGCTAGCCAATTAGAAATGGTGCATTTCCCGATACAATAAACAAACAACTGTGCAGACTGTCTGTGGGGGCTTGTCTGCTCCACGTAAAAGGTCAGTGTTCTTTTGCAGTCCAAAGTGTGCAGCTTGCTTTCGCCAGCACTTGTATGAGGAGGGGGAAAGAATGTTGGCAAAACAATTGACTGGTTCAGATGGAACTCCGATACCACCTTCGGTAAGAACTTTGGGTGCATGCGGTGGACTACTCTGTTATGATGAAATTTAAGGTAAGGCACTTGAACTACTAGAGCCTGAAGCTCACTGACCCTACGAGCTGAAGTAACAGCCACCAAGAAAACGACCTTCCAGGTCAAGTACTTCAGATGGCAGGAATCCAGTGGCTCAAAAGGAGCTGTCATCAGCTGGGTGAGAACGACATTGAGATTCCATGACACTGGAGGAGGTTTGATAGGGGGCTTTGACAGAAGCAAACCTCTCATGAAACGGACAACTACAGTTTTTCTCTTTGGGCCTCTCGAGAAAGTTGAGTGCGCTTTTTCATTTTCAGGCACAACTTACAACTTTCCGGACGATGGTCGGGCCCAAGGCACTGAAGGCACCAGGAGTGTGGATCAGTGCCAGAGATGGTCCGGTTGCAGCGGGTGCAAGGCTTGAAGCCGCTGGGCGTCTTCGATGACATTGCGGGAAAAAACGCCTCCGCAAAATCAAAGGACGCGATTGTGTCAGAAAAAAAGACACTCAAAAAAAAAGAGGGGAAAAACAATACCCGACCGAGCGACCTAAGAACGGTCGCACGAAAAAAAGAAAGGAAACTTATAAAAGAAACACTACAAAAGTAAAGGTTTTTTTTTTAAACAATACCCGAAAGGATAAAACGAACAGGAAGAGAACTTAACTCCGAAGGCCTGAAGAAAACGCGAAGCGCTACCGAACTCCGTGTCTTCTCAGACGCGGAAAAAGAAGAACTGAGGAGCGTATCCGCGCAGCGAGCGGGAAGATGTGCGCGCGCATGCGCGGTGCGATCGCTCGTGCGACGGAACACACTTTGAAGAGACTTTAGATTTTACTAGAAAATCCTACGGGCCGACGTGACGTCACCCACATGTGAGAATATCAGCCTGCTTGTCCTCGGAGAACAGCCTTTACAGAATACTAGCTTATCATGTATTTTGCCTTTACGCCAGCCTTTACGCTTGCCATAGGTGCCAACTTTTCAAAATTATTGGAGGTGCTACATGCAATACAAATTACCTTTCCCTGGACACAGTGAAGGAGCTTGCAAAATATTAGGGGTGCTCAGCATGCACAGAGCTCGCACCTATGACACTTGCAGAAAAGCAGGCATAAGCATAAATAGCAGTTAGGAGTGGAAATGTAGCTCTCCAATAACACCACACCATGGGATTGCCGCAAACCTGCTCATGCACTCCTCTTTTGGAATTGCATGTTATGAAAGTTATGTAGATCCCCTATGGGTGAGGTTTTTCAAGAGGGTGGTACAATAATATAATCACGGTGTAAGGGTCCCACGCTAAACACTCACCACTTAAGGAAGGTACAAAGAAAGATGGGGAAATTCTGTATTTTGTATATTATACAGTGTGCAATTCAAGATGTTAAGCGAATATCCCTAGATGTTACAAAATTTTAATGATGATAATATTGCACACTAACTTTTAAATTATAATAATTTATTGCACAAGATGTTGTTCAATTGTATTAAAATACCAATTTTTAAAGTGCAAATGGATTTTTCATTCCATGGCAAAAATACGCGTTCAAGACCTGTAACAGTGTTTCTAACTTTCAGAAAATGTATCAACTTTAAATCAATGAATTTTCAGTTAACTGATATCATGAACACAACAAATCAGATAAGTAGTACAAATAATCACTTTCTCTGTTACTCAGAATTTACTTTAACTATTCAATTTTAATTAAAAAATTGATTCTTTGTGTTAATTGTTTTCTTTCAGGAATCAGACCTTCTCCACCTAGATCTGAACATACACCCACACCTCCAGGTAAGTATTTAACTATAAGCGTAGAGTCTCTGAGACGCTGTAGACGGTGATGTTTTTACTTAGCTGCTTTTTGGTTGGTCTTTCTTGAACAGGGAAAATATTTGGTCTTTCGTGGTAGTTGGTGCACTTGTTGTTCCTGTGTTGATCCTCCTGCGTTGCCTCTTAACAGCCTCAGTACCTGTACTCTAGTTAATTAAAAGAAATTGAAACCCTATCTCCCTATCCTGTGGGAATTTTTGTAAAGATTTTTGTTATTTTCAAAACTGTGGCCAACCTATCTAGATTAAATCAATAGATAATTAATGTTCCCTACTGCAGGACCTGCCTTGTTACTTTTCCCTGCCTAATGAGGAACACTCTTCCATGTATGTTAATCACACCTTGTAACCAATCATACCTTTCACAAAACAGTACAGAGAGGGAATTCAATCTCACTCTCACATTACACAATTTGTCACACTAGTGCCTTTATCAATAGTGGCCCAGTTAAGGAAAACAAGTCCCTCTAAACTCAAATTAGCACGTCTTCACTGCAAACCAGTGTACTGTGGATACAGCCTTGCTCCCTGATAAATAAATCAAGAGCCGCTTTTACACAATCACAGTTATCACTCTCAATCACTAGTCACCAACAAAGAGTTTGGAGCTGGTTTTAAAACCAGGCAAGCCTTTCCACTTTATAAACCAGCACACACCCACTCAGAATATTTATCAGGTGTACTGTGATTTTCAGTATGATTATCAACCTGTCTATTCACACAAATTTCTTATTCATACAGGGGCAGAGCATCTTTCATGCAGGTCTATCTCCTCTGTACCTTCAGTCCCTCTGCTGCACAAAATTCCACTACCTCCAAGTCACCAGCTGCTCTGGTTCAGCTCTGGTTCTCTATTACACAGGCAGAACCTTTTTCATTGATCTGGCACCTCCTGTCTCTTTAGTTCATCTGCTTTCATCATTTACTTAAGTTCTCTCTATATACATATAAATTTTACATACACACACACAGGCAGAACACCTCTCATACAGGTCTATTCTCTCCTGTGTCTTCAGTTCCTCTCACCTTGTCACCAGCTCTGTCTCCCCTAGCAACAGGACTGCAGCTTGGCCATCTGACCTAGCAGCACCAATCAGAAGCTAGCTTGTGGAATGTTAACCAACTTTTACAGTTTGGAAACTTTTCACAATCTCCATCTTGAAATCCAATTTTCCCATTAAAGTGTATGGAGAAAATGGATTTCAATACAAAATATAATGTAACAAGCCGTTAAGCCCATTAAAACGGGCAAGTTTTATTTTTTACAGAAATGTAATTTACAAATTGATGTTGGTGGGCCAGGTTTGGTTCTTTGGAGAGTGTGGGGTGTGTGTATCACAGTGAGAGAGTGTGTGTATGTGTGAAAGTGTTTTTTTGTTATGTGAAGTTTGAGGTTGTGTGAGAGAGTGTGTGTGTGTGTGTGTGTGTGTGATCCAGTTTGTGTGTGTGATTGAAAATGTTAGGGTGAGGTGGTGTGGGGGGTGTCTTGTTTGGTGTAGTTGTAGAGGGTGGTGGTGTGCTCGGTTGGGGTTGCGTTGTCTGTGAGGTGGTGGTTGGGGAGGTGCCGGGGAAGGGGGTTGTTGTTGTGCCGGGTTGGCTAGTTTGTAGGGTGTGGCGTGTGTGTGTCACAGTGAGAGTGTGTGTGAAATTTATTTTTTTGGTGCCGAAGTTTGATGGTGTGTCTGTGTGTGTGTGTTCAAGTTTGTGTGTGTGTCTGAAAGTGTTAAGTGGAAGGTTTGTTGGTTGGGGGGGGGGTGTTGGTTTTTGTAAGACTGTGTCTGAATTTTACAAAGGATGAGACATGCATGTGGGATCTCTTAGGGAAAGGAGGAGAGGAGATAGAGGTTACTGAGGATGGGTAGACTGGATCTGCCATCATATTTTTGTGGCGATTGAAAAGGCCAAACAGTCTTCTGTCAGCAATTATGCTATGATTTAGATCCTGACCTCAATTTGCCTTCAGAAGCTGTTTCAGAGGTGGCTGCTGGAACAGATTTATTTTTTCTCTTCTCTCTAGTTTAGAGGCATGTGTTACAGGGGACTTGGATGAGTTTGCGCTGCAAAGCTGTGGTTTCCTTTTGTTGGTGATAGAGTGTGAGATGTGAAGGTGCTGTATTAGTTAACAGCTGATCCTTTCCCTTCCGATCTCCCTCCTTCCCGCTGTCACGCCGTTTTCTGATGTAAATTATGTGATTGCCGAACACAGGGAGTGAAGGAGGGAGGCCAGAAGGGGAACGATCAGCTGTTGTTCGCTGCAGCTTTCTTTGTGTGTGTGTGAATGTTTGTAGAGGAAGGGAGGGGGGTATGCAATCTGAGGGAGTGGCAGGTGACTTGGATGGGGGCAGGGCAATGGATTGTGGCCTTCACGGAGGGTTGCGGGTGGATGGAGGTTGTTTGTGAGGGGGGCGGAAGTGTTTGGCAGCGATGTAGGGGAGGTGGGTGGAGTTTGTTGCGCAGGCGACATCGTGGAGGAGGAGTGGTGGGAGCAGTTCGGCCTCCTTCTCTCCCTTTACTCCTGCGCCTGCATCATCGACCTCGATCAGCACGTAGGGAAGGTTGCTGGATATGGGGGTAAGGCAATGGATTGTGGCCTTCACAGAGGGGTACGGGTGGGTGGAGGTTGTTTGTGAGGGAGGCGGGAGTGTTTGGCGGCGATGTAGGGGAGGGGGTGGAGTCTGTTGTGCAGGCGACGTCGGGGAGGTGGAGTGGTGGGAGCGGCTGGCTGTGAACTGACGCATGCGCAGAACAGCTCCGCAGCACGTCGGTCACTCATCATTTATGTGAGAGATTTACATTACACTTTAATACAAATTGTACCACCATCCCAGTAACATTTTCCTGATTCCAATCCATGTTTTATTATTTTAAAACCATTATCAGACACCATTTCACACTATTTTTATCTAAAAACCCCATTAAAAATTAATGAAATTTTCCCAAAATTTCCACATATGTGAGGCGACATGTGCGCTCCTAAACCCCGTTGTCGAATTTTTAAAAAACGCAATTAGAGCAGCGCACAACGCTCCGCACCAAACATACCCCCAAAAACCCCTTCAAAATTAACTTTAAAATTTTTAAATGGTACAGTCCATCTAAACAGACCCCCCCCAAACTATAAAAATAAAATTTAAAAAAAAATTCAGGGAGGGCCCGACAAAAATCACTACAAATAACTCAAAAATTAAACCAAATTAAGTCAAAATAAGGCCATAGGACCTTTTACCTTACCCCTCTAAGGTCCATCCTGGGGTCCTTTCGTTTCCTGAGGGTCCCGATCACCCTCCGACGCTCCCTCTCAAAAGACCAGGGCATCTTCAGAAAATCGAGGCCCAGGCTCCATTTTGCGGCCTACCGGTGTTTCCCTACGTTCATCGCGCATGCGCTGAATCCGGCGGATCCAGCGCACACGTCGGAAAACAGACCCGGAGCCAGCCAGTCTCATCTCTCCCCAGCTCTCTCTTCAATGGCGGTGGCGCGCCACTCGCGCCAGCCACGTTTTCGGACACTGCAGCCTCTTCCTACCCGTCTTCAACCCCAGGACTTGCTCCAATCCCTAAATGGGACCAAAAACCAACAGAGCAACCTGGGGCAGCCTGGAAAACCACTGGCCACCAATGAAGAGGCTCCCGACGGGCCAAAAACGGCCCGAACAGCGTCGGACCCACAGGAGGGTCACAGGAACTTGGGGTACAATAAGAAAACGGCCCCAACATGCTCACCGGACCCCGGTAAGCCCCCTTAAAGGGGCAGACATTAATTTTATTACCCCATTTACAGTTAGACACACATACAGAGCTGCCAAGGGGTCCCAAGTTTTGAGAGGGAGATTTTAGTACATGCCACCCCACTTTGAATTAATACTGCCTGCTTTCAATACCCCAGAATTAACTGCCAATATGTTCAGGCTACAAAACCTAGAATTGAGAATGAGCCAGCAGATCAGGATAACATCAAAAAATATTTTATTAGCGATACCGTATATAAGACAATTGCCCGACCCAGGCCTGGCGTTTGTGAAGGCCTAACTTAAAGTCATTTACTGTGACCTTTGTTATATTCACATGTTGCTTTTCTGGCCTTAGAAAGGAGAGATTCTGTAGGTTCAAAGGTGTGGCAGGGTTCGGGGTTGTGCATCTTAATGGTCATAAGGCTAGAGAGGGTCCCATCCAAGCTCAGGGTGACTTGAAAAGGAGTCTTGTTCTTCCGAATCATGCTAAATACCCGTTCCTCACTGGCATTAGAATGGGGCAGCACCAGGACTATCTCTGCCATTCTGAAAAGTCTATGAAACCTAAGCTGATTAGTGCCTGTAACTTTCAGCTGGCCAAGATAGCTCCAAAGTATGTCCATCCGAATAGACTGGAAGGTTTCCCCATTATATTCTTGAACCTCTTGACTTGCTTCCATGATTTCTTTTGGAATATCTGTATCATTTAAGAGCTGTGAACTCTTCTGCAAGTTGATCTATATCAGATGGTGAAAATTGTAGAAGGAGTACGCATTGATTCTGCGTAATTATTCTGAGGCGTTGGAAGGACGCTAAACATAGATGGGTAAATTGCCCATCGGAGAGTGGCGCACTTCCCTTCCCTTCCCCCCCTCCCCCCCCCCCCCCCCCCCGTGGTCGGGCTGTGGGGATTCTGAGGGTTCTGGCAGGGCCTCATGGTCTGATGAGCCAGAGGAAGGTGCCGGCTTGCCACCGCATCTGGATGATCCCAATGCAGTGAGGATTTTCCACCGCGGTGAGGATTTTCCACCGCTATGAGCTACCAGCGCTCACTTCTGATGCCTTGCAGGCCCTCTCGATTGATGATCCTGCCAAGGGCGAGGCCTCCTCTGTTAATCCGAGGATGGCGAGTACTGAGAACCTGCTCGAGCCTTTCCTGGCATGACTCCATCCAAGAGCTTATTTCTGCTCAATGGTCTGAACCCAATGGGCCTTTGAAAGTGGCCAGGGCTATGGGTCAGCTTTACCCTCTAAGTGAGGAGCACTTGGCCGCTTTGGGGATGCCTAAAGTGGATGCTTTGGTCACGGCGGTGACTAAGAGGACCACCCTTCCTGTAGAGGGAGGGGTTGCCCTGAAAGACATGCAGGACCGGCGGCTTGAATCCACGTTGAAACGGTCTTTTGAAATTGCGGGCCTCGCCTTAAGGGTGTCTATTTGCAGTTCCTATGCTGCCCAGGCCTGCCTTTCTTGGTTACAACAGGCAGTGGAGCAGCCCATGGATGGTGCAGAGTCCCTCGCTGAGGTTGCATTGCGGATGGAGTCGGCCCTGTCATTTTTGGCTGACGCCCTCTATGATCTGGTCAGAGCTTCGGCTAAACAGATGTCTGTGGCGGTTGCGGCCCGCCGCCTTCTATGGCTACGGCATTGTGCAGCTGACATGGCCTCAAAGCACAGGCTGGTGAAGCTTCCCTTTCGGGGCCACCTGTTATTTGGAAAGGAGCTGGAGAAAATTGTTAAAGACCTTGGGGACCCTAAGCCCCAGCGGTTACCCGAGGATAGGCCGAGGCCTTCTTCCAAGGGTTCTGTGTGGCCCTCCTCTTCCAGACCTCGCTTCCGTGAAGCTCACAGGTATCGTCCGGGGCGCTCTGCTGGGGTTTCTCAACGTGCCCATTTTCAGCAGAGGAACTCCTTTTGCTCGGACAAGCGTTCCACAGCGGCTGGTTCAACGCTTGGAGTTCAGGGGCGGGACTCGCAATGACGGGGTGCCGGTCCATTCCTCAATTCCTGCAGTAGGAGGACGTCTTTCCCTCTTTCTTGAGGAATGGACCAAGATTTCCTCCAATCAGTGGGTCCTGGACCTGATCAAAGAAGGTTACCGATTGGAATTCAGCGCCCCGGTGAGAGACGTGTTTGTGGAGTCCCGATGCAGTACTGCCGTCAAACGGGTGGCGGTAGAGGAGACCTTACAAGTCTCGCTGCACCTTGCTGATCCCTGTGCCTCTCGCTGAACGCGGCTACGGTCACTACTCCATTTACTTTGTGGTGCCTCGGAAAGGTGGGTCTTTCTGACCGATCCTCGACTTAAGGTCAGTCAATTAGGTACTAAGAGTGCGGCATTTGCGCATGGAAACCCTGCGCTCCGTCATTGTGGCGGTATAGCCAGGAGAGTTTTTCACGTCTCTGGACCTAAAAGAAGCTTACTTGCACATTCCTATTTGGCCCCAGCATCAACGTTTTCTCCAGTTTGCAGTGTTGGGAAACATTTCCATTTTCAGACCTTGCCTTTTGGCTTCGCCACAGCTCCTGCACCTTTTCCAAGGTAATGGCGGTAGTAGCTGCCTTTCTCCGGCGAGAGGGTATCCAGGTTCACCCATACCTCGACGACTGGCTCATCAGAGCAGATTCGGCAGACGAAAGTCGTCTGGCCATAGCCAGAGTGGTCTCTGTACTGCAATCTCTAGCCTGGGTCATCAGTATACCCAAAAGTCACTTGACCCCCTCTCAGTCTCTCGAATATTTGGGGGTCCGGTTCAACACGGCCTCGAGGTTTGTCTTTCTACCCGACCAAAGACGGTACAAGCCTCAGAATCAGGTCCGTCTGCTCCTGCAGATGCCTCGCCCGCAAGCTTGGGACTTTGTCCAGCTGCTGGGATCGATGACGGCCACCTTGGAGGTAGTGCCATGGGCGAGAGCGCACTTGAGACCACTGCACATTGCCCTGCTTCAACGATGGTCTCCCATGTCCAAGGATTATCAACGCAGACTAATGTGGCTCCCTGCGGTCCGGCTCAGTATGGAGTGGTGGCTCTCCGACAGCATGCTGCAGCGAGGAATGCCGCTGGCGCTTCCCTCCTGGTGCCTGGTAATAACCGATGCCAGCCTGGTCGTCTGGGGAGCACATTGCCTGGGAAGCTATGCCCAGGGTCTGTGGACACCTGTGGAATCGGGGTGGTCCATCAATCACTTGGAACTGAGAGCAATATTCCAGGCTCTTCTGGCCTTTCACAAGACCCTGGAAGGGCTGGCTGTCAGAGTTCTGTCGGACAACACGACAGCGGTGGCCTACATAAATCGACAGGGCGGCACTCAGTGCAGACCACAGGCCACGGAGGCCGCTCAGATTTGCCACTGGGCCGAGCTACAACTACAGCTTCTTTCTGCAGCACATATAGCAGGTCAGAGCAACGTGCAAGCCGATTTTCTAAGCAGGCATCAAATCAAACCAGCAGAGTGAGAACTGGCAGACGAAGTGTTTGTTCAGATCAGTGCCAAATGGGGAACGCCCGTAGCGGATCTAATAGCGTCAAGCGCAAATGCCAAAGTCCCGTGCTTTTTCAGCAGACAGAGAGATCCTCGCTCGGCGGGGTTGGATGCTTTGGTTCAACCCTGGCCCTTGGGCCTCCTGTATGTGTTCCCTCCTTGGCCCTTGATAGGGTGAGTCCTCCTGCGAATTCGGCTACATCAAGAAGTGGTGATTTTCATTGCTCCGGATTGGCCCAGGCATCCGTGGTACGTGGACCTCCGGCGGATGCTGGTGGAGGCCCCTCTCCCTTTGCCTCTGATTCCGAACCTGTTGATGCAGGATCCGGTGACCATGGAGGATCCCTGCCGCTTTGGTCTTACGGCATGGCTCTTGAGAGGGCGCAATTGAGAGACAAAAGCTATTCTAACAAAGTCATCTCCATTCTCTTGCAGGCTCGCAAGCGGTCCACTTCCATTGCTTATGCTCGGATCTGGCGCCAGTTTGAGGATGGTGTGTTTCAAAGGCGATCACACCCACGCGGGCTTCAGTCTCACCAATACTGGACTTCTTGCAGGATGGCTTACAAAAAGGCTTGGCCTACAATTCCCTGCGAGTCCATGTGGCAGCATTGGCATGCTTTCAAGGGAAGGTCTCTGTCTTGTCCCTGGCCGCTCATCCGGACATTGCCCAATTTCTAAGAGGGGCACTCCGGCTCCACCAGCCGGTGCAGTTGCTGTGTCCGGCTTGGAACCTGGGGCTGGTGTTGAAGGCTCTCCAATGTTCACCCTTCGAGCCGCTGAGGCGAGCTTCGGAGAAGGATATGACTCTAAAGACAGTCTTTTTGGTGGCCATGACATCGGCGAGACGGGTGTCTGAGCTCCAGGCGCTATCCTGTCGAGACCCTTTCTTACAATTCGCAGAGTCCGGAGTAACGGTACGTACAGTACCTTCTTTCCTGCCTATGGTGGTTTCAGCGTTTCACCTAAACCAGCCCATTTATCTGCCCTCCTTTACTAGAGAGAAGTTTCCGGAATCTTTTGAGCAGTTACATCTTTTGGATGTTCGCAGGGCTCTCTTGCAGTATCTGCAAATGTCAAATGACTTCAGGACCTCTGATCACCTTTTTGTCTTGTTGTCAGGTCCTCGAAGAGGGTCTCCGCGTCTAAGGCCACTATAGCCCGTTGGCTCAAAGAAGTCATTTTTTCTGCGTATCCGCTGTCAGGGCGGTCGCTCCCTGATGCATTTAAAGCACATTCCACGAGAGCGATTTCCTCCTCGTGGGCCGAAACAGGAGTACTCTCTCTTCATGAGATCTGTAGTGCGGCTACTTGGGCTTCTAAGCTCTCTTTTGTCCGGCATTACAGGCTGGATGTTGCAGCGAAGCGGGACACGCAGTTTGGAGTGCAAGTGCTTGCTCGTGGAGTGGCATCTTCCCGCCCTAACTAGGGAGTGCTTTTGTACATCCCATCAGTTAATGGATTCATCTGCTGCTGATGACAAGGAAGGGAACATTAGGTTCTTACCTTGGTAATTTTCTTTCCTTTAGTCACAGCAGATGAATCCATTATGCCTCCCTGTTTGTATCTGTTTTTTGTTCAGTTTTTTCCTGCAGATATGCTCCCTCATTGGGAGAAGTTGGAAAACAGTCTTCAGGATTTCTGTTTAATGATCTGTTACAGGAGGTTGAGAACGTCCCTCCTTTGTGTGATTATTGCTCCTGTTCTGGGGCATTCGTTCGCTGTGAGGAAAGTTCATGTTATTCTACTTTGAGGATACACTCTGCTTTGGAAGTTTCAAATACTGAAGGCAGATGGAGCTAGCCGTCCATAGAGCACTATGGTTTTTCAGTGTTCTCTATCTCCACCTGCTGGTAGGCGGACATAACCCATCAGTTAATGGATTCATCTGCTGTGACTAAAGGAAAGAAAATTACCAAGGTAAGAACCTAATTTCCCCATCTTCCCTTTTGCTGAAATCCACAAAACAAGCATGCTGAAGTAAATTTTGTTCGAAGGGTAAATGCTCCAAAGCATACTGAACTGCTCCCGTAAAAAAGCTTCTTGCTGCAGAGTAGAAATTCTTCAGCTGGGTCTGTGTCACTGCACCCTCATTTTCCAGCTTCTGCATGGTTTGCCTTGTAACCATACCTATATGAAGAACATTATTTGTCAGCTGCTTTTCTGCTTCTTTGAAAGGCACTGCCAGAAGAGAAGGTGAATCTTTGATTGTTTTGACCTGTACAAATCTTTGCAATAGTTTTTTGATGAACCCCAGCATTTGATCATAAATAAAGGGTATACATGGATCTCCTCGCTGAAGGAACTTGTTGAACTCATAAAATACTGGGAGAGTAGCTTGAAAGCACAGTAAATATATTTCTGTCATTGGATTTTCAAACGCTCTCTTTAGACGTTTAAACCTGGTCTCCAGTTGAGTAAAGCTTCACATTCTACAGACAGAAAATATGAACGGCAGCCAGCATACAACTTTAAAATTCTGTTCACCGCATTTTCAAGGCTAAGCCACCTTGTTGAAACATGCTTGATGATCTGTTTATATTCAGAATTGCAGAAACAAAGGTACTCATGTAGTTCACTTTTACGTTTTGTACTTTTGTCAAACCAGTAGTAAAGATCTATTGCCATATCTTCTACATCAAAGTTTGCAAAAGCTTGGAATTGTTTTCCAGCAGCAGATGCAGTGTTATGAGCAATATGGCAAGGACATCCCATGAAATAAATGCTTTTATTTTTAGCTTCTACCCTGGTTTTGATAGAATTTCTTTATCCCACATTTACAATTGCATTGTCAACTCCACATCCTACACATTTGGACAGGGAATATTACATTCTTCCAGCACAGAGTTTATTTTGGAAAAGATTGCATCTGCTGTGGAAGAATGTACTCCAGTGGTAATGCCCATATCGAGAAATTCAGTGCAAACGGACAGTGATGGGATTCATTTTCTCAAGACCACTGTCATTTGCACCATCGGTTAACAAAGAGTAAGGATAATCACTCATAAGAGTTATAAGCAGCTGTTTAAATTCTTTGCAAATTGCTCCATTCAAGATACAGGCAGTTTTTGTTCTGCCACTAGAGTATCCCATAGCTATGGAACTATCTGTGAAGATATTTTGAATTAAGGGACTAAGATGGTCTGCAACTGCAACAGGAACATTGTGGCTAGCAAGAAGTACGGCAACTTTTACTTCAGCACGCAAAATCTTTTACAGATAGCATCATCATCTTCCAATGATGCAGAATTCAGTTTTCCATGATTTTTCTTACTTTTAGCTTTCTTCAGATGAGACTTTGACTGCACATGCCTCTTGATGTCTCCACCTCCCATGTGTGCACAACTGAAATCCATATTGCATATGGTGCATTGGAAACGGTATACATCTGATTTGACAGGACCAACAAAGTTCCAAATTTTGGACCAGTCTTGGTGGTATTTGGTTCTGTATTTATGTGAGGCAGCATATTTAGTTTTCCTGATTTTCTTTTTAGGGCTGGATATGCAGTTTTCCATCAGTACTTCCTCTTCAACTGAATGCATTTATTTTCACTGTCCTTCCAAGAGGACCGATAACAAGTCTACAGAATCTAGAACACAAAGAACCAAGTTATAGTTGGTAGGGAAGGGACAGAGCTGCTGGACATGGGAGGGAGAGGAGGAAGGGGCTGGAGAGCTTCTGGACATGGGAGGGAGAGTAGGAAGGGGCTGGAGATCTGCTGGACAAGGGAGGAAGAGGAAAAAGGGACTGGAGGGAAGGGACAGAGCTGCTGGACATGGGAGAGAGAGGAGGAAGGGGCTGGAGAGCTTGTGGCCAGCAATAGGATCAGGCTCAAGATCACAGCCAAAAGGATCTGGGGACTCAGGTGGCTGGATAAAAGCTGGATCCTTCAGATTATCCAGATAGCACTTATATCACCCACAGTTTTTCTCTTTCCCTCCACTTAGCCTTCCCATTCCCTATAGTTTCTCCTTCCTCAGCCTTCTCCCTTCATACCCAACCCTCTTTTTCTCTTCTCCCCTCCATCTCCCTGTTCCCTCCTCTTCATCCTCTCATACAGCATAATTCCTCCCCACCCCGCCCCCCTCACTCCCATTCATCCCCTCATCCATTCCCAGCCCCCTGACTCCTATTCATCCTGTTAATATATGTTACAGCTAGAGACCCCTCCACTGGAATAGTGGTGGGCAGAGCCATAGAGCCTAGGCTGCTAAGAAGCACTGATCAGGCTAGAAAATCTGATAATGGCTTGCAACTGGGTGCTTGCTGAAGCAGGGCCTGGCTGACAAGCCTAATCAGGATCTGGTGTTATATCTAAATACAGTTTTAAAGCTAAAATGAAGGAGGAGGTCACGTGATGCGCTAGGGGGCTCAGGACGTGTTTTCTGTGCTCTCTGAGGCTCCTCCGTTAATCTTCACCAACTAACTGATTAAAACTTGGAATTTCGGTCTTAAATTGACAGCGAGTCAACAAGAACTCCTAATGGATAAATTTGTGGAACCGCAAATTAAAAGCCTACCCGCGAGAGGCGCGAAGGAAAAAGAAAAAACCAAAGCGCTGAGCGGCGACGAAGAACATGCCAAGTGCGATAATGCTACCTTTACCCCGAAGCAATTAAAGCAACTTACGGAGGCGGTGGGGCTAGCACTGGCTCCAAAATTCGAACAGCTGGCATCCCAAATCGCTACGTTGACGGCCTCACAGGTGGATACCACGGGCCGCACAGGAGAACTCGAGCGACGTGTCTCGGAGCTGGAGGACACGTGTATATCTAATGCGGCGCAGGTGAAGAAACAAAATGGCACGATCGAGCAACTACTAGCGAAAATCGATGATCTAGAGAATAGATCGCGCCGAGCAAACCTACGAATTGTAGGGCTCCCAGAATCGATTGGAGACAGATTCCTAGCCACGGAGTTAGAGCAGTGGCTGAAGAGAGAGTTCGCGCTCTCGGACAGCATGGGCCCATTATGCCTCGAACGGGCTCATCGTGTGGGGCGCCTTCAAGATGGCCGCCAGGCCCCACGAGTAGTCCTTGTTAAAATCCATAACTACCTACACAAGGAGGAAATCCTGTGTGGATATCGGCAGAAGAGGGAATCAACTAAATATGAGGGAAGGCTGATCCGCATATTTCAAGATTACTCCGCGGCATTGCAGGAACGAAGGAAACTATTTAACCCTATATGCCAGAAGCTACATGGACAGAAAATTAAATTTATGCTTCTTTATCCCGCGGTGTTGAAAATCAAGCAAGGCAATGGGTGGAAAGCATTTAACAATGCGGAAGAAGCGCACAACTTTGTTCAACACCTAGACACTGCACCAGATAGTGGCCTGGAGGCCGCGACTGAGACCTGAAAGCCAACTCATGTGCGCAACTGGAGTAAAGTGAAGGTATTGGTAGAGGGCGAGAACTGAGACTCTATAAAGACTGAGACATTGTGATTGTTGGTGTGGAGGGACGGGGGGGCCTCTAGCATGGAAGTGACCTTTATTCAACTGCTAGACAGGAGAATATGGTTCTTGGATGGGTAAAAGAGAAGGGGGGGAAGGGAGGAAAGAGGGAGGGGGGAGGGGAACGAGGGAGGGAGGGAGGGGCGGGATTCTCGTCAGGAAGTACGCAAAGGATAATAGAAGGGCAGGCTGTAGTCAACATTTATAGCTATTGGAGTACAACATTCCCCGGGGGGAGGGGCTGGGCCTCCTGGGGTTTCCTTACAGTAAAACGTCAACAAACTTCACAGATTAACTTAACCCCATAGGGTCCCAGTGAGGCTGATGTCTTGGAATGTATCTGGGATTTCTTCCCCGATTAAACGGACCAAGATATTAGCCCAGCTGAAGCGTCACAAGGTCTCAATTGCATGTCTCCAAGAGACGAAGTTGAGTGATAAAGAACATGAGAAGCTAAAACAGCAATGGGTGGGAGAGTGCTTTTACTCATCATCTGGGGTAAAAAGAAGTGGTGTAGCGATTTTGATTAGGAGGGGTGTCTTGTGCCAGCCCAAACTGATATATAAAGATCGGGAGGGTAGAGTGGTCCTGATCCGCCTGACAATGTTCGGACAGCAGTTGTATTTGTGTGCGGTGTATGGACCAAATGTATATTCACCCCTGTTTTTTCAATCTTTGATTTCCCTGGGCCTGCGATACTCTGATGCACCCTGGGTGTGGGCGGGAGATTTCAATCAGGTATTGGACCCAGAGGTGGATAGCTCCAGGGGAACCCTGCGACGTGAGAGAAGGGGAGAGAGGGGGCTGTCGGCTCTGTGCCAGTCCCTAAATTTAGTAGATCCATGGAGATTGTTTCATCCATCCACAATAGACTTCACTCACCAGTCTAGGGTTCACCAATCGTGGTCTAGGCTGGACTATATTCTGGTGCAACGCTCCTTGTTCTCTCAAATTACTCAGGCTGAGATAGGCCCTATGGAAATCACCGACCATTCCTTGATCTGGGCAGAAATACAGTTTAATGCTCCCGGGGAACAAACATACTATTGGAGATACCCCGCCTATTTACATAAAGACAAAAAATTTAATGAATATATAAGGACTCAGTGGGAACAATACATCCTAAACAATCAAGACTCCTGTGATTCCCCAATAATTCTGTGGGAAGCCTCGAAAGCAGTTTTGCGGGGGGCCATCATTGCATACATGAGTGCTAGAGTAAAGAGACTAGCTGCGGGAATAATTAGACTAGAACGCACCCTACGTTCAGTAAAAGCACAATATTTGCAGAACCCCTCTTCGGAAGCGAGTGATTTACTGTCCTCCACTAGAGTTGCTCTGAATTCCTTAATCCATGAGCAAACTCAAAGGAGACTAACAGTAAGGGGATTTAATTACCGTAGATATGGGAATAAACCCGGAAAACTGTTAGCACAAATGGCGAGAGTACGTAGTCAGAGAAAATTGGTCGCATCAATATTGACTTCCCAGGGGGACAGGATCCATTCTACAGAGGGGATTGCTCAGGTGTTCCATGACTATTTTTCTAGATTATACTCAGGTGAGGGAGAATTCACAGATATGGCGGTGGAAGACTATCTGGTAGATGCGGGATTCCCCCGCCTTTCCCCCCTAGCCCAGAGAGTCCTCAAGGGACCGTTGCGGGCACAAGAGGTCCAGAAAGTGCTGAAGTCTCTCCCCTTGGGCTCTGCCCCGGGTCCAGATGGGTTTTCAGCTGAATACTACAAAACTCTGCCCCCCCAGTTTATAAGCACTTTTATTGACTATTTAGAAGAAGTGATAGAACGAGGAGAGCTACCATTGGGGAGCAATGAAGCTTTAATTACCTTAATCCCAAAGCCGGGCAAACCGAGTGATAGAGTGGAATCATACATACCCATCTCTCTTATTAATGTGGACCTTAAAATCTTGGCCCGGGTCTTAGCAGATCGGTTAGCCCCCTGTATGAACACACTGATTGGGGAGCACCAAGTGGGATTTATGAGGGATAGAAACTCAGTGCTCAATGTACGTAAAGTTCTTTTGACAATTGCGCATTGCCATGCCAAAGATATTGACCTGTTGCTAGTCAGCTTGGATGCCGAGAAGGCGTTCGACAGAGTGAGGTGGGAATATTTGTTCCAAGTACTATCATACGTGGGAATAGGAGGCTGGTTTCTAGAAGCAATTAAAGTACTGTATAGGGAGCCTGTAGCCAGACTTCTAATTAATGAAAAAAGGTCCCCTCCACTGCGGATCAAAGCTGGTACCAGACAAGGATGCCCCCTCTCCCCTTTATTATTTTTATTATATGTAGAGCCATTGCTACGTACTTTAGAGAAAGACCCGGATATATGTGGGGTGTCTCTACCGGGTCAACGGGTAAAGGTCCTATCTTTTGCGGACGATATCCTATTGACTTTGACCCATCCCCAGCGGTCTCTCCCCAGGGTCCTGGCCGCCATCGACGAGTTTGGATTGTATTCAGGTCTTAGTTTGAATCTGCAGAAATCCACAGCACTCCCATCTAAAACAGAGATTCAGTTGAATTGGGAGGGCCCTTTCCCCTTGCAGTGGGCACAAGAGGAGGTGACTTACTTGGGGGTAAGGATTCCTATGGATTTGCACTCATTATACTCACGAAATATGGTACACCTGAAGAGGCGGGTGGCCCGGACCCTTCAAGGCTGGCAGGACCTTCCAGTCTCATTGATGGGTAGAGTAGCACTCTATAACATGGTCCTATTCCCTGTGTGGCTGTATGCTTTCCAAACCCTGCCTATGTTTCTGACCGCTGGGGATGAAAAATGGTTGAAGGTAAAGTTAAACTTATTTTTGTGGCAGGGGAAACGGGCGCGCATGACCATAAACAGAGCCGTCCTCCCAAGAGTTAAGGGGGGACTGGGATTGTTGGATCTTCGCTTGTTCTCTGTGGCAAGTAACATGCGCCACTTATCGGACTGGTTTAGATCCACTGACCACTTCTCCCTCGTAGCGGCGGAGACTAGCTGGTTGGGTTCCCTACATTTTTCAAATTGGTTACATCAGGGTCAGAGACCACCCTCGAGTTTGGGAATGGCGGGCCCTGTGCTTTGTCCGTTACGCCAGGCTTGGAGATGGTTATGTAAGTTTTTTAGTCTTAACAAATCGACCTCTCCTTTGATATCATTACGGGGTAACCCGGAGTTCCCAGTGGGAGACACCTCTAGAACATTCTGTGAATGGGAGGCCAAGGGAATTTCCTTTCTGCATCAGGTGGTAACAGATAAGGGCGAGATTAAAACGCTTCCTGAAATTAGCAGAGAGTTTCATTTACACAGGGAAGGTACATTTGCATTTCTACAACTCCAACACTATGTACACTCTTTGCCCAAGAAAGATTTATCCATGGAAGTGTATGAATGTTTTAATTTAATGTTTGGACTTGACGCACGACTACGGATCCCCTTGAAGTACTTTCATGCGCACTTGAGAGACCATCTGCACTCTTCGGACTTCGACCGGGTGGCACAGCAGTGGACAGTGGAATTGTCTACGCAAATAACCCCGGAGATCATTAAGACTATCTTGGCTGGAACTTATAAATTGACTGAAAATGTAAGCTGGTGGGAAATTCAGTACAAGTTTATTTTTCGCTTGCACATCTCTCCCAGGAGAGCATTCCGGGCCACTTTGTGTGAATCAGATCGCTGTCGCAAATGTGGGAAGGAAAATGCCCATTTGAGTCATATGTTCTGGTCTTGCCCTGTTATTCAACAATTCTGGATAGCCTTGGCGTCACACATCTCGTCTATGTGGCAGGTGAGATGGCGGCATACTCCCACTCAATTATTTGGAGACTATACAATACAAGGACAATCTAAGCCAGGCTTACGTGCCTTCCTACATAGATCTTTATTGATGGGGAAAAAAACAATCTTACAGCACTGGATGACATCGGACACCCCCACTATAGCCCAATGGCGTTCATTCATGATTTATATGTGCTCATTCGAACGCAGTGGGATTGCAGACTTGGCAGGGACTAAGGGAGACCTCTTTTGTACAGCCTGGGCACCCTTTTGGGACACTTTGACTTCAGTAGCCCGCAGCAGAATCTTAAATTCCTGAAGGTGGGGAGGGGGGAGGATGGGATGGGAGGGGGGGGGGGAGGGGAGAAAATGTTGAAAATGTTGAAATCTTGGTACTTGTATAAGAAAAGATGGGCCATTCTCGTACTTGTTATTTTTCTTTCTCCACGATTTGTGTCCTGTTATTGAACTTTATGTTAATAAAGATGAGTTATAAAAAAAAAAAAAAAAGCTAAAATGAAGGAATAAATGGCTGGAATAGCAAGGAGTTAGGTCAAGTAATTGAATTTAAAATGGAGTCCTTTTCATAAAATGGATACCAGTCCCTGCATTTGAAGACAGAAAATTAGAAGAGTTGTTTATCACAAAGGATGTTGCAGGTATTGAGAAATTGGTAGAAGGGGGAGATTTGGGCTTCCGATCTAGCTTGCGGTCAGTAACTGAAAAACATGATTTGCATAATAAAATATACAGTATTAATGAGTGAAAATGGTATTTAAGAAGTGTGAATCTGGGAGGAGTTTGGAGAATTCCCCAACTCTACCCAGAGACGCAGAACTACGGTCGGTTATCCTGAGACTCTGACTGATGAGCGTGCCTGATTGATATATCACTTTGGGTAAGAATAAATTCAATATTAACACTTATCTCCCTTGTCTGGATCTGTTTCTTGGCTACATACCTATTTCTCTTAATACACCTACACAGACAAATTATTCTCTATAATATCCACATAAGCAAGTAAACTCCTACCCATTAACACATTATGTGGGAGAGCAGATGCACAAAGATGCTCTTAGATGTCAGGAGTCAGAAAACTGAGGTCATGTTAAAGGGACTTATCCAAAGCCTTCTAGAACTCCCTCTTCACCTCCGTGGACAAAGGTCCAGCGAGGGTCTAGAGAGGGGCTATTAAAACAATCCTCTCATCCATTCCCAGGCCCACTCAAATCCCAGTATCAAAAAAGTGTCCCAGTTAAATTTTTCTTACCTTGCAAATGCAATCACTCTCTGTCAAGGGCTGGCCTGGCACTGTCTGTGGCTTGTGCTGCTGCCACAGGGGTGGGGTGGGGGGGCTCTCGTTCTCTCTCTCAGCAGGAGCCAGGCTCCAGCTAGCTTGCTTCCATCCTAGCCCTCCTGTTCTGGTCCGTCACTTTTTTCTGCTCGTCACTCGGGGTGGGGGGGGGGGGTGGAGGAGAGGTAGCTCCCATTCAGGAGTAGTCAGCAAAGAGAGGGGGAGAGGTAGCCCGTTCGGAGTCAGACTTAGCAGCCGCGTGTAAGGCAGTTCTCAGAGCTAGCTGAATACGTCCTCTCTCTTCCTTCACCCACGTGATGAGGTAAGCACCTGCACAGTGAGAAGAATCAAGCTGCTGATTGGAACCGCTCGGCGCATGAGGTAAATGCCTGCACAGTGAGAATCAAGCTGCTGATTGGAGCCAGCCACTCGACGTGAGACTCTGATTTTGGCAGGAATGCGGGAGATGACCGCTGAAAGCGGGAGTGGGTGACTCTGGTCCTTATCTTCTTCTACCCCATCCTGCCCGTCTCACGCTTCCATGAGAAGGGCTGAGTGAGTGAGCTTGCCAGCCAGCCAGCCAGCCAGCTCCACAGCCCCGACTATTAAGCTCTAGAGCACGGTCCCGCATCGGTCCGACTATTAAGTCCCCCTCCCACCCCCCCCACCCCCGCCGACTATTAAGCCCCCCCCCCCCACCGCTACGACTCCCTCCGAGTTCAGCCAGCTCAGCCCTGCAGGGACTTTGGCCATCTGGTCCCCCCCCCCCCGGACTCGGACAGGCCCTGCCCATTTCACG